>NC_081549.1:12311518-12363693 GCF_901000735.1 Corylus avellana
TCGTGCGCACGTCTTTCTTGCCTTCTAGCATTAGGGATTCATTGGGGACGCCCCTCACGGCAAGTAGCAATAACGGCGTCTTGCCTATCCATACAATCCCGAATCTCATTAAACACCACGTTCATGCGTTCAAATTGTTGTTGCATAGCCTGCAACAAGAAGAACGACTCCTCCCCTCCATCTTTGTTTGATGTGTCGCCCCTGGAAGACATAGTTTGAAACTATAGAGAAATGTTAGAAATAATTCCTCACAATAGTCCCTCACGTCTTTGCACTCAAATTATGTCACTCACACTCATGTTTCACTCTTAAATTGGCTTTGTTTTCGATATTAGTCTCACACTCTCTTGCCTTTTTCCACTCGTAGCTTCCCCTTTTCAGTTCTTTATTAAACTAATAAACTTGATCAAGAAATTCAACTTGTAGTATTTAAACTAATACCGACGGCAGGAAAATATTATAGAAACAACGAATCAAAGAAAGAGGACACAAGAAAGAAGAAAGAAAACAAACAAACATGAAAATACTATAGAAACAACGAATCAAAGGAAGAGGACACAAGAAAGAAGAAAGAAAACAAATAAACAGGAAAATATTATAGAAACAACGAATCAAAGGAAGAGGACACAAGAAAGAAGAAAGAAAACAAACAAACAATTGCTTTGTTTTGTTTTGTTTTGTTTTTTTTCTTTTCTCTGACGTCTCCTTTTTTTTTTTTTTTTTTGTGAACTTGGTGCACGACGTAAAACAACAAGAAGGAATAATGAACACAAACGGAACAAGATAGGATGATAACAATAAACAAAAGATAAAAAAAGGGATAGTAAACCTGATTTTAGATCCTGTGCTCTAATACCCAATGATGCGAACCTCAATCGACGCGCTTTTGAGACCCAACAAACAATATTGGAATACGGAACCAAGAAAGCTAAAATTCAGATTTTTTTTTTGATAAAAACCCCCGACCCAACGTTTATAAATGAAACGCGAACTGAAGGTACAAAGTTTGAACGCCACAAGGAAGAATCCTTGATAAGTTCACAAGTTCTTTGAAGAACCAATAGAAGCAAACCTCACTTTTTTTGTATTTTCATTCATGATCTCAAATTACAATGAGTGCATGCTATTTATAAAGCATGGCTGAAAATAAGACTACCTGCTTGCTACGAAAAGGAATTTAAATAGGTTCCAACATTGGAAAGTAGATAGAATAAAAAAGGACTAAATAATAGAAACCTAAAATTAAGGCTAATTTGGTATGAAATTAGCAGCTCCTCCATGCCAAAAATAGTCTGAAATTGGCAAGGAAATCACGCCTAAGGAAGGTCTTGAAATAGGTAAGTCAATCAGCCAATTAATTGGTATGTAATTGGAAAGTCAATCAGCCATAATCAACCATTAATCCACGCCATTGCTAAGGAAATTATGTCCAATTAAGTAAGATCAGCTCCATCAATAACTTGGATTAAATTTATTACGCCTTCATCTTCCTTTGGGCCAAGCTTGGAATGCCCCATTTTAGAACCAGCTCAAATCTCTTGAATCAGCCCATTAAGTGCTTCTTTGATCTTCTTGGATCTTGCTCTAGTAATAGGCCCAACTGGAACATGCAATGGATCCTTTAATGGTGCTTGTTCATTCTCATCACGCGGTGTGGATTCTTTTGTTACTTCTATTAAACCCAGGACTTGGCCATCCCAATTGATTTAACTAACTAGTCCATACCACATGCATATGTTGATCAGGCATGCGCATATGAGGAATTCATGCAAGTAGGTGTTAATCAAGTTAAATAGCACAACAAGATCATTACAAAGGCGCCAATATTGAAATATTAACTAAACATAACTAGGGCTTCAATCAAGCCCTACTAATTAAATTAGCTACACATAAAATTGATATTAAATATCTTCATAAAAGAAAAGAAAGAAAGGAAAAGAATAAACCCGAGACTTGAACTTGAAGAACTCCTATTCTTCTCCTTACAAAAGCCCACTTATTCTAGAGGCTTAAGGGTCTATTTATAGACTTTAGAAGTCCTTGACAAAGTAGTAAACCTAGGAATTTCGTAGGGTTTCAAAACCTATTACAATTGGGAGTTGGAAAACACTAATATGGAAAGAAAGACATTCTGGCCACCACTTGATGTGTCTCCTGCACACGGGTCCGATAGATTGCAACCCGTGTGTGCTCGATCGCAGGTCTGCGATCGATCCCTTTTTGTTATGCGGTCGATCGCTCATGGCTTGCTTCGTGCTGTGTCTTCTTTGATACTGCGCTCAATCGCAGGTACCCTGTGATCGATTGCAGTGTTAGGGAGCTCCCATTTTTCCCATCTTCTCTCTTTGAGCCCAAAGCATCCAGATTTACTTCCTTTTCTTCCAAAAGCTTATAAAAGTATGAAAAACACAAAAATGAATTAAAATGACCTAATTAACTAAAATCAAAGGATTAAAACATGCAAGTTAAGGGCTGAAAATATGAATATTTTGGCACTTAACAATGTCTATTGTTCAATAATAATAGTCAAAGAATAAACAACATTTATTCATTTTTAATCAAAACATCATCCAACCAATTGAAGTTTTGGACACCGGTTCCAGCACCCATTACTAAACTACAAATAACTTAAAAATTTGGATCAAGACCATTTTGAATTACAAATAAAACTAATAATCTAAATAAAACAAAATGACCAATTTATTATTGTCTCATTCTGCATAAAAAATTCAAGATATTGTTATTAAGAACCTTAATAATCTAATTGATAATAAACGTATATTCTTTCCAAAAATATGGTTTGGCAATCCATTAGATTATTTAGTTAAAAAACTAAATATTATTAGACTTCATTTAAATATTGATTTGGATGCAATAAGAATGTTCATTCAAGATTGCAATTTTTATTGTGGCATGCTTTACTTACAAACGATACTTCACCATTTGTTAGAATTCCACCATATGATCGGCATGCTAGAAGTGAGACATCAATGATTTCTAGAAGTTTCCCAAGCTAAAGAGCATCCCAAGATATAAATGACATTTTTCAAACCTTAACTCGGGTTGTGGTGCAATGTCAATTGAATTGTGTCTAGGAGAAAATTTGTCCAGTTTAAATCTTGTTACGAAATGGATAGTTGACTTGAATTAGTATGCTTGTAAAATCCTCAAACTAAACCATCCAGAGAGGGAGTTTAGAAATGAATCGCTAATGATTTTTTGTTATTGTTGAAAGAGAGAAAATTATGCATTTATTTTTCCTCGGTGGAAAGTGTTTACTTTCAACAAGTGTATTCGAAGTTGTTTGTAAATGAAGAGGTTGATGATGGTGACGGGGAAGAAGATGGTGAGGTGTTTGAAGTTGATAACATCTTGGTAATATGTCAAGGGTTACCCCAAATAGATTAAAAAAAAAAAAAAAAGATTATATCTTAAGGTAAGTTGGAAAGGTTATGGTGTTGGTGAAGACTCTTGGGAGCCAATTAAGGGATTGGGTAATTGTAGGGAAACCACTAAAAATTTTGTTGCTCGTGGTTACATCTTAAAGATCTTACCTTTACCCAATGATCTTGATGTGATATGTGTTGTGCCTTATTTTCAAAGAAAAATGGGTTTAATCACTTTATAAATAAAGATAATCCATTAGATGACGAGAAAACTTAACTTGAAATTTATATGAATTTAGTCAAACATCTAAAGCTGAAGTTTGTTTTAAAGGAAAATGTGGTCAACATTGTAAATGTAATGCTCTACAATTACAATAAGAATAGAAATATATCAAAATGTTTAAAGAAAATTATCACAATGTTTTTCTATGTGTTATAAACATATTTTAAAAATATAAGATTAGTAGGGATAGGTTTGGGGGTCGTAAAAGAGGCAAAGTAAATATATGTTAACAAAATTCAATCACACGAAACAATGGGTAAATGAACTACTTGTCCATTTGCTTGGGTCTTATTTGTAGCTTCTACTTGGCCGTTTGCTTGAGGATGCTCGGGAGAGGAGAAGTAGTTTCTTATGTGTACCTCGGCACACCATGCTTGGAACGGTTCACAATCAAATAGTTTGCCATTGTCGATTACAAAGGCACGAGGAATCCCATATTGACAGATTACTGACTTCTAACTGATACTTTTGATATTTCCTGTAGTTATAGTTGCAAGGGCCTCCGCCTCTGCCCATTTAGTAAAGTAGTCTACTACCTCTACCATGAACTTGCAGCTTCCCTTTCCCGTGGGCAAGGGTCCCACTATGTCTACCCCTAATTCTGCGAAGGGCCACAATGCTGATATCGGGCATAGCTCTTCTAGAGGGTTCGTCATCACCTTGTTAAACTGCTAACACTTGTCACAGCGCCTCACCATCTCACTTGAATCTTTGTCCATACTAGGCCAGTAATACCCAGCCCTGACTGCTTTGTGGGCTAGAATTCGACACCCAGAGTGGATACCGCAAACGCCTTCATGGATTTCTCGCAGCACATACTCTGCTTCTAGTTTGGAGAGGCACTTTAGCAAAGGAAGGGTATGCGATAAAGAGTATTCCTGACGAGAGTGTATTGGGCAGATCTCATGCGCACCTTCCGAGTTAACTTTTTATCGTCGGGAAGCTTTCCTTCCTTAAGGAACTGGATGACATCACTTGCCCATTTTGCTACTTCACTGCTTTCTTCAATTTGCCCTAAGTAGATTACCTGGGCAATTGATGATTTAGTTTGTTCCTAAACCGGATGCCTAGCAGCCTTGATTTCTTCATCTGTTGAGGACCCGAGGTGTGCCAAGGCATCGGCCTAAGCATTCTCTTCTTGAGGCACCCTCGTTAACACTACTCTGTCAAAGAACTTCATTAGCTTCTTTACGCCAAGTACTTCTTCATCTTTTTGCCTTGGGCTTCATATGCCCTACCACCACTTGACAATCACTCCTCACCTCTAGGTTCTTCACTCCCATTTCCTGAGCCATGTCCATCTCTGCAATTACAACTTCATATGGCCTTATTATAAGTGGTAGTGAACTTTAGCCAAATTGCCGATTCGTGCCTTTCCCCATCTGGCCCAGTTAACACAATCCCACTTCTCTTCTGAGTTGAGGATCTATCTACACAGGCTATCCATGTTTCTTCTTTGGGAAGCTCTCTTTCTTTTGGGAAATTGCAAAATTCAGCCAAAAAATCTGCCAATGCTTGCCCCTTTATGGCCATCCTCGGGTGAAATTCGATGTCAAACTCCCTGAGCTCAATTGCCCAATTGACCAGCCTTCTGGAAATGTCAAGCTTTTACAAGATCTTCCTTAGAGGATGCTCAGTAAATACCTTGATTCTGCGAGCTTGAAAATAGGGCTGTAATCTACACGCCGAGTTGATCAGAGAGAAAGTGAGCTTCTCAATCCAAGGGTACCGCTCATCTGCCCCATCGAGGGCCCTGTTGGTGAAGTACCAGATTTTTCACTGTTGGATCTTCTCAGACTAAGGTAGAACTTAGTCCTGCTAAGTAGTGGTAGGTTCCCGAGATATTCTTTTAGCTGTTGGAAAGCTTCTTCACAATCTGTGTCCCATGCAAAAGCGGTCTTTAACATTTTGAAGAACAGGAGACACTTGTCTGTTGTCTGGCAAATTAACCGGTTTAATGCAACTATCCTACTGGTGAGTTGTTGCAACTACTTAATGCTCCGGGGAGCGTGCATTTCTAACACCGTCTTTATCTTCTTGAGGTTTGCTTCGATCCCACTTCTTGAAACTATGAACCCCAAAAACTTTTTCGATGATACGCCGAATGCACATTTGGAAGGGTTGAGTTACATACCATACTAGCCAAGTGACGAGTGCCAAATATTGCATATTTGGACCCCTTAATTTTCATTTACTAAGCATTTAGCTTTATTATATTCTGATGTTTTGGTTAGTTTTGGTGTTTTAGTGATTTGCAGGTTGTTAACAGAAAAATGAGGCTTTAAGGTGATATTTGCAACTCATTCCATTAATTCTAGGGCTTAAGACACTTCATGGAGCATTGGCAGCAAATTGGGATCGAGCGATGATTCTCACCCGACGAGTCCCACTAAAAAGGCCATATCTAGAGTTGTATAGCTTGGATTGAGGTGATCTTGGTGTCATTGGAAAGCTAACTCAAAGATCTACAAAGTCATGTTTCACAAGAGTAGGCAAATTCCGACTAAAAGTGCGCTCGAGCACATGTTTAGTGCGATCGAGTGCACTCGCGCCCTGCGCAGAAAAATACATGTTGCACGAGTGTGATCGAGTGCACCTAGAGTGCGATCGAGCGCACTCGGCCAACCTGGCAGCACTAAAACCCTAAAATTAGCTTATAAATATCATTCTTTTTCGTTGTAAACGGACGGAGACGCGCCGGGGGCGCCGTTCTTGGTCGTTTCTCGTGTTTTCTGGGTTTTGTAGCTTGGAACTCGAATTCTTTTGTAAGTTTTTAATTTTAATTAAGTAATTTAGTTTCTTTATGATTTCCTTTGCCATGAGAGGCTAAATCTTTAACTAAGGTTGAAGATGAAGCCTCGCCATTGATTAGTTTTATATTTTTATGTTTTGTTCGTACAAATCCGGCCTTAATGTAATGTATGTTCATTTCAATTCAATTATGTGACAAAATTGTATTTGATTGTGCCGAAGTTGGATATTCAATGTGTTTCATCCGATGGATACTTTGCATCTTTTGATTTACTTTGGATATCCATTGTCTTTTGCGCAAAGCATGGATACATTGGATCTTTTGAACTAAATTGGATATGCATTGTCATTTGTAAAATGGATGGATTCATTGAATCTTTCAATAGGAACAATAGAACATGCATAGGTTTTAATTGTTTGTTGGAAGTATAAACAAACACATGAGAATGTATGTTTTAATGTGGTGAGGTGGATTCTAAATACCTTAGTGCCCTTTTTATCTTTTAATTATTTCATTTTGTTTTAGTTTTTGTTTTTAATTTCAAATGCACGACAAACTTCGGAACTAGGTTAAAATAGGATTAGTTTAGATAAGAATTAGTTTTCACGACACAATTCCCTGTGGATCGACCTCGCACTTGCACACACGCTATATTGCACACGACTTGTGCGCTTGCGAGTACAATTAAATTTGTACATCAAATTTTTGGCACCGTTGCCGGGGAGTTGTTTGTTTTTGTGAAAATTTATTTTTGTTTAAATTGATTTTATTTTTCTACTAGTTTAGGTAGATTTTTGTTTCATTTTCTTTTTGCCATTTTTGTTTATTTTTATTTTTATCTGTTTCTGTTTTGTTTCATCTAACCATAAAAAAAATAAAAAAATAAAATAAAAAAAGAGTTTGGTTTTTGTTTTCATTTTTTTTTCTGCAGTTCTGCGGAATCTACTCCCTGCCAGTGCACTCGATCGCACCCCACTCGCGCTCGAGCGCACTCGAGCACAAGGCAACAGACGAAGCGCCCCTACACTCAATCCTCCCCAACTGCGCTCAAGCGCATAGCAAACATATGCTCGAGCGCACACGCGCAACAGCAGCACACCTGCTGGACCAGCTCACACCTGCGCTCGATCGCTCCTCACCTACGCTCGAGTGCACCTCCGCAGACTGCACCAAAGCGGGTTTGCACCTGGAATTTTTCCAAACTTATGTTTGGTCCGTTTTATGAGTTTTTGTTTTTAATTTTTGGTATTTTTGTTTATTTTATTTTCAAAAAAAAAAAAAAAAACAACCAACAAAAAAGAAAAAAAAAATTGGTTAATGTTTCATGTGGAAGTGTGTTTTGTTTAAAGAGTGAGGATAAACATGAATTTTCCTTTAGGTAATTTTAATGCTACCCCTAGTTGCAGGACACCTGCTCCTACTAACTATCCTCACCATTTTCACCCACATGGACTATGTTCATACTGCTCTAACCCTTATCATAGTTCAGGTAATTGTCCATTCTGGGGACAATTTTTCAATTTCCATATGAGCAGATGAACACTCACTTCTCCAGTCCGGGGTCTAAATCAAATTTCAATTGCTACACCCTAGACTGGAGCAACCATTCTAATTTCTCATGGCAACCTCATGCCACAAGAAATTATGCTCCCCAATCTCATGAACTGCACCATCCTGAATATCCTCAGTTCATTAACCATTCTTCAATGCCTTCACCTTGCAATTACCCTCTTCAAGAGTCATTAGTGCAACATTTTCCAACTGCTCATGTCGATGACTTAGAGGAGAGAGTAAACCAACTCATGGCAGCTAGGCGTACCCATACCCAACCTCCTCACACTCATGCACCTCATAAGTCATGCTCATACTATTATCATCCTTCTCATCGGATAGATGATTGTCCATTCATTAACCATTACATGATTGATGAGGAAGATGCTAACAAGTCTGCACATGAGCATGTTCAAACCACCACCATACTTGGGAGTGAGAAAAAAGATGAGGAGACTGTTGATGAGCCAAGTTTGGAGGACCCATTGCGAAAGTGCTTTGCTCAATTTGGATGTGACCTAGACCTTGACAAGTTACTTGAGCAAGCTAATGCCTTATTGGACTCCACTCTTAACATGCAAACTGAAAATGGGGAAACCACCGAGATATCATCATCTAAATCATCTTCATCAACAGCTAAGCCTTTCATTATGGATAACCATGAGGAGGAAGAAAAAGAGGAGAAGGTTGATCACATTGAGCCCCCATCAACTCCAAATCTATCCAGTGACAAGGGAGTGAGTACTAAAGCTCACTCCTTCATCAAAATCCCTCTTGAGACAATTCATGAACCCCAAGCTTCAATTCTTCAATGTCTCAAAGAGCCGTCTCATGCTGAAATTCTCAAGGATCTATGCACACAAGGTCACAAATCTAGGAACCATGTTCCTAATAAGATCCTTCAAAGCAAGCAACTAGGCTACCTGAGACGGCGAAACATCCTTCCAGAGGGATATCAAATTCTTAAGAAGAAAGGGTGGAAGGGATTGGTCGAACATACAAATGATCGGGGAAAGCACTGTAAACTTTCTTCCCCATTTTAATTTCTGCACATTTTCTTTCTTTCTTATTTTTATTTTATTTTGTGTCATTTTCTTTTTGTTTCTATCAACAATTAATCTTTTGATATTTGTTTCTATGAGGAAATATTGCTATTAGATTTTGACAGGTGTTTTGGTGTTCAAGTTTGGGGGACGCCCTGGCCTTTGCACACCCGAGTTTCCTCATCCCACGGTATTGTATCTCTTGCCACATTGGGGACAGTGTGTCATTTAAGTTTGGGGGTGTGAAAAACACATTGTCTTTTTGTTTGTTTTTTTTGTTTTTATCTGTTTGTTTTGTCAAAAAAAAAAAAAAAAATTGTGCTATGTTGTTGATTGGGCATGAGTTACATCATAACTGTGGTTTGCATGTCATTAGTGTGTTTAACTTTTTGAACACTGCATGTCATTAGAAATCTGAATCCTTTGACTCATTTGGTGGATTAGAGAGACATGTCTGAGTTGATTATCACAAGCACACTAGCATAAAGTCTGTGAGGTATGAGATTTGGATTGATTAGGGTGTGCCTTGCGATTTGTAGGATGAAGTGTTGATGAAACCTTGGCTTGAGGATAGATAATAATAATAATAATAATAATAATAATAATAATAATAATAATAAAGGTGTCATCATCAGTTTGAGCTTTTCATTGAGTAACCGGACCTCATGTCTCACTAAGCATTGAGTGTTCGCGTAAAAAGATGAGAAATTCAATTTGATTAATTGTATGGCTAGTTTGGCTTCGTAGCCTTTTTGACTTGAGCAATTAAGCCTTAGGGTTGTTTTACATCTAGTGCCCTAAAATCATCTGGTTTGGGAGTCACTGGCCCAACACTCGTTACATAGGTCAATTAGAAAGCTTAAGGAAGCCAAACATTACACAGCCTACACAAAAAAATAAAAAAATAATATATATATATATATATATAAATGCAGGTTTTGGTGTTTTCATCTGTGTGAATTTCTATGAATTTTGAGGTACACCTAACTTTGAGAAAAATTGAAGCCTCTTAACTTTGTGTTAGTTTCACTTTGCACCTATTGAAGCTTGTGTTGTCTGAAATTTTCACCTTTGAGTTGAATGATTTGTAGTTGGCTTGATGATTTGATTGTGGTGTTCACTTTGTTAAACGTACTCATGATGTGTGATAAGTGCCAAATATTGCATATTTAGACCCCTTTATTTACATTAGTTAAACCTTTAGTTGTGTCGTTATTTAATATTTTGTGTTAGTTTTGTGTTTTTAGTATTTTGTAGGTCGTTGAAGAAAAACTACAGCTTTAAAGGAAAAAATGCGAAGTTTGGAAGAAAGCATACTTTGAGAAGACCTAGATGATGTGGTTAAGTCTAACCAAATCCAAGAAAAGGTTAAATCAGATTCAAGTTCAGATTGAATAAGATTTTGGATCGGATTCAAATTCAGATTCTGCACATATCTTAGTATTTTGACCATAACTCTCCGTTCAAATATCGGATTGAAGTGATTCAAACGGCATTGGAAAGCTAGCTCAAAATACTACAATTTGTTGTGAAATAGGATTTTCGTAATTCGTACAGTTACTATGTCAAAATCGCCCCGCAATTAAAGGACACAAATCTGGACGAATCCTATTCCGATTTCAGACTTCTATTTTGACTGGGAGACAGACCTCCGAATTATCTAAGTTTACTTGGGCTTCTAGGACTTCCTTAAGCTTATAAATAGACTTCTTTGCATTCAAGAAAATATACACAATCCCAGAGAGCAAAATTCTTTTGTTTAGTTTTTCTTTAGGTTTAGGTTTAGGTTTAGATTTTATTTTTATGTGGAGCTAAATTCCCAACTAAGGTTGGGGATGAAGCCTCACCGATGAAGAACATCAATACTTTTATGTAAGTTTTTATTATTCTGATTTTATTGGGTTTTATATTTCAATTGTTTTACTTCTAATCAATTGTATGGAGTGATTCTTGGATATCTCTTGTGATTCAAGGATACATTTGATGATTTGAGATAATTTCATATGATTGATTGCTTGGCTTTTAACTCATAAAAATTGGATATCCCTTGTGATTTGTTCTACGGATACATCTGGTGTTTCAATTTAATTTGGATTCCTTTTGTGATTTGGTCAATGAATGGATACATGGGATGGTTTTGATTAATTCTTTGAAGCATAGTAAAACATATCTATGATTTAATTTGTGAGAACTTCGGATTAATATTGATGAACATAAAGTATGTTGTTATGATTTGGTGAGTGTGAATTCCCAAACCTTAGTACCTTTATCCTTAGATTTACTTATTTTATTTAGTTTATGTTTATCCTTTAATTTTCAAAACTCAAAAATCAAAACCCTTTTGGAACTAGATTAGGATTTAATTAGTTTATATATAAATTGCTCTTTAAAAAATACAATTCTCTGTGGGATCGACCTCGCACTTGCAATCCATTAAACTATAATCGATTCGTGCACTTGCGAGTTAAATAAATTTGCACAACAATGTGAGAATCATGTGTTTGTGTGGAAATTGTGTTTGTCAATGACATAGCACTGACAATGTTTGTGGGTATCATTCCTGTTAAACCCTCACGAGACTTCACTCGTCCATTAGGGATGCCTAGGGGTTTAAAAGGCTTGTTGCATATGCTAAATGCAATCGTTTCTCCCATGACAGCGGACATATGTTTCTTGCTTTCATTTTGTTTTGCTAAGGGACTAGCAAAATGTAAGTTTGGGGGTATTTGATGAATGCATATTTGGACCCCTTAATTTGCATTTACTAAGCCTTTAGCTTTATTATATTCTGATGTTTTGGTTAGTTTTGGTGTTTTAGTGATTTACAGGTTGTTAATAGAAAAATGGGCTTTAAGGTGATATTTGCAACTCATTCCATTAATTTTGGGGCTTACGACACTTCATGGAGCATTGGCAGCAAATTGGGATCGAGCGATGATTCTCACCTGACGAGTCCCACTAAAAAGGCCATATCTAGAGTTGTATAGCTCGGATTGAGGTGATCTTGGTGTCATTGGAAAGCTAACTCAAAGATCTACAAAGTCATGGTTCACAAGAGTAGGCAAATTCCGACTGAAAGTGCACTCGAGCCCTGCGCATCAAAATACATGTTGCACGAGTGTGATCGAGCGCACCTAGAGTGCGATCGAGCACACTCGGCCGACCTGGCAGCGCTAAAACCCTAAAATTAGCTTATAAATATCATTCTTTTCCATTGTAAATGGACAAAGACGCGCTGGGGGTGCCGTTCTTGGTCGTTTCTCGTGTTTTCTGGGTTTTTGTAGCTTGGAACTCGAATTCTTTTGTAAGTTTTTAATTTTAATGAAGTAATTTAGTTTCTTTATGATTTCTTTTGTCATGAGAGGCTAAATCTTCAACTAAGGTTGAAGATGAAGCCTCGCCATTGATTAATTTTATATTTTTATGTTTTGTTCGTACAAATCCGACCTTAATGTAATGTATGTTCGTTTCAATTCAATTATGTGACAAAATTGTGTTTGATTGTGCCGAAGTTGGATATTCAATGTGTTTCATCTGACGGATACTTTGCATCTTTTGATTTACTTTTGATATCCATTGTCTTTTATGCAAAGCATGGATACATTGGATCTTTTGAACTAAATTGGATATGCATTGTCATTTGTAAAATGGATGGATTCATTGAATCTTTCAATAGAAACAATAGAACATGCATAGGTTTTAATTGTTTGTTGGAAGTATGAACAAACACATGAGAATGTATGCTTTTAATGTGGTGAGCTGTATTCTGAAAACCTTAGTGCCCTTTTTTATCTTTTAATTATTTCATTTTGTTTTAGTTTTTGTTTTCAATTTCAAATGCATGACAAACTTCGGAACTAGGTTAAAATAGGATTAGTTTAGATAAGAATTAGTTTTCACGACACAATTCCCTGTGGATCAACCTCGCACTTGCACACACGCTATATTGCACACGACTCGTGCGCTTGCAAGTACAATTAAATTTGTACATCACTAAGCGAATGGAATGCTTCGGTGAGGTCCGTGATGTGATTGGCAGCTTGCACACTCTTCACCAGCATGTCATCTACATAGACTTCCACATTCCTTCCGATTTGCTCTCGGAACATTTTGTTGACCAGCCTTTGGTAAGTTGCTCCAGCATTTTTCAGTCCTAAAGGCATCACCTTGTAATAATACAAGTTTGTGTCAGCCATCAATAACTAATTGTATCATAGGTAGTGTCTAGTTCTCTCCCAAATAAGCATATGTCACATGCTCTGGCAACTGCTTCAATTCCAAATTTGGTGCCTAGACAATGGAAGGGACAAGAGTAGTATTAGTAGGCACAAGAGTCTCAAAGGGAGGGGTGTACTTACTTGGATGCTTTGGAGAGGCCTCAAGAAGGTGCACGGTTTCAATGATGTCATTAGTAACATCTTCAAATTCTGGCTCAATGTCCTGCCTTGTGAAACTATGGGTGAGGGTAGCCTCCAATGGATCAATGTGATGGACCTGAAATATTTTCTCAACAACACCGTGAATCATACAGACATTAAAGCATTCCAAATCATCTTGGGGTAATTTCAATGCATCAAATATTCTAAATTCTACCTTCTCACCATTTTTACCTTCATACTTACAGTACCCTTTTTCACACAAATTTTTGTATCAGCAGTTCTCATAAAGGGTCTTCCTAAGATGATGGGTAAGGGTAATGACATAGGATATTCTTCTATATCCAATACAATAAAATCAGTAGGTAAAATAAATTCACCTACCTTTACCAAGACATCCTCAAGTATACCTCTTGGTCTTTTGATGCTTTTGTCTTCCGATTGCAAGGTGATAGAAGTTGGTTGAAGCTCCCCTAAACCTAGTGTCTTAGATATAGTGTATGGCAGCAAATTGACCCTTGCTTCTAGATCGAGTAATGCATGCTCAAAAAGATGGTCCCCTATCCTGCAAGGGATTGTAAAACTTCCCAGATCTTTTAGCTTTGGTGGTAGTTTTCTTAACAACACCGCACTTACCTCCTCCGTTAAAGCCACTATTTCATGCTATTGAAACTTCCTTTTATGAGTGCAACAATCCTTTAAAAATTTAGCATATGAGAGAATTTGTTTAATTGTATCTAATAAAGGAATGTTAATCTCTACTTTTCTCAAGGTTTCTAAATGTCAAGAAATTGTTTTTCTTTCTTTGGCTTTACTAACCTTTGAGGGAAGGGTGATGCATTCACCTTCTCCATTTTACTTACATTGGATGTTGAGGCTTCCTCTGGAGATACTTAAGTTGTCTCTTCTATTCCTATGATCTTGCCATTTCTAAGAGTTGTGACGGCTTTCAATTGTTGGTGACCCCCTGGATTAGGTATTGTTTGGGATGGAAATTCACCCTGCTTTCTTCGACTCAGCTCTTTAGCTATTTGCCCCATTTGTACTTCCAATCTTTGAATAGCTTGCTCGTTCTTTGCATAAGTTTGTTGTTGCGCAAGCACAAATTGTTGTGCCTGATGATGTACAAATTTAATTGTACTCGCAAGCGCATGAGTCGTGTGCAATATAGCGTGTGTGCAAGTGCGAGGTCGATCCACAGGGAATTGTGTTCATAAAATTTAATTTCTATCTAAATAAATTATATCTTAACCTAGTTCCGAATGATATTGATTTTGAAAATAAACAAACAAAAACTAAATAAAATAAAAATAATCTAAAGATAAACGACTAAGGTTTTAGAATTCATCTCACCAAGTTAAAGCATACATTCTCATGTTTTCATTCATGCATCTGACAAACAATTAAACCATATATATGTTCTATTGTTTTTTTATAAACCAATTGAATCATTCGATGAATCCATCTCTATTACAAATCACAACGAATATCCAATTGAGATAAAATCATCCCGTAAATCACAATGGATATAAGTCTCAATCAAATCATTCGATGTATCCGTTGGATGAAACACAATGAATATCCAACGTTTTCACGATTTATAAACAACAATCAATCACAATTTTTGTCACACAATTGAATTGAAATGAACATACATTATATTAAACGACGGATTTGTACGAACAAAACATGAAAACATAAAACTAGTCAATGGCGATGCTTCATCTTCAACCTTAGTTGAAGATTTAGCCTCTCATGACAAAAGAAATCATAAAGAAACTAAATTACTTCATTAAAATTAAAAACTTACAAAAGAAATCGAGTTCCAAGCTACAAAACCCAGAAAACACGAAAAACGACCAAGAACGGCGCCCCTGGCGCGTCTCCGTACGTTTACAAATGGAAAATATTGATATTTATAAGCTAATTTTAGGGTTTCAGTGCTGCCAGATCGGTCGAGTGCGCTTGATCGCACTCGTGCAACATGTCTCCTATGGGCTGGGCGCGAGTGCGCTTGATCGCAATAAACGTGCGGTCGAGCGCACTTCCAGTCAGAATTATCCTACCCTTGTGAAATATGAATTTGTAGATCTTTGAATTAGCTTTCCAATGACACCAAGATCGCTTCAATCAGAGCTATACAACTCAAGATATGACCTTTTTAGTGGAAGTTGTCGGATGCGAATCATCACTCGATTCAAATTTGCTGCCAATGCTCCCTGAAGTGTCTTAAGCCCCATACTTAATGGAATGAGTTGCAAATTTCACCTTAAAACTGCATTTTTCTCTTAACAACCCGCAAATCACTAAAACACCGAAACTAACCAAAAACATCAGAAATTAACACAGCTAAGAGCTTAACAAACATAAGTTAAGGGGCCCAAATATACAATATTTGGCACTCATCACCTGACTTTCTAGTTCATTCTTCTTCAGCTCCTGAATTGGTTGGATTGCTTGTTGGGGACTCCTCTATTGCCCTTAAGGGTTTAAAGCATTCCGATTGTTACTCCATGAGAAATCGGGGTGGTTACGCCACCCTGGATTGTAGGTGTTGGAGTATGGATTGTTCTTGGGAGGATAATTGTAATGTCCCACATAGTTCACTTGCTCTTGATCTGCAAATAGATACAAAGGACAAGTCTCAGTGGTGTGATCAAAATGAGAACATATGGCGTATACCTGGAGTTGTGCATCTTGTTGATTAGGTGAGATGTTCTAAGCAGTCATGGCTTTGACAATCATATCTAGCTTTCTTTCCATAGCAGCCATCTGATTTGGAGATCCACCATTTAGGTTCACTTTATACATGCCATTACTTTTTACTCCTTGCCTTCCTCCGGAATAGAATTGTTGGGAGGGCTCACTTAGTGTTTTGAAGAGCTCCATGGCTTCCTCACTACTCTTTTCCATAAGCGTACCTCCACAAGCTGAATAAATCATTCCTTTGTTAGTGTCATCTAACCCTTCATAAAAAATCTGTACCTGATCATCTTGAGGGATGTTGTGATGTGGGCACTTCAGAAGCAGCGCATTGAAGTGGTCCCATGCCTCAAAGAAAAGATCTCCCTCTCTCTATTTGAACGTTTGAAGTTCCCTTTTAAGCTGCCTTGTCTTTTGAGCTGGAAAAAACTTTGATAAGTGCTAAAATATTCATATTTTCAGCCCTTAACTTGCATGTTTTAATCCTTTGGTTTTAGTTAATTAGGCCATTTTAATTCCTTTTTGTGTTTTTCATGTTTTTACAGGCTTTTGGAAGAAAATGAAGTAAAATTGGGTGATTTGGGCATGAAGAGAGAAGATGGGAAAAGTTAGAACTCGCTGATACTGCGATCAATCGTAGGGTACCTGCGATCGAGCGCAGTACTCGAAAGGACATAGCACAAAGCAAGCCAGGAACAATCGAGCGCATGCCAGAAGAAGGATCGATAGCAAACCTGCGATCGAGCGCACACGGGCTGCGATCGAGCGCACCCGTGCGCAGGAGACAAACCAAGGTGGCGGCTAAGATGTCCCTATTTCCATTTTAGGGTTTTCCAACTCCCGATTGTAATAGGATTGAAACCCTACGAAATCCCTAGGGTTTACTACTTTTCCAAGACTTCTAATGCCTATAAATAGACTCTTAAGCCTTTAGAATAGAGGAGGTTTGCAAGGAGAGAATAGGAGCTTGTCAAGTTCAAGTCTCGGGTTTACTCTTTTCCTTTCTTTTATTTTATTTTATGAAGATGCTTAACATCAACTTTATGTGTAGCTAATTTAATTAGTAGGGCTTGATTGAAGCCCTAGTTATGTTTTGTTAATATTTCAATATTGGCGCCTTTGTGATGATCTTGTTGTGCTATTTAACTTGATTAATATCTGCTTGCATGAATTCCTCATATGTGTGTGCCTGATCAACATATGCATGTGGTATGGACTAGTTAGTTAAATCAATTTGGATGGCCGAGTCCTGGGTTTAACATAGGTAACAAAAGAAATCCATGCCGGGTTCTTGGGTTAATCAACATAGGGAACCGGGAGTATATGCCATGCCCTAGGCCTCGTGTGTTTGTCGATTTCCATAGAACATATGCTTTCCTAAGGAACAACTTAGTATAAATCACGCTAAATCCCTTAGGAATGAAAAGAGTTAGAGTAGATGCCATGCCTAACTTGTTGCTTAGGAAAATCTATAGCTTTAGGAGTATACGCCATGCCCTAAGGTTGACAAACATTAGATATGCATAACCTGATCAAAGCATTGGCATATTGTTATATTAGCTAAATATAATTAGTGGTGGATATCAAAGCCCTACCCTTTATTATCATCACTTAAAAAATCAATCTTTGTTTTGCTTTTGCTTAAGGAATCTATTTTTAAACATAAATTCAGCAATCTTTGTGGGAATGATCCTATACTTGCACCGAACTTCTTTAGGAACTTAATGGCTAACTCTTCCCAAGTATGAATGGAATCTGTAAGCAAGGAATTATACCACAATTTAGCATTATCTTTCAAAGAAAAAGGAAAGAGGACTAATCTGAGTCTCTCCAGAGTTAGACCCTGTATGTGCTGAAGCTTGCATAGCTCAAAGAATTCCTTAAGATGCAAGTTAGGATCCTCAGTAGCTGTGCCCTTGAAGTGAGTCAACACATTGAGTATTTGCAGGGATATACAGTAATTGCCTTCCACCTCCGGTTGATAAGCAATGCATGATGGCTGGTTGAGGTTTTTTGGGGATGAAAGCCTGTTTCATCGGTCTTCGCACTGGTGGTGGGTTCTCTAGCCGATCTTCATTGTTTCCTCAACTTCTACCTCTTCTTTTGTGTCGGAGTTGTTTCTAGGCCTTTGTCGAATTATCCACTCAATTTCGGGATCGTGTGGAAGGATGGTTTAGGTTTGAGATCGACGACCTTGCATAAGATGATTTGCCTTTGCAGTCATAGCAACTTCAGTGCTACTGTCCGGATGCTTCCTAGAACAGCGGTCGTTCGTAGATTAGTAAGCTCGATCACACTCGGTCTCCGCTCGATCTCAGTAATAGGATGCAGGTACTGCAAACTGAAACAAAATAGAAAAAAAAAAAAAAAAAAAAAAAAAAAAAAAAAAAAAAAAAAAAAAAAAAAACAAAAACAAAAACAAAAACAAAACAAAACAAAACAAAAAACAAAAAACAAAAAATAATTTTGATTTTTCATAAAAACAGAATTAAAATTAAAATAACTAAACTGCGGAAAATAATTCTAAACAAAATTTGACGCAATCCCAAGCAATGGCGCTAAAAACTTGTTGTGCAAATATCTACCTAAATTAATAGGCAAATAATTGTACGTTTTACTCGCAAGTGCACAAGATCAATATAGTAGTATAGGGTGCAAATACGAGATCATTCCCACGGGGATTGCTAAATTTTGCTTAAAATAAATTCCGTAAATTAAACAAAACGAAGATTGAGTTTGAGTTGATAATAATAAAAAGGTAAGACTTTGACATCCACCACTAATCATGCTTATATAATGTTGGGGATAAAATACACTATGGGTCCCACTATCTCTCAACAACCCTTAATTATCTCATAAGGTCCTACGTTATCTCAACTACCTCACATTATCTCCCCACTATTTCAAATGGTTCTTCAATCATTTGAAGGGAGAAGATCAAGGAAGCAGTTACTGAGATAAAACCCTATAAAATAGAACTCAAGACATAAGTAAAGAGGATCGATCATTTATTTTCTCAATGCATAGCTAGCTGTCTACATTTAGACCCCATATATGACTGCTAACTTAAGCATTGGAGGGTCTACGAAGCCTTCCCCGTAAACCCCTTTGACGCTCTTATTATTTTGTAGGAGCCCAAAAAATTGATGATCGCAGACTCCTTGAAGAACGCAAAGATCACACCAAACGGAAACTGTTGAGGGAAAAACGTGCATGAACAATTTGGCGCCGTCTGTGGGAACGACTATGTTCTTGCAAAATCAAAGTCTGTTATGGTGGTGATCATGCATTCGGGTGATACATCAACTAGCCAGAATTAGATCTGCATAGATCTATAGTCACGGATCCCAAATCCACTCAGTGTCGATCTGCTCGTACACACACCGAATCGGTGTTTACCTTCATCAGATTTGCTCGCACACATCTCAAATTTTCGCTCAATTGAAACAAGCATGAATTCGCATCCTTATGGGGGCACCCTTCGAAATTGACTTACTTTACCCAGATAAGTTCATTTTTTTTTTTTTTTTGATTCTTGATAAACTCCTGAAAGCTGGAAATCTTATGAGCCAATTCTGATACTTTTAGCCTCGATGATTTTTTATGCTAATAAGTAGGAAAAAAAAAAAAAAAACATGTAATAACACTTTTGCTGTTATTGCATCATGAACAATTGTATGACACCCAATTGCACAAGTCTTGGCCTGCCATGATTATGTATGATTTTTTTGATTATTTTATAATTGTTAACCTTTTGCAAATTCAAAAATCATAAGAATATTGGTGAGAAAGAAGGTCATATCACATGGGACTCTCACTGAAATTAAACAGGAGTCTATTGTTCCCCAATTTCCTTGTTTCAAGGGAAAGTGACGTGATCCCTCTTAACAAAAAGATATTAAACCACAAATCAAACTTTTGACTTTTCAAAAAAAAAAAAAAAGCTAAAATTCTTTTCCATTCATTTGTGTTTGACACAAATAGATATGTGATGTTTTATTGTAGTAGAAGAAAAGCCTCTGGTGATGCTTCTTTCCAAAAGCATGGGTTTTTTTTTAAAAAAAAAATCTGTGCAAAATATCTAGGGCTTTCATTGAGAGATTTCCACATCAGAGATTTCGTTAAAATCTCTTATTAGCTTTCAATATAAAATAAGGTTGCCTCTTAATTTGTGTGCATTCACACACAAAGCTTCACGACGCTCGGCCTGAGAGAGGATCTTTTGTAAAATTTACGATTATATTATTGTAATTATATTATTTACAAGAAAAAACCTCTGCGAGGGTCTTCTCGCCGACACGAGCTCTCCTCAAGGGAACCCGAGGCTGGGTCCTTGCATGAGCTCTCCTCAGCTACCGAGGCCGACCCAGCCTTGGGTTCCCTTGCACGAGCTCTCCTTAGCTGCTGGTCCCGACCGAGCCTCGGGCACCACCATGAGTGAGCCCAGTAGACCCAGCTCCTTAGTCGTTGAACTGTCGACCCAGACTCGGACCATGAGCCATACTCGGGTTCATTTCAACAACTCACAAACTGCAAAGCTCGCTGACGTGCCATACTGGTCATGGACCCACGAGGCCTACCAGCATGTCACGCCAGCGAATTAGCACCCAGGTGAGCTCCTTCCAGTGTCTCGCCTCGCACCGACCTTGCCTCGTTGTCCTTGTATGAAGCCGCGGTGGCTGCTAAAGAACCTACAGGTCCCGGGACACCCAGGTTCTCTCCGGCAGGAACCTGATGCTTCGGTGATCGCCAACTCGCGACACCCAGGCTTCACCTGTGGCACCTGGCCTAGCTAGCAAACTGGCCCCAACAACAACCTCTCATGCAGTCCAGCGGCAAACCAAGAGGCCTCGTGCAACGCGACCTAGCCTTAGGAACTCCATCGCCGAGACGGTCGAGTCTGCCCGGGACAGTGGGTCACCAAGCCGTCACCAGCGTCGAGTCAGCCTTGGACACTACCAAGAGCCTGGTATCACCTCACCGGTGAACCAGCAACCCCAACAATTCGCCTCGTCCTCACAAGCCGGCCCAACCTCACCTCGTCCTCACGAGTTTGCCAAGGCCCAAGTCTACCGAGCCAGCCAAGGCCCGAGTCTGCCAAGTCACCAAGTGTGCCGAGTCACAACTTCTAAGCTTTGCTAAAGTTTCTGAGCCTACCTTGGACGGTCTGAAGATGACAACATTCTTAAGTCGCAAAGAGAAAGTGGATATGGCTATTGATGAAGCTATCTCACGAGTGATGTCCATGGTTCAGTCTCCAAAGGCTCGCCAACAATACCATCGTCTACTTGAAAGATGTTGCCAAGCTAAGTTAATGAGAGTACGATAGAATTAGCATTATTGCATGACATGATGTACCTGACTAACTCCCCTGAAGTTTGCCGGTCCACGCGAGTGGCCGCCGACTCACCTTGAGGTGAGTAGTGAAACGGTTCTGAATTAAGTTTAAAGGCTCAAGCAAATGGGCTTGCAGTGTTATTCCAGGGGGTCGCGATCTCCCGCATCTAGTTGCGAGTCCTCAAACAAGGGCAGCGAGCCTAGCAAGCTCAAACATTTCAGAGTACGTGTTTGTGAAATTTGAGACTATTTATGTTTGTTTTCAATGTCTTGAATACAGTTGGGTGACATATTGGATGAATAACCTTGGCATGCTATGATTATAATAAAAAAATAAAATAAAATAAAAAGAAAGAAATCAAGTTGAGTTTTTCATTGAGTAACCAACCCTCTTGCCTCATTAAGTAGTGAGTGTCCGCGTCAAAAAGTGAGAAGTTTGGTTTGATTAATAAAATGGCTAGCTTTCCTTCGTTGCCTTTTTTACTCAAGTTAGTAAGTCCTTAGGCGTTTTTACACCTAATGCCTTAAAACCATTTGGTTTGAGAGTCATTGGCTTAACACTCGATACATGGGTCAATTAGAAAGCTTAAGGGAACTAAGCATTGCAAAGCCTACAGAAAAAAAAGAAAAAAGAAAAGAAAAGATATATGTATGCCTTGGTTATTTCATCTGATAGGAAGTCCAATGAATTCTGAGATGTTGATTCATTTATATTGGAATTATTTTGAAGCCAAATGATTGTGTGTTAGTTCACTTTGCACTAATTAAAGCTTGTTGTATCTTAAACTGCCATTTGTAAGTGATTTGACTTGTGATTTCTTGGAATTTTGAAGATGTAGTTTATCTTTTTAAGTTTGCCAATGAATGAGAACCATTATTTTTGTGATGCTTTATCCTTTTGAATGACATAATGATGATAATGTTTGTGGGTATCATTCCTGTTAAACCCTCATGAGACTTCACTCGTTCTCTAGGGATGCCTAGGGGTTTAAAAGGCTTGTTTCATACACTAAATGCAATCGTACATCCCACAAAAGAAGGATTTACCTTGTTGTTTTTCAGTTTATTTTCTGTTTTGTATTGCTAAGCGATTAGCAATATGTAAGTTTGGGGGTGTGATAAGCGCCGAATGTTGCACATTTAAGCCCCTTAACTCGCATATGCTAATTGTTGTGACAAATACCTACCTAAATTAATAGGCAAATACTTACCACGTTTTAACTCGCAAGTGCATGAAATCAACTAGTAGTATAGTTGGGCAAATACAAGATCATCCCACTTGGATTGTTGATTTTATCTAAAATATATTTTCCCAATTAATGTTGCAAAATTGTCACATAGTTGCAATGTTTGAGAAGATAAAAAGGTAATAAAGAGGTTAGGGTTTTGATATCCACAACAAATCAAACTAATTAAGAAATATTAGGTCAATGTTCCAATCACATGATATTTTACCATTTGTCAATCTAAGGGCATGGTATCTACACCTTAAATTATTGATCTCCCTAAGCAACGAATTAAGCATGGTATCTACTTTAATTCTTTTCTTCCCTAAAGGATTTAGCATGGTATCTATTAAGTTGTTCTTTAGGAAAACATAATTCTATGTTGATCGACAAACACATGAATCCTAGGGCATGGTATCTACTCCTATTTTCCATGTTGATTAAGCCAAGAACCCAAGGTAAGGTTCTTTTGTCGCTTTATTAAGCCCAAGATTTGGTCATCTAAATTGACTTAACTAACGGATTCCATTCTCATGTAAATAATGGTGAGACACATTCACAAGGGGAATTCAATTTCATAGGCATAATCAAGTAAAATAAACACATGTGATTGAACAAAGACACTAATATTAAACTTAAGAAGACATGATTAAGGCTTCAATCTAGCCCTAACAGTTGTTTAGTTACACATAATGAAACTAAAACTAAAAAGAAAATGGAAAGAAGAAATCGGAAATCACTCTTGAAGTAGCCTCCAAATTCTCTCTCCAAAAGAAGTGTCTTTTCTAAGAGGCCTAAGGGTCTATTTATAGGCTTTAAGAAAACCTAGAAACCTTAGAAAACCTAATAACATCGTAGGTTTAAGTTCAAATACAATTAGGCTTCTTAATTCTCAAAAATAAGTAGAAAAAGTCTTCTGCCGCAGCTGAGCGCCCCGAGTGCGCTGGATCGTAAGGTAGTGCGCTCAATTGAAATCTGCACTCGATCCTAGCTTCTCTGCGGTCGAGCGCATCAGCGCTCGAGCCTCTTACTGGTGCGATTGATCCTAGCTCTAGATTGTTCCACTTTTAGCCCTTTATGCTTCAAACTTCCAAAAATGCTTCCTTTTCTTTTAAACACCTAAAAATAGACAAAAACACGAAAAGAAAGTAAAACAACAAAAAATAACATGACTAAGAGATTAACACACGCAAATTAAGGGGCTAAAATATCTCATCAATAATTCCTTAGCATTGTTATTTGTTTGATTTTGTATTGGTGTTAGTGTTTTCAGGTTCTGAGGGAGAATACAAGAAAACCCATTTAATTCGAGCTTAAAACGCACTTTGGTGAGCATTGGCATAAAAATTTGGATCAAGCGATGACTCGCACCTGACATGTCCTACTAAAAAGGCCATATCTAGTGTTTCAGAACTCTGATTGGAGCAAACTTTGTGGCATTTGAAAGCTAACTCAAAGATCTACAAATTCATGTTTGCAAGAGTTTACTAATTTTGATGTTTACTAGGTCAAAAGAGCCTCCATTCGCAAGCCGTCCGAATAGTGAATGTCTCGTCCGAACAGGGAAGTCTCCATCTAAACAAAGGTGCGCTCGAGCGAACCACAAGTGCAATCAAGCACATTCGAAGTGAGATCGAGTGCAACAAAAGTGGACTCAAGTGCACTCGGGTTTCCAGAGCACGCAGGGACTCCAAATCCACTTGGCAAAGGGTTTTCTGTCTCCCACTTGGATTGGGAGACTGACCTACGATTTTCCTAGGGCTTTTAGGGCTTTTCTAATCCCTATAAATAGGCTTCTAACATTGAAGGAAGATTATCCACTGCCTAGAGCAAAAAATCAGTAAATAGTTCTTGGAGGCTTAGCGGAGTCATGAGCAACTAAACCCCCTTCGTGGGATATTGATGTAACCCTATCCAAGCACAATGGTTTGATTGTATTTCAATTGATAGATTTTCAATTTATGCATGTTGGTTGTATAATTATGAGAATTGCTACAATTTGATTTTGTTCTTGATGTTTAAATGCAATTGTTCTTAAATTCCAAAATCAATATTTGTGAAATTCTTATATTGTCTTAGAAAATCTTTCACTTTTATTAAACCCAAATCATTCTTATTTTCTGTGATTATGGGGATGATAATTATACAATGGTTTAACTGACATATAATCAAAAGGGTTAGATAGGCTATACCTAGGGAAGATGGATCGTACCGCATCTTAGTTGTTAGATGGATGATTTGTGCCAACCAAAGATGGGTTATACTTACTCTCTTGATCCTATGTATCCTATTAAAGAATTAGATAATCCATACCTAGGGAAGATGGGTTGTACTGCATCTCAGTGGTTAGGTGGACGATATGTGCCAACCGAAGATGGATTATACTTATTCTTTAATAAGGTATTTTCTTGTTTATTTATAACATGCATAGAATGAATGTCTGTGATTAATTATGATTAACCATTGTTGTGCGGATAGAGGTGAAGTTAATACCTGCACTCTCTCTTATATTTTAATTCTCTTTTATTTTCATGCACTTTAGTTATAAAAACAACTCGATTATCTTTTAAGTTAAGTTACTATTGATCTTGAAAACTTGATAACACCTACGTAATCCTTGAGGTTCGACACCCTCAATATAGCCCTATCCTACAGGATTCATACTATTGCAAGTGGTATTTTATTATTGGTAAATTTTGGTATACAAAAGGCCACATCATAGACCATACTGCTGAACTATGACATGATTCTCATATTATAGCATATACTATATCAATATTGCATTCTTGATAAACCGTCATCTCATAATGTTGCATGTGTTTTATAAACAACTGAGTTCACCATTTAATGACGGGTATGTCATGTGCATTTATACTCACAAATTCGTTGGACTTACCCTTATATTATTTCTCTTTTTCTCCATATGTACAACTATGTTGTTATAGATAGTTTATAGAAGACGGATACCGCAAAGCATCCGGTTATTTTAGAGGACTTGATCTGGGTGACGCTTGAAGACTTATTACGAGATTAGGCGGGTGCTCATGGTAATTAGTATGTTGTGTTATGTTGTAGGCTCATGCTTGCATATTAAGGTATAGCATGAATCTCATGTAAATATGACTTGTGTAGTTTGATTTTTGCTACTTTGATGTAGCTTGGTAGATGCTCTGGTTGTAATGATTAATGTTTATAGAACTTTAATACTTTCCGCTACTTAGCATCCTCTCTTTTCGAGAAGTAGAGGTCCATGAGTCTTGTCCCGCGAGGGATAAGGTTGGGAGATGAACCGTGAAGTTAATTACCAATTAATTAATTTACGAGATGTTACAAATGGTCATCAAGTTGTTGTGAAGTTTTTGTAGAAAAATATTTTTACTCGATTTGGAACACCAAGAGCAATCATCAGTGATGGAGGAAGCCATTTTAACAATCAACCTTTTGCTTCTTTGATAAAGAAGTACGGGATCACACATAAGGTGGCACTCCGCATCATCCCCAGACAAGTGGACAAATGGAGATCAACAATCGAGAAATCAAGAACATCCTGGAGAAGATGGTGTGCACTAACATCAAAGATTGGTCCTTGTGATTGAATAATGCACTCTAGGCCTATTGAACTGCTTACAAGACCCACATTGGCATGTCGCCATATCGGTTAGTCTTTGGGAAGGCATGTCACCTACCTTTTGATATGAAGAAAGCTGGTGAAAAGCGGAAACTTTAGTTGGTTGAGCTAGAAGAATTGAAACATGATGCCTATGAAAATGCCAAGCTATACAAGGAAAGGACTAAGGCATATCATGACAAGCAACTTGTCAGAAAAGAGTTTCATATAGGACAAAAAGTATTGCTACACAATTCAAGATTGAGACTTTTTCCTAGTAAGCTCATTCTCGGTGGTATGGCTCGTATACTGTCACTAAAGTGTTCCCCCATGGAGCATTGGAGGTTCATAACCCTAAAGAAAATCAAACACTCAAGATTAATGGACACAGAGCAAAGCCCTATATGGAGATAAACTTTGAACCAAGAGAGGAGGACGTGGCACTCCACAGCCTGTCCAATATGCAGAGTTACCAAAGGCGCTCGAGCCACTAGCAGAAAGAGCTCAAGCGCGTCCACCCAGATCAGTGGTACTGAAACTACCTCAGGCATAAGGGTCGCACTGTCTAGCTGAAGACGTTAAATTTAGCGCTCATGGGAGGCAACCCATTTCTGGGACAAGTGTGCTTGCATTCAAGTTTAGGGGTATGCTACGAGCCATATCGATTCCAACCAGTTTTCTCATCTCCTGGGTAAGATCTTTCCATTTTATATCCACATTGAAGGCAATGTGTAATTCAAGTTTAGGGGTATGGAAGACACATACACACACTTTGTCCAAAGTTTTGAAATGCATGTTCATGTTATTCTTGAGATTTTGATTGAACTAAAAATTTGTAATTTGAATTTCATTGGTGAGCTTAAAATGTTGAACATATGATCTAATCGCTAGAAGTTTTAAGTCTTGCTACTTACTTTTGGCATTTGGGAATTCACATGTTTTGATTTATTTTTCCACAAACACATTAGCAGATAGTTTGTGAGGTATGACACGTGAGCCTAATTGTGTATGATTTCTTTATCTTGGGTGAGCTGGTATTATGTGCTAAAATATTCATATTTTAGCCCTTAACTTACATTTGTTAATCCATTAGTTTTGATTAATTTATGTCATTTTAGTTCTTTTATGTGCTTCCTTGTTTTTTGTAGGTTGTTGGAAGAAAATGAAGTGATTTCGGAAGTTTTGAGCATAAAATAGCTATTTTGGGAAAATTAGAGGCTCTGGTAGTGCAATCAATCGAAGGGGAGCTGCGATCGAGCGCACTACAGGCGAAGACCACGAGTGCAAGGCATGCACACCAGAGGAAGTCTCGATCACACCTGCGATCAAGCGCCAACACGAAGGATCAATCGCATACCTGTGATCGATTGTACACGGGCTGCGATCGAGTGCACTCATGCGTGAGGAGCAAGCCAGCTACTAGCCTTGATATGGAAATTGTGATTTTTAGGGTTTCGTAGCTTTGTGCGAACTAGGGCTTAAACCCTACGATTTTTAGGGTTTCTAGAGTATTCTTAAGGCTTATAAATAGACCCTTAAACCTCTAGAATAGACACACAATTTCCAAGGAGAAGAATTGGAGCTCTTCAAGTTCAAGTTTCGAGTTTATTCTTTTCCTTCTATTTTTATTTTATGAAGATTTTTAACATCAAACTCATGTGTAACTAATTTACTTAGTAGGGCTAGATTAAAGTCCTAGTTATGTTTAGTTAATATTCAATATTGGCGCCTTTGTGATGATCATGTTGTGATATTTAACTTGATTAGTTCCTGTTTTCATGAATTCCTCATATGTGTTTGCCTGATCAACATATGCATGTGGTATGGACCAATTAGTTAGATCAATTTGGATGACCAAGTTCTAGGTCTAATAAAAGTAACAAAAGAAATCCACACCGGGTTCTTAGGTTAATTAACATGGAAAACCGGGAGTATACACCCATGCCCTAGATTCCGTGTGTTTGTCGATTTCCATAGAATCATGCTTTCTTAAAGAACAACTTAGTATACACCCATGCTAAATCTTTTAAGAAAGAAAAGAGTTAGAGTATACACACACGCCTAACTCATTGCTTACAGAAATCTATAGCCTAAGGAGTATACACCCATGCCTTTAGGTTGACAAACATTAGATATACATAACATGATCAAAGTATTGGCATATTGTTATATTATATAAGCATGATTAGTGATGGATATCAAATCCCTACCTTTTTATTATTACCAACTCAAAATAAATTTTTGTTTTGCTTTATTTACGAAATTTATTTTAAGCAAAATTTAGCAATCCTCATGGGAATGATCCCGTACTTGCACCATATACTACTATGTTGACCTTGTGCACTTGCGGGTAAAACGCACAATTATTTGCCTATTAATTTAGGTAGATATTTGCACAACAAGTTTTTAGCGCCATTGACAGGGATTGTTTGATTTTGTTTGAAATTTTTTTTCTTAATTTATTTTTGTTTTAAATTTTTCTGTTTTTCTAGTTTTTTTCTGCAGTTCCTGTTCTGCCTCTAGAGGTGTGCTCAAGTGCCCAACTTGGGCGATCGAGCGCACCTCACGATGCGATCGATCGCACATCCAGACAGCAGCACAGTTACTGCACTAATTACAGATCCTTTTTTTTTTCTTTTATTTCATGCAAGGTCATTCAAGTCTGCATATTAGTAAGTTTTCTTTTTAAATTTTGTTTTTATTTTCCCTTTTAATTTTAACTTTATATTATTTTATTTTCACATATGTGGGGAGGCATTCCGACACCCCATGGACCATGTTCTTTATGCCATGACCCTTATCACCATGTTAGAGAATGTCTTATAATGAGACAAATTTCTAACAAATTTAATGGGCATAAGAACATATCGTTATCTAGACCGGGGAACGGCCGTTATTTTGATTCCTGCAATCCATCATGGAGCCAACAATCCAATCTCTCAGGGCAAGCTCAAGCTCCCGAAACTCATGCTCCACAACCTCATGGACTGCAACATCACTCATATCAGCAATTCTATGATCATTCATACTCCTCTCAATCAGCTCCACAACAACAATATCAAGCTGAACCACCTCCTCGTGAGTTTTCTGAAAATACATTAGCTATGATCAGTTTAGCAATTGAGGAGATGAAGAACTCTCATTTGAAATCAGTTAAAAGGACGGAGGCCCACTATACACAAGGAACAGATTTTATCAAAAAGACAGGGCCCCAAAGTCAATCAATTACCACTCTTCATGGACATTATATGGAGGACGAGAGTATTTGCTAGCAAGAAAAGGAGCCATCTCCACAATTCTATGGTCAATCATATGCATGTCTTAGTCCCAGTCTGAGGCAATCCATTTTCAAGATAATAGCTCATGAAGAGGAACCATCTCCCATATATGACTATTCATATTCCTCTCCACCTCAACAATACCAAGAAGAGATACCTTTGCCAAAGAATTCTGCGTTAGAAGAAGCGCATGCTAGTTTAGAAGAAACATTGTCAGCTTTTGTTAGCCACAACAAGGTCTGTAATCAACAGTTACAATCCACCATGGCCAAGACAGAGGATCACTTCAAGTAAATATTAGATATACTAAAGAAGAAGAAGAAGAGTGTCAAAGTCAGTTGGTGGCCAATCCTAATGAGCACTACATGGAGAATGAGTGCACTTACTATCATGAGCAAACAACTACCACACCTAGGAATGAAGAAACTGCTGAGGAGAGTTTTTGTGGGCCAAGTCTTGAGGATCCGATGGGAGAGCGTTTTGATCAAATTGGAGATGACCTAGACCTGGACAAGCTACTTGAGCATGATGAAACTTCTAATGAGCCAAGTCTTAATGATCCTTTGGGAGAGTGCTTTGATGAATTTGGAGGTGACCTTTACCTCGACAAGCTACTTGAGTATGCTGAGACTTCTAATGAGCCAAGTCTTGAGGATCCATTGAATGAGCATTCTGATCAATCTGAGTTTGACTTGGATCGTGACAAGTTCCTCAAGCAAGCTGAGATGTTTAGTGAGCCAAGTTTGGAGGATCCATTGGAAGAGAACTTTGCTCAATATTAATTGGATCTGGACCTTGACATGATACATGAGCAAGCTGAGGCCTTATTGGATTCCACTCCTAAGAAGAACAAGGTGGAAGAAGAAGATGAGCAAACTGAGGTTCTAGAGGAGCTACATCGGAAAAAGGAAGAGAGCATTGAGACTTCTTCAACATCAGCTCCTGTTCCCGAATTACTAAGAATCCAAGAGAGAAGTCTGTTGGGGCTATGTGATGAGCAAATTGAGGACATCAAGATAGATGAATTCCCTAAGTCTTATCCAGTTCATGATTCCTTCCCGGATGAGAAACTGTTGGAGGAAACTCAAAGTGGTCCTCCCCGATCTATAGACATTTGGAATCACTTTGCAATAGAAAAGATTCACTCCCTTTGGTGCAAGAGAAGAAAAGACTGGTGCTTCAAATTTAAAGTGCCACAGTCTGGCTAAAGACGTTAAACTTAGCGCTCATGGGAGGCACCCCACAGCATATCATTTTTATTTCCTTGTTTGGTTGTTTTTATTTTATTTTTATTATTCATTTCTTTTTGTTTTCCATTGTTATTTTAGTCATTTGTTTTGCAAGGACAAGTGTGCTTCAGTCAAGTTTGGGGTGTGCTATAAGCCATGCTATTCTAGACAGTTTCATCCATATCCCGGGTAAATTCTTTCCATGTTATAAACACATTGGGGATAATGTGTAATTTAAGTTTGGGGGTATGGGAGACACTTTACACACACTTTGTCCCATTTTTGAAAAAGAAAAAAAAAATATGCATGTTCATGTTTGTCTTAAAATTTTGGTTGATCTTAAGAATTGTGATTTGATTTCATTGGTAAGCTTAAAATTTTGAACACATGATCTAATGATAGAATTTGTTAAGTTTGGTTACTTGCTTAGGACAGTTGAAGATTCACATGTTTGATCTGATCACACAAGCACATTAACATATAATTTGTGGGGCATGACATGAAAGTCTGATGTGTGTGTTTTTATGTCTTGGGTGAAACTGGATAACATATTAGATAGATACTTTGGCATATAAAAAAAAAAAAAAAATCATTGATAAGCTTTTCACTAAGTAACTGGACCTCTTGCCTTAAAGCATTGAGTGTTCACGTCAAAAGGTGAAAAATTTTGATTTGATTGATGTCCTGGTTAGTTGGTTTCGTAGCCTTTTTTACTCGAGTTAGTAAGTCCTTAGGGGTGTTTTACACCTAATGCCCTAAAATCACTTGGTTTGGGAGTCATTGACTTAACACTCGTTACATGGGTCAATTAGAAAGCTTAAGGGAACTAAACATTGCATAGCCTAACCAAAAAAAAAAAAAAAAAAGAGGAAAAAAAAAAGGAAAAAAGAAATGTATGCCATAGTTATTCATTCTAATAAGGATTTCAGTTAACTTTGAGATATTGAGACATTGCACATTGGAAGTAATTGGAAGCTTCATATTTATGCACTAGGTTCACTTTACACTGTTCTCAAACTAGTGATATTTTAGCATGTCCTTAGTAAGTAATTAAACTTTGAGATTCCAATTCATTGTGAAGATGGAGTTTATCTTTTTAAGCTTGCTAATGAATGAAAATCATGATCTTGAAGTGATACTTTAATTTTTGGGATAACATGAACTGTGCATAATGTTTATGGGTAACATTCTTGAAAAACCCTCACGAGACTCCACTCGTCCTCTAGGGAATTTCTAGGGGTTTAAAAGGCTTATTGCATATGTTAAATGCAATCGTACATCCCACGAAAGATGGATTTATCTTTTGTTTTTTGTTTTTCCATTTAGTTTTTAGTTTTGCATTGTTAACGGACTAGCAATATGTAAGTTTGGGGGTGTGTTAAGAGCTAAAATATTCATATTTTAGCCCTTAACTTACATTTGTTAATACTTTAGTTTTGATTAATTTATGCCATTTTAGTTCTCTTATGTGCTTTCCTTGTTTTTGTAGGTTGTTAGAAGAAAAGGAAGCAATTTCGGAAGTTTTGAGCATAAAAGAGCTATTTTGGGAAAATTAGAGGCCCGATCGTAGGGGAGCTGTGATCAAGCGCACTACAGGTGAAAACAACGAGCGCAAGGCATGCGCTTGTGCACACCAGAGGAAGTCTCGATCGTACCTGTGATCTAGCGCCAGTACAAAGCATCAATCGCATACTTGCGATCGATCGCACATGGGCTGCAATCGAGCGCACCTGTGCGTGAGGAGCAAGCCACCCGCTAGCCTTGATATAGAAAGTGTGATTTTTAGGGTTTTGTAGATTTGTGCGAACTAGGGCTTAAACCCTACGATTTTTAGGGTTTCTAGAGTATTCCTAAGGCTTATAAATAGACCCTTAAACCTCTAGAATAGACACAATTTCCAAAAAGAAGAATAGGAGCTCTTCAAGTTCAAGTTCGGGTTTATTCTTTTCCTTCTATTTTTAATTTATGAAGATGTTTAACATCAAACTCATGTGTAACTAATTTACTTAATAGGGCTAGATTGAAACCCTAGTTATGTTTAGTTAATATTCAATATTGGCGCCTTTGTGATGATCATGTTGTGATATTTAACTTAATTAATTCCTGTTTTCATAAATTCTTCATATGTGTTTGTTTGATCGACATATGCATGTGGTATAGACCAGTTAGTTAAATCAATTTGGATGACCGAGTCTTGGGTTTAATAAAAGTAATAAAAGAAATCCACACCGGGTTCTTGGGTTAATCAACATGGAAAACCGGGAGTATACACCCATGTCCTAGGTTTTGTGTATTTGTCGATTTCCATAAAATCATGTTTTCTTAAAGAACAACTTAGTACACACTCATGCTAAATCCTTTAAGAAAGAAAAGAGTTAGAGTATACACCCATGCCTAACTCGTTGCTTAGGGAAATCTATAGCCTAAGGAGTATACACCCATGCCCTTAGGTTGACAAACATTAGATATACATAACATGATCAAAGCATTGGCATATTGTTATATTATGTAAGCATGATTAGTGGTGGATATCAAAGCCCTACCTTTTTATTATAACCAACTCAAAATCAATCTTTGTTTTGTTTTACTTACGGGATTTATTTTAAGCAAAATTTAGCAATCCTCGTGGGAATGATCCCGTAGTTGCACCATATACTACTATGTTGAGCTTGTGCACTTGCGGGTAAAACGTACAATTATTTGCCTATTAATTTTGGTAGATATTTGCACAACAATTAGGTGACTTGTTGGATGGGTACTTGGGCATAAATAAAAAAATAAAAAATAAAAAATTAATCATTGTGAAATTTTCATTGAGTAACTGGACCTCTTGCCTCATTATGCACTGATTGTCCACATCAAATGGTGAGAATTTTGATTTGGTTAATGTCATGGCTAGTTTTGTTTCGTAGCCTTCTTAACTTGAATTAGTAAGCCCATAGGGGTTTTTTTACACATAGTGCCCTAAAATCATCTAGCTTGGGAAGCATTGGCCTAACACTTGTTACATGGGTCAATTTGAAAGCTTAAGGGAACTAAGTGATGAGTGCCAAATATTGCATATTTGAACCCCCTTCATTTGCATTTGCGAAGCCTTTAGCTTTATTATTTTTTTATGTTTTGGTTACTTTTGGTGTTTTAGTGTTTTGTAGCTTGCTTAGGGAAAAATGCGCCTTTAAAGGGAAAAATGCAACTCATTCCATTAATTCTGGGGCTTAAGACACTTTAGGGAGCATTGGCAGCAAATTTGGATCGAGCGATTATTCGCACCCACCGAGTCCCACTAAAAAGATCATATCTAAAGTTGTAGAGCTTGGATTGAAGCAATCTTGGTATCATTGGAAAGTTAACTCAAAGATATACAAAGTCATGTTTTACAAGAGTAGGCTAATTCCGAACAGTAGTGCACTCGAGCTTTAGTGCGATCGAGCACACTCGTTGACCTGTATAATGCTGAAACCCTAAATTAGCCTATAAATATCACATTTTTCTATTGTAAATGGAGGGAGACGCACCAGGGGCGTCGTACTTTGTCAATTTTTGACTTTTTTGGGTTTTTGGAGCTTTGAACTCCAATTCTTTTGTAAGTTTGTCAATTTCAATGAAGTATTTCAGTTTCTTTATGATTTATTTTGTCGTGAGAGGCTAAATCTTCAACTAAGGTTGAAGATGAAGCCTCACCATTGAATTGTTTGCATATTTGTATAATTTGTTCGTACAATTCTATCATTTAAATTAATGTATATTCGTTTCAATTCAATTGTGTGACAAAATTGTGATTGATTATTGTTTATAAATCGTGAAAACATTGGATATTCATTGTGTTTCATCCAACGGATACATCGAATGATTTGATTGAAACTTATATCCATTGTGATTTGTATATCAAACAGATACAGTGGATGATTTGATCTCAATTGGATATTCGTTATGATTTGTAATAGAGATAGATTCATTGAATGATTCAATAGGATTTTATAAAAACAATAGAACATGCATTGAGACTATTCGCTTGTCGGATATGTATGAACTAAACATGCGAATGTGTGCTTTGATTTAGTGAGGTGAATTCTGAAACCTTAGTCGTTTATCATTTGATTATTGTCATTTTGTTTAATTTATGTTTGTTTATTTCTTTATTCAAAAATCTCAAAATTCAGAACTAAGTTAAAATATGATTAGTTTAGATAAGAATTAGTTTTTACGACATAATTCCCTCTGGATCAACCTTGCACTTGCACATGTTGTACTGCACATGACTCATGTTCTTACGAGTAATTATAATTTGCACATCAGGTTTTAGGCACCGTTGCCGAGGAGTTGTTTGTTTGTAAAAATTGATTTTTGTTTAAATTGATTTTATTTTTCTACTAGTTTAGGTAGATTTTTGTTTCATTTCTTTTTGCAATTTTCTTTATTTTTATTATTATTTGTTTCTGTGTTGTTTCATCTAACATAAAAAAATTTAAAAATTTAAAATAAATAAATAAATAAATAAGAGAAAAGGTTGGTTGTTTTTGTGTTTCTATTGCGGTGTTGAAAAAAATTAGTCTGCCAGTGCGATCGATCACACCACACCTACGCTTGAGCGCACTCGAACACACTACCAGAAAGTGATGCACTTGCGCTTGACCCATCCCATGCCTGCGTTGAAGTGCATTGCACACTTGCGCTCGAGCGCACTTCGAGAATCAGCCTCAACAGACCAGAAGTAGCTAAGTAAAAAAAAAATTTGCAAATTCTTTTTGTCCATTTTGTGCTTTCTGCTTTTATTTTTCTTTTCTGTATTTTTGTTTATTCTATTGTCCAAAAACAAAAAAACAAAAAAACAAAAACAAAAACAAAAACAAAAACAAAAATTTTGTTAATGTTTCATGTGGAAGTGTATTTTGTTTAAAGAGTGAGGGAAAGCATGAATTCTCCATTTGGTAATTTTGATGCTACCCCTAGCTGTAGGACACCCACTCCTACCAACTACCCTCACCATTTCTACCCACGTGGACCATGTTCATACTGCTCCAACTCTTATCATAGTTCAAGTAATTGTCCATCCTAGGGACAATTTTCCGTTTTTCACATGAGTAGATGAACACTAATTTCTCCAGTCCTGGGTTTGAATCAAACTTCGATTTGTATAACTCAGACTGGAGCAACCATTCTGATTTCTCATGACAAGCTTATGCTACAGGAAATTTTGCTCCCCAATTTTATGAACTGCCCCATTCTAAATATTCACAGTTCGATAGTCCATCTACCATTCCTTCATCATATAACTATCTTCCTCAACAATCTTCACTGGAAGACTCTCTTAAGGAATTCATGCAACTAACCGGCCAATCCACAAGGCCCATGCCACAACCAGAATTATCATTGGAAGAGGTACTCAGTGAGTTCAGGCAAACAGTCAACCAACCCATTCAAGAAATCACAGATGCCACTATGGCCAACACTGAAGCAATTGCAAGGTTGGAAGGACAGCTCGGTCATCTAGTTGCTGAATTCAACAGAATTGAGGAAGACGAGCTTCAAAGTCAAGAGATGGCGAGAGGGCAATACATGATTGATAAGGATTCTTCAATCAATTCTTATCATAAGCATGTCCAAGCCACCACCACAGTTGGGAGTGAGGAAGTTGTCAAGGACACTGTTAATGAGCCAAGTCTAGAGGATCCTTTGGAAGCATGCCTTGCTCAATTTGGAGATGATTTAGATTTGGATAAGTTACTTGAGCAAGCAGATGCAATATTGGATTCCACTCATGAGGTGCGTATTTAGAATGGGGAAACCACTGAGATATCATTCCCTAAACCATCTCTATTAGCAGCTAAGCCTCTCATTGTTGATAGCTATGAGGAGGAAGAAAAAGATGAGAAGGTTGAGCAAATTGAGCCCCCGCCAACTCCAAAAGTGTCCAATGACAAGGAATTGAGTACTAAAGCTCATTCCTTCGTCACAATCCCTCTTGAGATAGTTCATGAACCCCTAGCTTCAATTTTTCAATGTCTCAAAGAGCAATCTTAAGCTAAACTTCTCAAGGATCTATGCACACAAGATCACAAATCTAGGAACCATGTTCCTAAGAAGATTCTTCGAAGCAAGCAACTAGGCTACTTGAGGTGGCGAAACATCCTTCCGAAGGGATATCAAATTCTAAAGATGAAAGGGTGGAAGGGTTTGGTCGGACATCCAAATGATCGGGGAAAGTGTGGTATTTTTTCTTTTTTATTTTCTGCACTTTATTTTTGAGTCTTTTTCTTTTGTCATTTTTTTTTTTGTTTTTTTTTTTTGCTTCTGACATCAATTAACCTTTTGATGTTTGTTTCTATGAGAAAATATTATTGTCAGTTTTGTTGACAATTGTTTTGGTGTTTAAGTTTGGGGGACGCCCTGGCCTTTTTCACGCCTCAATGTTTCGTACTTCTAGTAATGTATTTCTTTACTACACATTGAGGACAATGTGTAATCTAAGTTTGGGGGTATGGAAAGACACTCTGTCTTTTGTTTGTTTGTTTTATTTTGTCTGTTTGTTGTGTTAAAAAAATAAATAAATAAATAAATAAATTGCTATGCTGTTGATTGAGTATGAGTTACATCATAATTGTGGTTTGCATGTCATTGATTTGTTTAACTTATTGAACACAGCATGTCATTAGAAATCTGAGTCATTTGACTCATTTGATTGGATTAGAGAGACTTCACATGTCTGAGTTGATCATCACAAGTACACTAGCATAGAATTTGTGAGGAATGAGATTTGAATTGAGTAGGGTGTGTCTTGAGATTTGTAGGATGAATTTTTTAGGAAACCTTGGCTTCAAAAAAAAAAAAAAATCAGCTTGAGCTTCTGATTGAGTAACCGGACCTCATACCTCACTAAGCATTGAGTGTTTGCGTAAAAAGATGAGAAATTCGATTTGGTTAATTGTATGGCTAGTTTGGCTTCGTAGCCTTGTTGACTTTAGTAATTAAGTCTTTAGGGATGTTTTTACATCTAGTTCCCTAAAACCATCTAGTTTGGGATTCACTGGCCCAACACTCGTTACATAGGTCAATTAGAAAGCTTAAGGGAGCCAAACATTGCACAGCCTACACAAAAAATGCATGTCTTGATTTAAGCCTTGGTTTTGTTCATCTAAGTGAATTCCTATGACTTTTGAGGTACACCTAACTTTGAAAAAAATTGAAGCCTCATGATTGTATGTTATTCTCACATTGCATTTATTGAAACATGTGTTGTCTAAAAAATTTACATCTTTGAGTTGAATGATATGTGTTTGACTTGATGATGTGACTGTGGTGTTCACTTTGTTAAACTTGCTCATGATGTAAGAACTATGTGTTTGTCTGAAAATTTGTATTTGTCAATGATATAGTGCTAAAAATGTTTGTGGGTATCATTGTTGTTAAACTCTCACGAGACTTCACTCGTCCTTTAGGGATGCCTAAGAATTTAAATGGCTTGTTGCATATGCTAAATGCAATCATCTCTCCCACGACAGCGGATTTATGTTTCATGTTTTGATTTTCTTTTTCAGTTTGTTTTGCTAAGGGACTAGCAAAATGTAAGTTTGGGGGTATTTGATTAGTGTCAAATATTGCATATTTGGACCCCTTCATTTGCATTTGCTAAGCCTTTAACTTTATTATTTTCTGATGTTTTAGTGTTTTGTAGGTTGCTAAGGGAAAAATGCGCCTTTAAAGGGAAAAATGCAACGCATTCCATTAATTCTAGGGCTTAAGACACATTAGGGAGCATTGGCAGTAAATTTGGATTGAGCGATTATTCGCACCCAACGAGTCTCACTAAAATGGCCATATCTAGAGTTGTAAAGCTCGGATTGAAGCGATCTTGGTATCATTGAAAAGTTAACTAAAAGATATATAAAGTCATGTTTCACAAGAGTAGGCTAATTCCGAACGATAGTGCGCTCGAGCGCACATTTAGTGCAATCGAGCACACACGCTCCCATTAAAAGTGGAAAGTGATGCACGAGTGCCATCGATCGCACCTAGTGTGCGATCGAGCGCACTTGCTAACCTGTATAATGCTGAAATCCTAAATTAGCCTATAAATATCACATTTTTCTATTGTAAAAGAAGGAAGACGTGCCAAGGGCATCGTACTTTGTCAATTTTTGACTTTTCTGGGTTTTTGGACCTTTGAACTCCAATTCTTTTGTAAGTTTGTCAATTTCAATGAAGTATTTCAGTTTCTTTATGATTTATTTTGTCATGAGAGGCTAAATCTTCATTCTTAGTTGAAGATGAAGCCTCACCATTGATTTGTTAGCATATTTTTATAATTTGTTCGTACAATTATGTCGTTTAATGTAATGTATGTTCGTTTCAATTCAATTGTGTGACAAAATTGTGATTGATTGTTGTTTATAAATCATGAAAAGATTGGATATTCATTTTGTTTCATCCAATAGATACATCGAATGATTTGATTGAGACTTATATTCATTGTGATTCATATATCAATCGGATACAGTGGACGATTTGATCTCAATTGGATATTCGTTGTGATTTGTAATAGAGATGGATTCATTGAATGATTCAATAGGATTTTATAAAAACAATAGAACATGCATTGGGACTAATCGCTTGTCAAATATGTATGAACTAAACAAGCGAATGTGTGCTTTGATTTGATGAGGTGAATTAAAACCTTAGTCATTTCTCATTTGATTACTGTTATTTTGTTTAATTTATGTTTGTTTATTTCATTATTCAAAAATCCCAAAATTTGGAACTAGATTAAAATAGGATTAGTTTAGATAAGAATTAGTTTTCATGACAAAATTCCCTGTGGTTCTACCTCGCACTTGCACACGTTGTACTGCACACAAGTCGTGCGCTTGCAAGTAATTATAATTTGCACATCACTAAGCTTGCACAGCCTGACTAAAAGGAATAAAAAAATGGTAAATTTATTGTTATGCCATGGTTAGTTATTCATTCCGATGGGAATCCCAGTGAACTTTGAGGTATTGGGTTTATACACATTGGAACTAATTTGGAAGCCTCATAATTGTATGTTGGTTCACTTTACACTAAATTGAACTTATGATGCCTTAGCTTGTCATTTGTAAGTGGTTAGACTTTGGAATTCCAATTCTTTTTGAAAATGGAGTTTATCCTTTTAAGCTTGCTAATGAATGAAAATCGTTGTTTTAAGTGATACTTCAATCTTATGTTTGACATGAATTTTGCATAATGTTTGTGGGTAACTGTTATGCAAATTTATTTAACTCGCAAGTGCACGAATTGATTGTAGGTTAATGGATTGCAAGTGCGAGGTCGAACCCACAGGGAATTGTGTTTTTGAAAGAGCAATTTATATCTAAACTAATTAAATTCTAATCTAGTTCCAAAAGGGTTTTGATTTTGATTTTGAAAATTAAAAGACAAACATAAACTAATTAAAATAAAACAAAAGGTAAAGACTAAGGTTTGGGAATCCACACTCACCGAATCATAACAGCATACTCCATATCCATCAATATTTATCCGAAGTTCTCACAATTTAAATCTTATATATGTTTTACTATGCTTCAAAGAATTAATCAAACCATCCCATGTATCCATTCATTGACCAAATCACAAAAGGAATCCAAATTCAATTGAAACACCAGATGTATCCATAGAATAAATCACAAGGGATATCCAATTTTTATGAGTTAAAAACCAAGCAATCAATCATATGGAATTATCTCAAATCATCACATGTATCCTTGAATCACAAGAGATATCCAAGAATCACTCCACACATTGATTAGAAGTAAAACAATTGAAATATAAAACTCAAAAAAATCGGATAAATAAAGACTTACATAAAAGTGATGTCATTCTTCATCGGTGAGGTTTCATCCCCAACCTTAGTTGGGAATTAGCTCCCCATAAAAATAAAACCTAAACTAAAGAAAACTTAAACTAAAACGAGAAAAACTGTAGAATTTTGCTCTCGGGACTTGTGTATCTTTTCTTGAATGCAAAGAAGTCTAGTTATAGGCTTAGGAAAGTCCTAAAAACCTTATTAAACCTAGATAATTCGGAAGTATGTCTCCCAGTTAAAATAGGAGTCTGAAATCAGAATAGGATTCGTCCAGATTTGTGTCTCTTAATTGCAGGGCGATTTTGGTATAGTAACCGTCTGAATTAGGAAAATCCTATTTCACAACAAATTGTAGTATTTTGAGTTAGCTTTCCAATGCCAGTTGAATCACTTTAATCCGATATTTGAACAGAGAGTTATAGTTAAAATACTGAGACGTGTACAGAATATGAATTTGAATCCGATCCGAAATCTTATCCTATCTATTTTTAATCCAATCTGATCTTTAATCCGATTTAACATTTTTCTTGGATTCGGTTGATCTTAACCACATCATCTAGATCTTCTCAAAGTATGCTTTCTTCCAAACTTTGCATTTTTCTCTTTAAAGCTGTAGTTTTTCTTTAATGACCTACAAAACACTAAAAACACAAAACTAGCACAAAATATTAAATAACGACACAACTAAAGGATTAACTAATGTAAATAAAGGGGTCCAAATATGCAATATTTGGCACTTATCAAACACCCCCAAACTTACATTTTGCTAGTCCCTTAGCAAAACAAAACGAAAAATAAAATGAAAGCAAGAAACATAAATCATCTTTCGTGGGAGAGACGATTGCATTTAGCATATGCAACAAGCCTTTTAAACCTCTAGGCATCCCTAGTGGACGAGTGAAGTCTCGTGAGGGCTTAACAGGAATGATACCCACAAACATTGTGCACTATATTGTTAACAAAAAATAAGTTTCACATAAACCATGGTTCTTATTTATGAGCAAACTTAAAAAGACAAACACCATCATCACTGTCAAAAGAAAATCCAGAATCAAATCACTCATAAATGGACAATTTAGACCTCATATGTTCTGAAATGTGTAAAGTGTAATTAGCATACAATCATGAAGCTTTCAGCTTAAACGCAAGACAAGTTCAATAAAATTTGTAAGAATCCCTACCAAATGAAACAACCAAGGCAAGATATGCATTTATTTATTTATTTATTTTTTTACAAGCTCTGTCTAACTCCCTTAAGCTTTCTAATTGACCCATGCAACAAGTGTTAGGCCAATGACTCTTAAGCCAGGTGGCTTTAAGGCACTAGATGTAAAACATCTCTAAGGGCTTAGTAACTTAAGTCAAAAAGGCTATGAAGTCAGATTAGCCATATCATAAATCAACACTGAACTTCACACCTTTTGACGCGAACACTCAATGCTTAATGAGGCAAGAGGTCTGGTTACTCAGTGAAAAACTCAGCATGATCTTTCTTTTCTTTTTTTATTTTTTTTAATTTTTTTTTTTATATCTTGCAAGCCAATGGTTATTCATCAATAGGTCATCCAACAAATCTCAAAGAGAACAAGCCTAAGCTCAAACATCATACCTCACAGAAAACATGCTAATGTGCTCATGAAAATTTGTCTCAAAACAAGTGAAATCTCTTTTACCCAAAAATAAGTCAAGGGACTCAGACTCCTAATGACATAATAATTTGTTCAACCCTTTAAGCAAGCTAATGAAATGTAAATCACAGTTACAGTTTAACTCAAATTTGACAACAACATAGCACAATTTTTATTTTATTTTTCAAATTTTTTAAGACAAAAAGACAAATAAAAATAAACAAATAAGAACAAAAATAAATAGACAAAGTGTTTTTCCATACCCCCAAACTCCAATTACACATTGCCCTCAATGTGTAGTATAGAAATACATTACCGGAAGTAAGGAAATCTGAGTGTGAACAAGGCTAGGGCGTCCCCCAAACTTAAACACCAAATCACCTGTCAACAAAAACTAACAGCAATTTTTTTTTTTATATAGAAACAAAAATCAAAAGATTAATTGCTGTTAGAAACAAAAACAAATGAAAATAACATGTAATGAAAAAGGAAAGAAAGAATTTGTGGAGTGAAGTGCAGAAAATAAACTGGAGGAGAAAACTTTACAGCGCTTCCCCCTATCATGCGAATGTCCAACCAATCCCTTCTACCCCTTCTTCTTCAAAACTTCATAACCCTCTAGAAGGATATTTCGCCATCTTTTGTAGAATCTCATACATCGAAGGATCTTCTTATGAAAGTGGTTCCTAGATTTGTGTGCTTGTGTGCACAAGTCTTTGAGTATCTTGACATAAGATGGCTTTTTGAGACATTCAGGCGATGAAGCTTTGGGCTCTTGATATGTCTCAAGAGGAACATTGATGCAAGCATGAGCTTCAGTACTCACTTTCATATCACTAGGTAGATCAGGATCTGTTGGTGGCTCATTGTTCTCATGGTGCTCAACTTGCTCAGGGTACTCAACTTCTTCTTCTTTTTCTTCCTCCTCAATGTTATCAACAATTTTCTCGCTCTCAAGTGTGGCAGTGACTTGAGCATGCTCAACTTGCTCTGCGTGCTCCTCTTTGTTATCCACAATTTTCTCATCTTAAGGAAGATAATTTCTTGTAGCACTTTCCTCTCTTTCAAAGTTGGAGGTGGCTTGGACATGCTCATGATAAGAATTTCCGGACTCATCGTCATCAATCATGTAGTGTCCTTGAGCCTTCAACTGACTTTGAAACTCTTCTTCTTTATTGTTATCCTCTATACTCTCATTGTCCCAATATGGAGTCATTGGGTCAAGTTGATGTTCACATGGGTGTTCATTTTCACTCTGGCCAATCAATTCTTCCATCCCTGCGGTAGCATGAGTATTTGCATCTTTGAGCTCTTGACGCAGTTCTTGCAGGGTTTGTTTGATGAAATCTTTTTAGCTCTTATATAGCTTGGGAGTTGGACTGGTCGACTTTTTCTATTAATGTTTTCATCATGGCTTCCAGTGATGACTGTGGTGCAAGCTGTGGCACTTGAGTGGTAGACTGATAAACAGGAGGTTGAGCTTGATGATCGAACTGCAGATATTCTGAATGGTGCAATTCATCAAATTGGTGAGCATAATTTCCTATAGCTTGAGCTGACCATGAGAAATTAGATTGGTTGCTCCAGTCCAGGTTGTAATAATTGGAATTTGAATCAAACCCTGGACTGGAGAAACTGGTGTTCATTTGCACATATGAAAAATTAGAAGCTTGTCCCCATGATGGACAATCACTATAATGATGATAAGGATTGGAGTAGTATGAACATGGATTATGTGGGTAAAATTTTTGAGGGTAGTTGGTAGGAGCTGGTGTCCTATAACTAGGAGATGCATTAAAATCATTAAAATGAAAATTCATGCTTCCCCCTCACTTTTTTGCATGCAAATATCCCACATAAAACATTAACCAATTTTTTTTTTATTTTTTATTTTTAGTTTTAAATAAAATAAACTAAAAAAAAAAAAAACGACTAACTAACAAAAAATTTTAAAAAAAAAAACTAAAATTTAAAAACTCACAAAAATGACCAAAAATAATTTTTTGGCAAAAATCTACGGAACTGCTGCCTTTGCTGTGACTGCGCTTGATCGCGCTGATGTGCGGAAGGTGCTGCGGCAGAACTGTAAAACAAGCCAAACAAAACAAAAAACAACAAGAAAAATCTTCTCTTTTTTTTTTTCATTAGTAACACCAATAAAACAAAACAAATTGCAGAAAAATAAAATCCTAATTATAACTAGTAGAAGAATAAAACTAATTTAGAAATAAATTGGTTTCAAAAATTGAACAATTCCCCGGCAACGGTGCCAAAAACTTGTTGTACAAATTTATTTAACTCGCAAGTGCACAAATCGATTGTAGTTTAATGGATTGCAAGTGCGAGGTTGAACCCACAGGGAATTGTGTTTTTGAAAGAGCAATTTATATCTAAACTAATTAATTTCTAATTTTGATTTTGAAAATTAAAAGACAAATATAAACTAATTAAAATAAAACAAAAGGTAAAGACTAAGGTTTGGGAATCCACACTCACCGAATCATAACAACATACTCCATATCCATCAATATTTATCCGAAGTTCTCACAATTTAAATCTTATATATGTTTTACTATGCTTCAAAGAATTAATCAAACCATCCCATGTATCCATTCATTGACCAAATCACAAAAGGAATCCAAATTCAATTGAAATACCAGATGTATCCATAGAATAAATCACAAGGGATATCCAATTTTTATGAGTTAAAAACCAAGCAATCAATCATATGAAATTATCTCAAATCATCACAATAGATATCCAAGAATCACTCCACACATTGATTAGAAGTAAAACAATTGAAATATAAAACTCAACAAAATCGGATAAATAAAGACTTACATAAAAGTGATGCCGTTCTTCATCGGTGAGGTTTCATCCCCAACCTTAGTTGGGAATTAGCTCCCCATAAAAATAAAACCTAAACTAAAGAAAACCTAAACTAAAACGAGAAAAACTGTAGAATTTTGCTCTCGGGACTTGTGTATCTTTTCTTGAATGCAAAAAAGTCTATTTATAGGCTTAGAAAAGTTCTAAAAACCTTATTAAACCTAGATAATTCGGAAGTATGTCTCCCAGTGAAAATAGAAGTCTAAAATCGGAATAGGATTCGTCCAGATTTGTGTCTCTTAATTGCGCGGCGATTTTGGAATAGTAACCATCCGAATTAGGAAAATTTTGAGTTAGCTTTCCAATGCCGCTTGAATCACTTTAATCTGATATTTGAGCAGAGAGTTATAGTCAAAATACTGAGACGTGTACAGAATCTGAATTTGAATTCGATCCGAAATCTTATCCTATCTATCTTTAATCCAATCTGATCTTTAATCCAATTTAACCTTTTTCTTGGATTCGGTTGATCTTAGCCACATCATCTGGGTCTTCTCAAAGTATGCTTTCTTACAAACTTTGCATTTTTCCCTTTAAAACTGTAGTTTTTCTCTAATGACCTACAAAACACTAAAAAAACAAAATTAACACAAAATATTAAATAATGACACAACTAAAGGATTAACTAATGTAAATAAAGGGGTCCAAATATGCAATATTTGGCACTTATCAGTAACATTTTTGTTAAACCCTCACGAGACGTCACTTGTCCTACTAGGGATGCCTAGGGTTTAAAAGTCTTGTTGCATATGCTAAATGCAATCGTACATCCCACGAAAGAATGATTTATCTTATTGTTTTTCTATTTTTCATTTATTTTCAGTTTCATATTACTAAGGGACTAGCAATATGTAAGTTTGGGGGTGTGATAAGTGCTGAATATTACATATTCTAGTCCCTTAATTCACATATGTTAATCTCTTAGTTTTGTTATTATTTGATGTTTTGTGTTGTTTTAGTGTTTTCAGGTTTTAAATAAAGATGCAATTAATTTCATTGATTTTGTGCTTAAAGCACACTTTGAGACGACCTAGAAGATATGTTTAAGCTTAACCAATCATAATAGAAGACCTATATGATATGGTTAAGTTTAATCAAAAATCAAGGAAAGGGTTAAACCAGAATTTCTCTAATTGGAGTCAGAATCGGATTTGATTCAAATTTGGATTGTGCACATGTCTCAGTATTTTGACCATAACTTTCATCTCAAGTATTGGAATGAGGTTAAACTAGAGGCATTGGAACACTAACTCAAAATAATATAAATCATTATGAAATAATATTTTCCTAATTCGGAAGTTTGCTATGCCAAAATCGTCTCGCAATATAAAAACGCAAAGCTGGACAAATCCTATTCCGATTTGTACTTGGATTGCTTTGTAATTTGACTAGAAGATCGAACTATGATTTTTCTAGGATTCCTAGGGCTTCTAGGGTTCTCCTAATCCCTATAAATAGACCTCTAAGCCTTTAAAAAATATATACAATTTCCTGGGGAAGAATTGGAGCTACTTCTAGAAGTCGTTTTCGGTTTCTTCTTTTCTTTTCTTTTTCAATTATGTCTAGCTAAATATTTTGTTTGGGGCTAGATTGAAGCCCTAATTATGTCTTTTTAGGATTTCAATATTGGCGTCTTTGTTACAATTATATTTCGGTATATTTAAATTGGTTATTTTTTGGTTAATTGAATTCCTCATATAAATGTGTCTGATCATCATATGCATGTGTTTGGATGTGTTATTTAAGTCAATTTGGATGACCGAGTTCTGAGCTTAATAAAGTGACAAAAGAATCTCATCACGGGTTCTTGAGCAAATCAACATGGAAAACTAAGAGTACATACCATGCCCTAGGATTCATGTGTTTGTCGATTTCCATAGATTTATGCTTTTCTAAAGAACAACTTAGTAGAAATCATGTTAAATCCTTTAAGAAAGAAAATCATTAGAGTAGATACCATGCCTAATTCGTTGCTTAGGGAGATCAATAGCTTGAGGAGTAGATACCATGTCCTTAAGTTGGCAAGCATTAAGTATATCGGTATAATTGTTAGCATTGGCATATTGTTATCTCAATTAGGTGAGATCAGCGGTGGATATCAAAACCCTAACCCTAGTTCTTATTTTTATCTTTTATTACCTATTTATGTTATTATTAAATTCAATATGTGTCAATTGGCTTAATTCCATTAATTAATTAGGAAATTGCATTCTAAGCAAAATTACAAATCCTCGTGGGAATGATCTTGTATTTGCCTGCTATACTATTGTTTTGATCTTGTACACTTGCAAGTAAAACGTAGCGATTATTCGCCTATTAATTTAGGTGGGTAATTGTCACAATAGAGTGCAGGTGCACTGGTTTGTTGAATGGTACTCCCTGCAACACAGTTGCGCTCGAGCCCCAAAGTTGTGCACTTGAGCGCACTGGAGTCAGTGTGCAACACATGATCTGGCAGAAGCTGCAAAACAAAACAGATTTTTTTTTTTAGTAGATGCACATAAACAGAATAAAAACAAAATTTAAAGATGAAAAATCCAAGCTACAACTAATAGAAAGATACAATCGATCTAGACATAACTTGTTTTCACAAATAAAATCAATTTCCCGGCAACGGTGCCAAAAACTTGTTGTGATGTTTTAATTTACTCGCAAGTGCACAAATCGTTTTGCAATATAGTGTTATAAGTGCGAGGTTGATCCCACATGGAATTGTATTTATGAAAAACAAATATATCTAAAGCAATTAAATTATAACCTAGTTTTGAAAGATGAGTGATTTTGAATAGAAAAGAGCATGAACTAAACAAAATGAAATTTATCAAATAACAAAGTACTAAGGTTTTGGAATCCACCCTCACCAATGCATAGCAACATATCCTCAAGGTCATCAATACTTCTGAAATTCTCTACATAACATTCTTGATTCTCATCAAGATTGTTATGGGTAATATTATCATTAAAGCTTAACGAAAATCTTGTGTTCTACTTTCCTTAAAAGATTAAATCAAAACATCAAATGTATCCGTTTATTGCACAAATCACAATGGATACCCAATTCAAACCAAATCATCCAATGTATCCGTTTTCAAAGCAAATCACAATGAATACTCAATTTAAACCAAATCATCCAATGTATTTGTAAAACAAATCACAATGGATATCCAATATTTTGACAAATGAAAATCCAAGCAAATCAATTAATAGAAACTATCCCAACTCATGAGAAAACATGATTGAACTCATATCCAAGAATCATTTACTAATTGAATTGAAGTAGAACATTTAAAACATCAAAACTCATATATTCAGAGAATATCAACTTACATGAGAACAAGGTTTCCACTCATTGGTGAGTCTTCATCCTCAACCTTAGTTGAGAAATTAGCTACACATAACAATGAAAATTAAATCGTACAAACAAAAATACTAAACATGAAGGAAAAACTAAGCTAAAGAGAATGCTGGTGTGCCACTTTTCGTCATCTATCTCCAACCTCCCTTTCTTTTTTTTTTTCTTTTTTTTTTCATATCTCTTTTCCTAGGGTTTCTCCCAAAATCGGCACTTGGCGGATTTTCTAGAATTGATATGTGCGCTCGAGCGCTGGTTGAGTGCACTCAAGCGCCCTCATGCCAGCGGGGTTCCTTCATGCGGCACAGGTGCTTGAGCGCTGATAGCCTATGCTCGAGCTCTTATGCGCTCGAACGTTGGTTCGTTGGGCTTGAACACAAATGCGCTTGAGTGTCTGTTAGCTGGGCTCGAGCACACTTGCGCTCGATTCCTTTTCCATTGGTGGCTTTTTTCTAGCTTTTGCATTTCTCACATTAAGTCCACACTTTTTCCTTAGAAACCTACAAAACACTAAAATCACATAACTAACACAAAACATTATATTATAATAACAACTAAAGGATTAACGGATGAAAATTAAGGGGGTCAAATATGCAAAATTTGGCACTTATCATTAGCCTTGTGGAACTCACAATATATGTCCAATTTTGAGGTGGCGGGGTACCCATTATCCTCAGGGGCCTTTGATACTCCGAATCCTTCTTGATCTCCATTAGAACCTCCGAGATTCCTACATTAAGTGGAGTGAAATCAAAATCATTGAACCTTTCTCTCAAGCACTTTGACTCATCCTCAAGTCGTATGTGCTCCTTCCTCTTCCTCTCCTCAGGATTCCTCCGCAACTTTCGGGAGGCCTTCATTGCTTTCAGTGTCTCTTCCTCATTGATGAACTCTTCCACTTTGTCCATCATACTCTGAAGGGTGTCGGGTTGCCTCTAAGCAAGCTTCTGCATTATGGGCTCTTTTGGGGAGATGCCTTGATAAATTGCCGAAAAGACAAGGTTGTTAGTAGGTTCCTCCATTGTCAATTTCTCCAGGTTGAACCAGATCATAAACTCCTTAAGAGTTTAGTCATCACGCTGTTGTAGTGTCAACAGATACCCATAGCGTTTCTTTCGAGCTTGGGACCTCAAAAGTTGGGTCAAGAATACCCATGCCAAATCTTCAAATGTATCAATGAAGTCTAGAGCAAGCCCTTGAAACCACTCTCTGGCATTTCTTGAAAGAGTCAAAGGAAAAGCCTGACATGCCACCTCATCGAGATGGCATGTTGAGCCAGATGCACCCGGTAATTCTACAAGTGCTCGATTGGATCCCAAATCCCACTGTAACTCAGGATCTGGGGAACTTTGAACTTATCGAGAAGCTGGTAATTAGCAACTCATTTAATGAACAGTGATCCAATTCCTGTTAACAGCTTGTTAACCAGCGCGGTTTTGTTTCTATCCTTTTGCTTTATCTCTGCACACCTTTTTTCCAGGTCTGCTATAGCCTTGCTCATTTCTTCCTGATGCTTATGATGGCCATGTTTTGACTGATTTTCCTCCTGGCACCGTTCCCTATGTGAATTATCTTCATGGTCGGTATTCTCCAGGTGACTATGCCCCCGATGGCTTTCGTCCCAACGATTGTCTTCATGGCAATGGTCTTCCCAGTGGTTATGGCCATCGATATGATTACTTTGCTCAACTTCTTCCTCTATGTGGCCTTCCAGTTCACCTCCGAATGAGATTGCACCAAGAGTCGACATTGTAAGTTTGGGTCACTAGGGACAGCTGAAATGTCATTTTGGAAATTATGGACTTTCTGGCTGAATGCATGAGTGGGGACCAGGCGAGCACTCGCCTGCAAACAGTACACGAACGTTCGTGTGGGGACCAGCCCGAATGTATGTTGACTTTTTTTTACCACTGGATATTGCCTGAGTGTACGACTGCAACCCTAAAACCGATGGGTAAATAGTACCCGAACACTCGACACTGTAGTACCGAGCATTCGCTACTTTTTAGAGCTGCCCCTGCAGAGCTCACAACTTTTTCTACCCTATAAATACCCCCTTCTCAACTCTTAGGCTTCATTTCGCCCTTATTGCCCTCTAGAACTGCTACTTGAGTGTTGTGTGAGCTTTTGAGAGACTACCTTGGTGTTCTTGAGGAGAAAGAAGAGCTTGTTGAGGTTGTATCTGTGCAAGAGGTAACTATCATCTCTCTTTAGTGTTTTCTTAAGATCTTATGCTAGCCTTATGCTTTACAGTAGCTTAGTTGTTAGAAATCTAGAAGTATAGGTGTTAAACTCGAATAAGCATTTCCTTTCCATTAGACTTGTTCTTATTGCATGAAGATGTTGTTTTGGGTTAGGAAGTGTTCGAGGACCTTCTGTAGCCTTACAACCGATTTAGAACTGCTTAGGGGAACGTTAGACCAAATGAGGTTCTACCTGAACTCTCTAGTCAAATGCTCATCCTAGGGCCTGAGTGCTCACCAAGAAGCACTTTAGGGGAATGCCATTTTGGCCAGCAGTTCAATAGCCCTGTTTTTATGTCCTAGGTTCATTTTAGCTTGAACGTACGACTGATATTAGGCTTTCCACAGATTTGGAGAACCTGGACCCTTTGGAGGAATTTTTGGAGGACTCTTAGACCTAGGGAGTACAAACTCACATAATACTAGCCATTACTTTTCTTGCATTGTATGAATATTTTATGTACCAAACATGCATTTTACAACTCTCATGAAATACATTTTGTTACATTATGAACTCTACCATTTGTGAAAATGTGCTACTTAACAAGATAACGAGAAGATGTGATTTGTAATATAGCATGCATGTGAAATACGAACAAGACTAATTGTATCGTATGACATGGTACACTAGTACATGCAGGATAACGGCCATGGGCTTATAATACATGTTAACTTCATGGTCAAATGTGTGTGTGGATGTGTTATATGGGCCTTGGATCCAATGGTTATTTCGTGACCGGCGCAGCCTTAACAGTCGGGTCACTACATGACGTATATCATCAGTAGTATGGGCCAACCTGCTTTAACGAACGATAACTTTTTCCAAAAATAACAAGTGCCCCGAACCCAGCCGAAACGACTCGAATTACACTTCGAGACCCGCCGACATGATCGCCACGATGCACAGAGCACCCTCGTAAATTTTCGGGCAAATCGGACGACGTTGTATTTTTTCACAACCGGACCGAAACCCTAGGCCGAACAAAATGGTCGGATGCGAAGTGAAATTGCTTGGCTCGAAATTTTACGAGCTTGTACAGAACTTCTAGGCAATCATATCGGCAGGTGACACGAAGTGATTCGAGTTCGTTTGCCCCCCCATTTTCTTTAACTAACGATAACTTTTTGTGAAAATAACAAGTGCCCCGATCCCGGCCGAAACGACTCGAATTACACTTCGAGACCCGCCGACATGATCGCCACGATGCACAGAGCACCCTCGTAAATTTTAGGGCAAATCGGATGACGTCGTATTTATTCACAACCAGGACCGAAACCCTAGACCGAACAAAATGGTCGGATGCGAAGTGAAATTGTTTGGTTCGAAATTTTACGAGCTTGTGCAGAACTTTTAGGCAATCATATCGGCAGGTGAGACGAAGTGATTCGAGTTCGTTTTGCCCCCCATTTTCTTTAACGAACGATAACTTTTTCTGAAAATAACATGTGCCCCG
>NC_081549.1:12363793-12370009 GCF_901000735.1 Corylus avellana
AAGATTAAGGCGTAAGTATTTTTGTAAATTTCATTAAATCCTGACCAACGCCTGAAACTTTGCACTTTTTTATTTTTTTATTATTTTTTTTAATAAAAATAAGTATTTTGGAAATTTTAACATGATTTAACAAAAAATCCTAACAAATGTGGACATTTCAAAAAATTAATACCCGAAATTGAGAGTTTGCAAAAACTTCGAGAGAGTAATTTTTTTTTTTGAACGGAAATTTAAAGATTTAATTGATTAAAGATCACAAGCATAAAGCTCTTACAGAGTAGAGCAAAAAGCTATTACAGCACAAAGCATAAAGTTGTGCAAAATCATAGCTATATGCTATGTTGTTACAAAGTCATAAATACAAACAAAAATTCTTATAATCAAGTGCTATCTACAACTTTTTTTTTTTTTTTTTTCGCTAACCCATGTACAAATACAGTTAAAGAGCAGATCTGCTCCGAGTAGATTAGATCTAAGATATGGGTAGCCAAATTTCTTAATAAAATTTATTTAAACCGGCCGTGAGAGATAACCTCTCACACCGAACTATCCAGGTGGTGAAAAATAACCCCTCACACCTAATTATTCATCCTCGCTCATGAAGGTAGATCTAGAGAGAAGAAATCTTTTATTCAGAACAAAAAACACAAACAAACAACCAGCAAGCAGCAGCGGCGGCCGAGGAGGAGATTAACGGCACGACATGGTGGAATGTGGATGGACACATAGCATAGAGGCCGAAGTTGCTGATATGGTAGGAGAACACTTACAAACATAATAAAAATAAAAAATAAAAAAGAAAAAAGAAAAAAACAGAAGGGGAGGAGGGGGAGGGTAGGAGCGGGGACCAAAAGGGGAAGGGGAGATGAGGAGGGAGCTCAAAACTGTTTTATGAGGAGAGAGTAATTTCAAAATGCGTGAAAGTTCATGTAATTTTTGTGAAGTTTCTACTAAAATGCAATAATAACTGGGATCAATAATGTTGCGCACACTTACACTTCATCACATTGCTTTTAAAAGTATTCTTGGATTAAAAATTCAATAATCATCTATCTAAAATTTAATGGTAATTTTAAAAGACACATCAAAGAGAATATGAAAGTAGGAGTGTGTGGGATTACTCACAACTACTATATATAAGATATACGACAAATATAATATAAAATAGAACATGAAAAACTAAGCAAAAAAAGATTAAAAAAAAAAAAACTAAAAGTTATGCCCTTACTAATTTCACGTGATGTGGAAATGAATTGCCAAACTAGAGATTGGAGTGATTTGTAGTTGTAGTGCGTAAAAGAAATGTGATTAGTATAAGAATAAACATTGTTTGTTAGGATTAAAAAAAAAAAAAGGTTAATTACTTTTTTAGTACTTAGGTTTTCATTTTTTTTTTTTTTTTTTTACTTTTTCTCACTTAGGTTTTAAATTGTATCACAGATAGTACTTTTTTTTGAAAGAAATACATTCCGATTTCATTGATAATAATTACGAGCATAAAGCTCTTACATCGCAGGAGTACAAAACCCTGAAAATGCAAATTATAGCCAAAACTATAAGAATACAACATCACCTCAAACCCCCGCTAACCTATGACTAGTTTTCAGTTGAAATAACAGATCTGCATAAGACAGATGCAATCCAATGCATAGGTAGCGCAAATTCCTCCTCGACCCAAAAGCCAGGATGAAGTTCACGTCCACAACTCGAAGGCTTGGACTAAAAATCACATCCATGACCTAAAGATCTGGACCAAAGTTCTGTTCACATCCAAGCAGGCAGATTGAAGGGCGAGAGCCTTATTACAAACAGAAGCAAGAAAACTAAAATAAAACGTGGGCGAACCAAAGAGGCAGCGCCTTATTACAAGCAAATAACATGAATGAAATGCATACAGGGAAAAAAAAAAACATGAACAAAGACAATACAAGGAAAATAAAACAAATGGGAACAGGCACACGCAATGTGGATGCCGATTGTTCACTTGCTGGAAACCGACACCGGAAGAGAACGATGGAAGCTCGATGCAGTGGGAACGCGAAAAAAGGCCCATAACAGTGGAGGAAGGGTGGCGAAGCCGATCTCCAGTTGGCCGGAAAACCATCACAGCAGGGGACGTTGAAGCTCATCGTTGGAGGGGCACGTGGAAAGACCCAACAGCGGATGGTGGACAGCAGAGCGGGAGGAGGAGATCGGCAGCGAACACAAAACAAAACTAGGGGGAGTTTGAAAGAAACCCCCAAAATCAGCACACATACCGAGTGGTACACAGGCAAGGCTACAAGAACAATACACCAAAAACACAACAAAAAAATAGAAAAGGGAAGGAGCAGAAAACAGCCAGAGAGCCTCGCCATGGACAAAAGTGAAACAAAGAGGAAGGGGCGGCAGAGAAAGCGCAGGGAGGAGGCAACCCGGGCCAGGGACATCAAGTAAACTACTGGCACCCGGTGTAATGGCAGGCAAGGGGGAGGAGGGAGGCAGCAAACGGCCATCCCTCCTCCCCTCACCATGGGGGAGGGGGCTTACCTGAGGCTGAGGTGCTAGAGAGAAAGTGAGTATCATAGATAGTACTTGACTTATGGGAAAAGACCAACTTAGTACCTTTGTCACATTCTGTTAATCTAAACTAACAAATTGCCATGAGTCGTGACATAAGATGCCAATGTCCTAAAAAAATTAAGTAAAAAATTAAAAAAAACAAACATTCATCCCCTCAGCACCAAAAAAAAAAGAAAAAAAAAAGAAGGTGGCGGCTTGAAGGAAAATTGGCAGAGATTACTCTGTCGAAGATCGACGAAGTAGTACTCCTCGAAGAAAGTTTGAAGATGGCTTGTGGGGCGTACTACCTACCCAAAGACAACCCGCTTGTTATACATATTATAGTCGGTCCAAGTCCATGGGCTCGACCCAAGCCATCCTAGAAGTACAAACATCAACGAGGTCCAATAGCTAAGGGGGGTAGCATAGTCAACAACTAGCATGATCTCGGGAGCACATGATGGGGAGCGCATGTCCCTTGGGTACAGGAATCTGACTACAAGAAGAGAAGGCCAGGGATAACCAACGACCAAGCATACCAGGGTATTCAAGTAAAGGCACTCGAGAACAAATATGGAAAGATATCATCTTCCACCACTCACGGGATATGCAATAATTGCTGATACAAATATGGTATGCCAGGAATAATCATAACATCAGATCAAAATAACGCTGCAATCACTCCCAAATACTAGATCTCCAACCGAGTTACCATTTTTAGATCCAACAACCAGGTCTATAAATACACCCATGCATGAAGTATGAGGTACGCAATATTCTTCTGAAAATTAAGACTAAGAGAAGGAACTAACTTAGGCATTGGAGGAGGATCCCCCAGAACATCCTTAGTGAGTTCTCTTAACCTTTGATTTTGTTGTGATACGTGGTGGAGCGTGAAGAAAGGTCATGAAGCAGCCCTTGTATTCAACATATCGGAAACTGTCTTAATAATTTGGCGTCGTTTGTGGGAACGACTACGTTCTCACAAAATCAAAATCCGCAATGGTGAATATGAGATCAAGAAGCCGAGTCAACTGTGAGGCGTCCGCAGTTCAGCCCAACCAGTGGCATTGTAATGCTCCTTGAAAATCAATTAACTGGTAATTGACTATATGGTTTGTCTCCCAACCTTATCCCCTCATAGGACAAGACTCAGGGATCGTAGCCTCTCCTAAATGAGAGAATACAACGAAAGACTTTCAACCACATGAATATGAAAGTAATAACTAATTACCATAATTAAGATAACCAGAGTAAAGATGAAACACCATATCAGAAATAGATCTCCAAATGTATTGGTCAACAAATATTACAAACCATAAGTAATTGTTTGGAAATAAGATAACAAAATCAATGCCTAAATTTAAGTAGTGCTAGCATGATCACAATCTCTATCGTCTCCGCCCACGGGGTTCCTTCATCGTCCCACATGGACTTGAACCAAACTAGGTCCATATCCTAAAAAATGACCTAGATCAGGTCCTTGGCCACCACCAGCTGGCTGTCCGCATCCATCTTCCTCTAGGCTAGCTAAACCGCGCAATTATACATAATGGAAGGGAAAAAATAAAAGGCTAAGTCTAAAGACTTAGTGAGTAAAAATGCACATAGTACTTATGCCATTTAGTGATGAACTCTGTTTGATAAAGTATACAACATTTTAAGCATGACAGGTATTCATGAATGTATTATAGATATAGTACATGCTATAATCATGTGAATCAATTATAGTTCAAGTATGTGAATCACTTTGTGTCACCTGCCGATATGATTGCCTAGAAGTTCGGCACATGCTCGTAAAATTTCGAGCGAAAAAATTTCACTTCGCATCCGACCATTTTGTTCGGCCTAGGGTTTCGGTCCTGGTTGTGAAAAAATGAAACGTCCCGAAAATTTACGAGGGTGCTCTGTGCATCGTGGTGATCATGTCGGCGGGTCTCGAAGTGTAATTCGAGTCGTTTCGGCCGGGTTCGGGGAACTTGTTATTTTCACAAAAAGTTATCGTTAGTTAAAGAAAATGGGGGGGCAAACGAACTCGAATCACTTCGTGTCACCTGCCGATATGATTGCCTAGAAGTTCCGCACATGCTCGTAAAATTTTGAGCGAAAAAATTTCACTTCGCATCCGACCATTTTTTTCGGCCTAGGGTTTCGATCCTTTTTGTGAAAAATACAACGTCCCGAAAATTTACGAGGGTGCTCTGTGCATCGTGGCGATCATGTCGGCGGGTCTCGAAGTGTAATTCGAGTCGTTTCGGCCGGGATCGGGGCACTTGTTATTTTCAGAAAAAGTTATCGTTCGTTAAAAGAAAATGGGGGGGGCAAACGAACTCGAATCACTTCGTGTCACCTGCCGATATGATTGCCTAGAAGTTCTGCACAAGCTCGTAAAATTTCGAGCGAAAAAATTTCACTTCGCATCCAACCATTTTGTTCGGCCTAGGGTTTCGGTCCTGGTTGTGAAAAAATGAAACGTCCCGAAAATTTACGAGGGTGCTCCGTGCATCGTGGCGATCATGTCGGTGGGTCTCGAAGTGTAATTCGAGTCGTTTCGGCCGGGATCAGGGCACTTGTTATTTTCACAAAAAGTTATCGTTCGTTAAAGAAAATGGGGGGGGGGGGCAAACGAACTCGAATCACTTCGTGTCACCTGCCGATATGATTGCCTATAAGTTCTAAACAAGCTCGTAAAATTTCGAGCCAAACAATTTCACTTCGCATCCGACCATTTTGTTCGGCCTAGGGTTTCGGTCCTGGTTGTGAAAAATTACAACGGCCCGAAAATTTCTGAGGGTGCTCTGTGCATCGTGGCGATCATGTCGGGGGGTCTCGAAGTGTAATTCGAGTCGTTTCGGCCGGGATCGGGGCACTTGTTATTTTCAGAAAAAGTTATCGTTCGTTAAAGAAAATGGGGGGGCAAACGAACTCGAATCACTTCGTGTCACCTGCCGATATGATTGCCTTGAAGTTCTGCACAAGCTCGTAAAATTTCGAACGAAAAAATTTCACTTCACATCCGACCATTTTGTTCGGCCTAGGGTTTCGGTCCCGGTTGTGAAAAAATGAAACGTCCCGAAAATTTACGAGGGTGCTCTGTGCATCGTGGCGATCATGTCGGCGGGTCTCGAGGTGTAATTCGAGTCGTTTTGGCCGGGTTCGGGGAACTTGTTATTTTCACAAAAAGTTATCGTTCGTTAAAGAAAATGGGGGGGCAAGCGAACTCGAATCACTTCGTGTCACCTGCCGATATGATTGCCTAGAAGTACCGCACATACTCGTAAAATTTCGAGCGAAAAAATTTCACTTCGCATCCGACCATTTTGTTCGGCCTAGGGTTTGGTCCTGGTTGTGAAAAAATGAAACGTCCCGAAAATTTACGAGGGTGCTCTGTGCATCGTGGCGATCATGTCGGCGGGTATCGAAGTGTAATTCGAGTCGTTTCGCCCGTGTTCGGGGCACTTGTTATTTTCGAAAAAAGTTATCGTTCGTCAAAGAAAATGGGGGGGCAAACGAACTCGAATCACTTCGTGTCACCTGCCGATATGATTGCCTAGAAGTTCTGCACAAGCTCGTAAAATTTCGAGCCAAAAAATTTCACTTCGCGTACGACCATTTTGTTCGGCCTAGGGTTTTCGGTCCTGGTTGTGAAAAAATACAACGTGATCGAAAATTTAC
>NC_081549.1:12370109-12406347 GCF_901000735.1 Corylus avellana
TTTCTTTAACGAACGATAACTTTTTGTGAAAATAACAAGTGCCCCGATCCAGGCCGAAACGACTCGAATTACACTTCGAGACTCGCCGACATGATCGCCACGATGCACAGAGCACCCTCGTAAATTTTCGGGACGTTTCATTTTTTCACAACCAGGATCGAAACCCTAGGCCGAACAAAATGGTCGGATGCGAAGTGAAATTTTTTCGCTCGAAATTTTATGAGCTTGTGCAGAACTTCTAGGCAATCATATCGGCAGGTGACACGAAGTGATACGAGTTCGCTTGCCCCCCCCATTTTCTTTAACGAACGATAACTTTTTGTGAAAATAACAAGTGCCCCGATCCCGGCCGAAACGACTCGAATTACACTTCGAGACCGGCCGACATGATCGCCACGATGCAAAGAGCACCCTCGCAAATTTTCGGGACGTTTCATTTTTTCACAACCAGGACCGAAACGCTAGGCCGAACAAAATGGTCGGATGCGAAGTGAAATTTTTTCGCTCGAAATTTTACGAGCTTGTGTAGAACTTCTAGGCAATCATATCGGCTGGTGACGAGAAGTGATTCGAGTTCGTTTGCCCTCCCATTTTCTTTAACGAACGATAACTTTTTGTGAAAGTAACAAGTGCCCCGAACCCGGCCGAAACGACTCGAATTACACTTCGAGACCCGCCGACATGATCGCCACGATGCATAGAGCACCCTCGTAAATTTTCGGGACATTTCATTTTTTTACAACCAGGACCGAAACCCTAGGCCGAACAAATGGTCGGATGCGAAGTGAAATTGTTTGGCTCGAAATTTTACGAGCTTGTGCAGAACTTCTAGGCAATCATATTGAAGGTCAAACTCAATCGGGCTGCTAGTATTATGGATGGTACCATACAATGGTCGGGGCACCATCATTGTATTACAGGTCCCTTGGGACAACGCTAACCCTGCTGAGAAGGGATAATATATCGGGTAGACCATATACTTGAACTATAATTGATTCACATGATTATAGCATGTACTATATCTATAATACATTCATGAATACCTGTCATGCTTAAAATGTTGTATACTTTATCAAACAGAGTTCATCACTAAATGGCATAAGTACTATGTGCATTTTTACTCACTAAGTCTTTAGACTTACCCTTTTATTTTTTCCCTTCCATTATGTATAATTGCGCGGTTTAGCTAGCCTAGAGGAAGATGGATGCGGACAGGCAGCTGGTGGTGGCCAAGGACCTGATCTAGGTCATTTTTTAGGATATGGACCTAGTTTGGTTCAAGTCCATGTGGGACGATGAAGGAACCCCGTGGGCGGAGACGATAGAGATTGTGATCATGCTAGCACTACTTAAATTTAGGCATTGATTTTGTTATCTTATTTCCAAACAATTACTTATGGTTTGTAATATTTGTTGACCAATACATTTGGAGATCTATTTCTGATATGGTGTTTCATCTTTACTCTGGTTATCTTAATTATGGTAATTAGTTATTACTTTCATATTCATGTGGTTGAAAGTCTTTCGTTGTATTCTCTCATTTAGGAGAGGCTACGATCCCTGAGTCTTGTCCTATGAGGGGATAAGGTTGGGAGACAAACCATATAGTCAATTACCAGTTAATTGATTTTCAAGGAGCATTACAATGCCACTGGTTGGGCTGAACTGCGGACGCCTCACAGTTGACTCGGCTTCTTGATCTCATATTCACCATTGCGGATTTTGATTTTGTGAGAACGTAGTCGTTCCCACAAACGACGCCAAATTATTAAGACAGTTTCCGATATGTTGAATACAAGGGCTGCTTCACGACCTTTCTTCACGCTCCACCACGTATCACAACAAAATCAAAGGTTAAGAGAACTCACTAAGGATGTTCTGGGGGATCCTCCTCCAATGCCTAAGTTAGTTCCTTCTCTTAGTCTTAATTTTCAAAAGAATATTGCGTACCTCATACTTCATGCATGGGTGTATTTATAGACCTGGTTGTTGGATCTAAAAATGGTAACTCGGTTGGAGATCTAGTATTTGGGAGTGATTGCAGCGTTATTTTGATCTGATGTTATGATTATTCCTGGCATACCATATTTGTATCAGCAATTATTGCATATCCCGTGAGTGGTGGAAGATGATATCTTTCCATATTTGTTCTCGAGTGCCTTTACTTGAATACCCTGGTATGCTTGGTCGTTGGTTATCCCTGGCCTTCTCTTCTTGTAGTCAGATTCCTGTACCCAAGGGACATGCGCTCCCCATCATGTGCTCCCGAGATCATGCTAGTTGTTGACTATGCTACCCCCCTTAGCTATTGGACCTCGTTGATGTTTGTACTTCTAGGATGGCTTGGGTCGAGCCCATGGACTTGGACCGACTATAATATGTATAACAAGCGGGTTGTCTTTGGGTAGGTAGTACGCCCCACAAGCCATCTTCAAACTTTCTTCGAGGAGTACCATTTCTCATCGTGACCTTCTACGCTGCAGTAATCTCGCAATTAACTTTTCCCTTCAAGCCTAATCTTCTTTTTTTTTTTTTTTTTTTTTTGGGCCGGGGGAGTGGGGGATGAATGTTTGTTTTTTTTTTAATTTTTTACTTAATTTTTTTAGGACATTGGCATCTTATGTCACGACTCATGGCAATTTGTTAGTTTAGATTAACGGAATGTGACAAAGGTACTAAGTTGGTCTTTTCCCATAAGTCAAGTACTATCTATGATACTCACTTTCTCTCTAGCACCTCAGCCTCAGGTAAGCCCCCTCCCCCATGGTGAGGGGAGGAGGGATGGCCGTTTGCTGCCTCCCTCCTCCCCCTTGCCTGCCATTACACCGGGTGCCAGTAGTTTACTTGATGTCCCTGGCCCGGGTTGCCTCCTCCCTGCGCTTTCTCTGCCGCCCCTTCCTCTTTGTTTCACTTTTGTCCATGGCGAGGCTCTCTGGCTGTTTTCTGCTCCTTCCCTTTTCTATTTTTTTGTTGTGTTTTTGGTGTATTGTTCTTGTAGCCTTGCCTGTGTACCACTCGGTATGTGTGCTGATTTTGGGGGTTTCTTTCAAACTCCCCCTAGTTTTGTTTTGTGTTCGCTGCCGATCTCCTCCTCCCGCTCTGCTGTCCACCATCCGCTGTTGGGTCTTTCCACGTGCCCCTCCAACGATGAGCTTCAACGTCCCCTGCTGTGATGGTTTTCCGGCCAACTGGAGATCGGCTTCGCCACCCTTCCTCCACTGTTATGGGCCTTTTTTCGCGTTCCCACTGCATCGAGCTTCCATCGTTCTCTTCCGGTGTCGGTTTCCAGCAAGTGAACAATCGGCATCCACATTGCGTGTGCCTGTTCCCATTTGTTTTATTTTCCTTGTATTGTCTTTGTTCATGTTTTTTTTTTTCCCTGTATGCATTTCATTCATGTTATTTGCTTGTAATAAGGCGCTGCCTCTTTGGTTCGCCCACGTTTTATTTTAGTTTTCTTGCTTCTGTTTGTAATAAGGCTCTCGCCCTTCAATCTGCCTGCTTGGATGTGAACAGAACTTTGGTCCAGATCTTTAGGTCATGGATGTGATTTTTAGTCCAAGCCTTCGAGTTGTGGACGTGAACTTCATCCTGGCTTTTGGGTCGAGGAGGAATTTGCGCTACCTATGCATTGGATTGCATCTGTCTTATGCAGATCTGTTATTTCAACTGAAAACTAGTCATAGGTTAGCGGGGGTTTGAGGTGATGTTGTATTCTTATAGTTTTGGCTATAATTTGCATTTTCAGGGTTTTGTACTCCTGCGATGTAAGAGCTTTATGCTCGTAATTATTATCAATGAAATCGGAATGTATTTCTTTCAAAAAAAAGTACTATCTGTGATACAATTTAAAACCTAAGTGAGAAAAAGTAAAAAAAAAAAAAAAAAAATGAAAACCTAAGTACTAAAAAAGTAATTAACCTTTTTTTTTTTTTAATCCTAACAAACAATGTTTATTCTTATACTAATCACATTTCTTTTACGCACTACAACTACAAATCACTCCAATCTCTAGTTTGGCAATTCATTTCCACATCACGTGAAATTAGTAAGGGCATAACTTTTAGTTTTTTTTTTTTTAATCTTTTTTTGCTTAGTTTTTCATGTTCTATTTTATATTATATTTGTCGTATATCTTATATATAGTAGTTGTGAGTAATCCCACACACTCCTACTTTCATATTCTCTTTGATGTGTCTTTTAAAATTACCATTAAATTTTAGATAGATGATTATTGAATTTTTAATCCAAGAATACTTTTAAAAGCAATGTGATGAAGTGTAAGTGTGCGCAACATTATTGATCCCAGTTATTATTGCATTTTAGTAGAAACTTCACAAAAATTACATGAACTTTCACGCATTTTGAAATTACTCTCTCCTCATAAAACAGTTTTGAGCTCCCTCCTCATCTCCCCTTCCCCTTTTGGTCCCCGCTCCTACCCTCCCCCTCCTCCCCTTCTGTTTTTTTCTTTTTTCTTTTTTATTTTTTATTTTTATTATGTTTGTAAGTGTTCTCCTACCATATCAGCAACTTCGGCCTCTATGCTATGTGTCCATCCACATTCCACCATGTCGTGCCGTTAATCTCCTCCTCGGCCGCCGCTGCTGCTTGCTGGTTGTTTGTTTGTGTTTTTTGTTCTGAATAAAAGATTTCTTCTCTCTAGATCTACCTTCATGAGCGAGGATGAATAATTAGGTGTGAGGGGTTATTTTTCACCACCTGGATAGTTCGGTGTGAGAGGTTATCTCTCACGGCCGGTTTAAATAAATTTTATTAAGAAATTTGGCTACCCATATCTTAGATCTAATCTACTCGGAGCAGATCTGCTCTTTAACTGTATTTGTACATGGGTTAGCGAAAAAAAAAAAAAAAAAAGTTGTAGATAGCACTTGATTATAAGAATTTTTGTTTGTATTTATGACTTTGTAACAACATAGCATATAGCTATGATTTTGCACAACTTTATGCTTTGTGCTGTAATAGCTTTTTGCTCTACTCTGTAAGAGCTTTATGCTTGTGATCTTTAATCAATTAAATCTTTAAATTTCCGTTCAAAAAAAAAAATTACTCTCTCGAAGTTTTTGCAAACTCTCAATTTCGGGTATTAATTTTTTGAAATGTCCACATTTGTTAGGATTTTTTGTTAAATCATGTTAAAATTTCCAAAATACTTATTTTTATTAAAAAAATAATAAAAAAATAAAAAAGTGCAAAGTTTCAGGCGTTGGTCAGGATTTAATGAAATTTACAAAAATACTTACGCCTTAATCTTCACAATTTTTTTAATTTATTTTTATAAAAATAGATATATTTTGAAAATTTTGAGAAGATTTAGCAAAAAATTCTAATAGTGGCAGACAACATTGTAAAAAATTGAAGGAAAAAGTACACATACCTCTCCAACTACTACCTTATTGTCAATGTCATCCTAAACTACCAATTGTGTCAATGTCCTCACTAAACTACCAACAAAATGGTAATGTCCACTTTAACGACAAAAATATCATTCATAAAATTAAAAAACCTCTTCAAATTATTTTTTTTACAAAAACTAAAACTAAAAACTAAAAATTTAAAATATAGAAAAAAAAATTTTTTAAAAAAAGGAAAAGAAAATCCAATTTAAAGTTATATGGATTTTATTTTTTTTACAAGAAAATTTAATTTTAATAAAAAAAATATTAAAAAAAATGAAAATCCAACTTATAAGCATAGTTTTTTATTTTATTTTAAAAATATATATAAAAAAGGAAATTTTATTTTGAAAAAAAAAAAAAACAATTTATAAGAAGGGAAATGCTAGGTGTTCTTCTAGTGTTCTCCCAACTGTGATGTGTCTTTTAAAATCACCAATAAATTAAAAGTCAATAATGATAATCTCAAATTCAACGATAATTTTAAAAGTCACATCACAGTTTGGAAGACATCAGTAGAACACTAGAAAAACACCTAGCATTTCCCTTATAAAAATTGTATTTTTTGAAAAAAAATAATTTTTGTTTAAATTTATTATTATTATTATTATTATTATTATTTTTATTATTATTATTATTTTAAAACCTTTTTTTTTTGTTTTTGTTTTTCTCTAATTTATAAAAATATTTTTGTCTTATTGAAACATTTTTAAGGTCATTTTTGTTGGCCTTAGGGGTAGGGGTGGACAGATTAACCGTTTACTGTCTATCGATTGTGACCGAACCGACATTAACATCTTACCGCCAGAAGTGAGTCAGTAATCGGTTAAGGATTTTTATATCGACATCGATTTAGTTTGGTTAATCGGTATAAATAATTTTTTGTCGGTTAACTGAATTAACCAATAATTAGGGGTGTACAAAATAGGCAGTTATAACCTCCCCACAATCGTGCTTTGGTAGGCGGTTATAAAAAAACCTATAACTGCCTAGGGCGAAGAAGTTAGCAGGGGTAGGGAAAAGTGGTTAATAACCGTTAACCGCTTACCCTTATATATATGAGTAATACTATGAACCATCTTTTTATCCTCTTAAAACTGATGTGGCTTTGAAAATCAGCATTGGATCAAAATTCAATCAAGTATGATTCATTTAAAATTTAATGGTGATTTTAAATGACACATCAGCTTTAGGAGAATAAAAATATAGTTCTTAGCATTACTCTATATATAATATAAATATATATTTTATATTTTATATTAAAAATATAAAATTAAAACGACGCCATTTGGTAGTTTTGGTGTTAAACACCAAAACGGTGTTGTTTTAATGTTATATTAGGGATATGGTTTTATCATATTCATTATTTTTGAGAACTTTTTGACCAAAAATTATTTAAATAAGCCCAAAAAAATAGGCACAATGAAGGCCCAAAACACCTTAAAAATCCCACATGCTCATATAAAATAAAGCAGTTATAAAACCGCCGATTATTGGTTTGAATAACCGCTAACCGCCTAATGGGTTTTAGCCAATAACCGCTAATTGCAACCGCTTGTACACCCTACCAATAATAAATATTTTTTTAGCAGAATGATGATTAGGAGAGCATTAGCTAGGTTTTTTTAGTAAAATATATTAGTTGATGAATTTTACAACCAGTTTATTAGTAGAACGTATGTATGATGGACTATTATTGTGTTAATTAATGGGCCAATTTAAAATTTGTTTGGTTCAATAAGCTATTTTAGTGAAAAAATATTAATAATAATAATAATTTAGGACCCAAAACAATTAATTTTTGGCCCAATTAAAAAAGCATGCGGTTAACTGATTAACTGAACCAATTTTAACTGAAATATCAATTTAACCGAAACTTTCGAAATAAATTCTTATCAAAATGTAATCGGTGAATTAACTGATTTAATCGACAATTTTGGTTAACCAAACCGAAAATGGCTATACCGAATCAAACCGATACCCATCCCTACTTAGGGGTACATTGACACTTATTAGTAGTTTATGGAGAAATTGACACAATTGGTAGTTTGAGAAGACATTAAGAATAAAGTAATAATTTGACGGGTAGGGGTGTCAATACGATTACGGTTAGCGGTTATTGGCAATAACCACTAACCCTAACCGCCTTAGTGGTTAGTAGATTTCACTAACCGCTAGCTATTAACCGCCGATTAGCGGTTAGTGAAATAAGTAACCGCCCGCTAACCGCTTTTTCAAAATTGGACTTTTTTTTGGGCTTTTTGGGCTTTTTTCAGCATTTTTGGGCTTTTTTACTACAGTAATATTTTTTACGCTCATTTGTTTTTTGTATTTTTAATATCTTCTTAAGCCCAATTTTTATAAAGAGTCCATATTGAAAAATCAAAAATATTTGACCACAAATTTACATTTACTTGTACTTTAAAAAAAAAAAAAAAAAATCAACACAACATATAAAAAAAGTTCAACACAACTGTCACAAGATATAAAAAAAGCTCAACACAACATATAAAAGAAGTTCAAATAAAACATATGATATATATGATTATATGTATTATTTGTTATTATATAATCATATGATTTAATAATCAATTCATCATGTGATATAATCATATCAATTATACTGATAATATTACTAAAATTAGAATGATAATACAATAATACTTCAATTGTGTTTATAAGTAATACATTGTTTAATCCAATGTTAATTACTTAATTTGATATTATACAAATCACATTATTATTGTACATTAATAATATGATTAACTTGAATAAAATATTTGAATTGTCATTGAATCGTATGATTAAGTATTGATTTTATACATTTATATTATTCATATGTGTATATGTATAATTATAATTTATAACATATATACACTTATAAGTTTATAACATACATTGGAACTAAGTCTTTAGGTACTTAATTGATATATTAGTATGAATTGGTTTACTTATGACTTATGTCATATTATATATGTATAATTTGTTATTATATAATCACATAAATTAAAATGATAATACATTAATACTTCAATTGTGGTTATAAGTAACACATTATTGAATCTAATGCCAATTACTTAATTTAATATTATACGAATCACATTATCATTGTACATTAATAATATGATTAACTTGAATAAAATATTTGAATTATCATTGAATTGTATGATTAAGTATCGATCTTATACATTTATATTATTCATATGCATATACGTATAATTATAATTTATAACATATATACACTTATAAGTTTATTACATACATTGGAACTAAGTCTCTAGGTACTTAATTGCTGTATTAGTATGAATTGGTTTACTTATGACTTATGTCATATTATATATGTATAATTTGTTATTATATAATCACATAAATTAGAATGATAATACATTAATACTTTAATTGTGGTTATAAGTAACACATTATTGAATCTAATGCCAATTACTTAATTTAATATCATACGAATCACATTATCATTGTACATTAACAATATGATTAACTTGAATAAAATATTTGAATTGTCATTGAATCGTATGATTAAGTATTGATCTTATACATTTATATTATTCATATGCATATATGTATAATTATAATTTATAACATATATACACTTATAAGTTTATAACATACATTGGAACTAAGTCTCTAGATACTTAATTGTTGTATTAGTATGAATTGGTATACTTATGAGTTATGTCATATTATATATGTATAATTTGTTATTATATAATCAAATGATTTAATGATCAATTGTTCATGTGATATAATCATATAAATTATAGTGATAATATATTAATACTCAAATTGTGATTTAATTATCTAAAAAAAAATTGTGATTTAATGATCAATTAATTATGTTATACATATAAATATTATTATAATTATAATTATAAAAATATATTATATAAAAAGGCGGTTAGCGGTTAGGGTTAGTAAACCCAATAACTTCTAGGCAGTTATAGCGGTTAGACGGTTAGTAGTTAATACGGTTAAGCGATTACGTGGTTAACGGTTAGCGGAGAATTTTTAACCGCCTGCATTGACACCCTATTGAATGGCATATGTACTTTTTCCTAAATTAAAAGTTTCACACCTTAAAAGTAAAAAGTTTTTTACCTAAATAATTTCAAAACCCGAGATTTTTGTCAAGTTACTTGAACCCTTCCAAAACGAATTCCTTAGAGCATTCCTAGTATGGCTAGCAATTTTGACACGACCCACGAACCCAAAACGAACATGACACGAATTAATAGGTATTGGGTTTGGCCTTCTCAGTTTTGGGTCTTAATCAAGTCACCTGGTTAAGACCTGGTTAATTTTTGTGTCTAGCGGGTCAACTTGCCAGACCCGTTAAAAAATGGATAACTGACCCGCCAGACCCCTAATTTTGTTTTTGTAAGCTTTTTTTTTTTTTTTAATTAACTTTTTCTTTATTGCTATGATGGAAATGGACTATCTAATATGTATAGATTTGAAAATTGCTAATCTTTGTGAATGCTTTTATTAACAATTAACATTGGCATTGGTATTATTATTAAATTTTGGTTTTTTTTTTTTATTCAAGGTTTTTTAAACGGGTTGGGTCGTATTTACCCGATGTGACCCAGTTATTTTAAACGGGTAATGTCGGATTACCCGACTATTTTTCAGGTTATAATCATGTCAAACCTGCTAACCCGTTTATCTAAACAAGTCGTGGTCGTGTATAAGTTAATCGTGTAATGGGTCATCGCGGGTCGTAAACAGGTCATGTCAGGTATGTGTTTTGCCAGCCCTAATTTTTAGCAGTTTCAGCAAATTTTACTCACCAAAATAACCAAAAGTACACTTTTTTCTATTTTAACTACCTACTTTTTTAAAGCACACTTAATAGTTTTACTATTTTAACTATCAACTTTCTCTATTTCATTTAAATATTCTTTTCCAAATACTACTTTATATTTATTTATTTATTACTTTTTCAGAGAATATGAAAGGGGAGAGAAAGTTATAGGAGTAACTTCACTTTACACCCCTGAATTACCACGCAATTTGACAAGCCCCCCAAACTTCAAAACCTCTCAATTTGGACCCTAAACTTTTAATTGCAATCAATTTAAAGTCCTCGTCAGATTTTAAACATTAAAAGTGAGACAATAATGTTTATACCCTTGAATTTTTTATAAAATTCTAAATTTACCCTTAATTCCAAATTAAAAAATAAAGTTTAAAAAAATTGCAGTCATGAGGTTTTTTTTTAAAAAAAAAAAAAAAAAAAATGAAAACCATAGATATTTTGGTCTTTTTAGGTATTGTCATTAGAATTTAACTGCTAAATTTGATGGAGAGGTTCAAATTGATTGCAATTGAAAGTTCATGGTTCCAAATTTGGAGGTTTTGAAGTTTTTTTTTTTTTTTTTTTTGAAAAAAAAAAAAAACTTATAGACTTCTCATTCCAGAAAAATGAAAGTGAGGGGGTTTGTAGTTCCCTCTCAATAATATCATAGATACAACTGGGTGATTCACCCACCCAAGTCCTATCTATGAAAGTGTTGACTGCCAATTTAGCCAACAAGCTACCATATTCGCCATACGATTCATGTGTTGACAACTCCAGCTTGGTATTGATTCTAGTAACATCCAGGTGTCCTCAATAATGTGTCCAAATTTGCTTCAATTTCTATTTGAGGAATTTACCCCTTTCACAATAATCTGTGTATCCCCCTTCGAGAATAATACAAGACAGACATAACTCCTTACACAACTGCACTGCATGAAAAGAAGCCAAAGCTTCACCTACTGTTGGGTCTATATAACCAGACCTTGAGACTATCCTTGCTGCTACAAATCGTCCATCCAAATCCCGAATCACCATTCCTAAACCAAAACGTTCCAAAGCTCAATCCATCCCCACATCACAATTTATTTTAAAAAAACCCATAGTAGGTTTTTTCCAATAAATAGTGGATGTCAACTGAACCTACCCAGCTAACGTGTTATTTGAATTTGCCAAGAAGAAGTCATTAAGTGCCTGCGTCGTTGAACGAGTCAGCTCATTCGGATCAGTGAAAAATTCTCCATGAATCACCCCATTCCGGCTCATCCAAATACTCTTAGCCTGACACGTAAATACAGTGAGCATTTCCTTCCCCCCTTTTCATAAATTTCTTCCACTAGATGTAGAAAATTCTCACCCGAAAAATTGCATTTCTGAAAAAACATTTCTCTAACACTCCAGACATCTAAAGCTGACGGGCAAGACCACAAAATGTGGGTTGCCTTTTCAGCCTCAATTCCACAGATTGGGCATTGAGGATCCAAAATGATTTTCCTTTTCAGCAAATTATCATGCGTGGGGAGAATATTATGACACACTCTCCACAAAAAATTCTTATCAGCATTGGGCATTTGAAGTTGCCATAGGACCCTTCATATTTCACTTTCCTCCACTCTCCTAAAACACCAAGGGCTTCTCCATTGTTGTATCTCCTTAGCTAAGTGATACGCACTTCAAACAGAGAATACCCCAGAATCAATACCTTACCACACCATTACATCTAGATTATCAATTCCGCTTATGGGAATAGAAGAAATGGCTCGCACCTCCTCATGATTAAAATTTTCCCGCAAGCGTTGAGAGTCCCACCAATTTGTAACTGGATTGATTAATTCCCTTACCTTTGCAGTAACAGAATAGCATCTTGGTTGACTATGGATCATAAAAGTACTTGGTACTGGGGTCCATTTTTCCCCCCAAATTCTAGCCTTCGTCCCATCTCCTATCCTCCATATTAACCCCCTTTCAAGCAAATCAATAGCTCCATGAATGCTTCTCCATGCATATGAAGGCTTTGATCCCAATCTAGCTTCTAGGATCGAGCCCCTCAAATAATATTTTGCTCTAAGAATCTGAGCAGGTAGGCTGTCCTGATCATGGAATAATCTCCAACATTGCTTGGCCAATAGAGCTTTGTTGAAACACCTGAGATCTCGAAATTTCATTCCACCCCTTGATTTTGAAACTCCCAGTTTGCTCCAACTCATCCAATGAATTTTAGACTCATTTTTTTGGTGACCCCACCAAAATTTCTGCATCAAGATATTAATGTCGGAAGTCAATCCTTTGGGAAGCATGAAAATGCTCATGCTATAGGTTGGTATAGCTTGAATAACTGACTTCAATAATACCTCTTTCCCAGCTTGTGAAAGAAAGTTCAACTTTCAATCTTGCATTCTCTTCCACACCCTATCTTTTATACTCTTGAAAGCTTGAGATCGTGATTTGCCCACCAAAGCTGGTAAGCCAAGGTACTTATCATATCTCTGCGTTTCCAGGATCCCCATCAAGGCCAACATAGTTTGTTTAACATCCGGCAAAGTATTTCGATTGAAGAAGATTGAAGTTTTCTCCTTATTCAGTCTCTGCCCCTCGGCATTCTCATATATCTGTAACAACTCCGACATCTTCCCCCAATGGTGAGGATTGGCCTTACAAAACAAAAGGTTGTCATCTGCAAAAAAATAGGTGACTTATGCAAAGGCCTTTCTTTGAGGTAGGAACGCCAGTGAATGTACCCTGAGACTCCGCCCTTGTCAACATGGAGCTTAAAGCTTCCGCACATAAAAGAAATAAATATGGCGATATAGGACTCCCTTGACGAATTCCTCTGTTTGGAATAATTCTCCCCGTGGGAATGCCATTCACAATAACTGAATAGGTGGCTGAGCTAACACACATCAAAATGAGTCGAATCCATCTACAATCAAAACCCATCCTATGCATTACTGCTTCCAGAAAACCCCATCCGACCGGTCATATGCCTTGCTCATATCTAGCTTAACCGTCATATACCCATCTTTACCCCACATATGTGCCTGCATAGTGTGTAATGTCTCATAGGCTGCCAGGATATTATTTGAAATCAATCGGCCTTCAATAAAAGCACTCTGATTCTTTGAGATAATATGTGGCAAAATTACCTTTAGCCTATTAGCCAAAACCTTAGACAATAATTTGTAAAGTACATTACACAAACTAATTGGGCGGTAGTCAGTTACTCAAATAGGGCTTTTAACTTTAAGAATGAGAGCAATGTAGGTGGAGTTAAAATCTCTAAACAATTGACCAGTATTAAGAGATTCATTCACAACTCTACTAACCTCTGGACCCACAACACCCCAGTGTTTTTGGAAAAAACATATAAAGAACCCATCTGGTCCTGGAGTTTTGAGTGGGGACATTTGATTAAGTGCTATTGGGACCTCTTCAACTGTATAAGGCTACACAAGAGAGGCATTCATCTATGGAGTGATACAAATCTGCAAGCTCCTTAGGCAAGAATTCGTGTCTGACATTGTTTGAGTAGAAAACAAATTACAATAGTACCGAGTAAAAGCCTAGCCAATGGCATCCTGCTCCTCACATACCCTTCCCTCATCATCTAGAATCTTGTAAATATAGCTGGATTTACGCTTCTGGTTTGCACACTCATGAAGAAACTTTGTATTCTGATCCCCTCCTTGCAGCCAATGCTCATTGGCTCTTTGCCGCCACCTTAAATCCTCTTGCTCTAGTAAGGAATTAAGTTCTACCTTTAGAGTTTGGATTCTGTGTGAATCAGAAAGGCCTTCTTGAGCTTGAAGTTCACCCAACAATATTTCTTTTTGCTTAGTTAAGGAACCCACCTGATTGCCATTTACCTTCTGCCAACCCACCAAACCATCCTTACTTTCTTTGAGCTTTTCACAAATTCCTAGCCAAGTGTTCACCCTTCTCTCTTTCACCTTCTTGCCTTGTTGAACAATTTTTTTACATTATGGCTCCATACCCCAGTAGGCTTTGTAGTGGAACCCACACCCTTCACCCCTTCGTGCAACACATTTCTGCAACCTTAGAATAAGTGGGTGATGATCAAAATTAAGGGTTGCTTCAACTGTAACTTCAGCCTTAGGGAAAAATTCACACCATTCCCGATTTGCAAGAACTCTGTCCAACCTCTCTTGTGTGAAATCCCTGCCCTCCCTTCCATTAGTCCAAGTATATTTGGGACCCCTGAATCCAATGTCATACAAAGCACAAGTCTCCAATGTATTTTGAAAATCCTCCATCAGACCCCGAGCACGTCCTCTCCTGCCATATTTCTCATAATTATTTAAGATCTCATTAAAATCCCCTGCACATACCCATGGAAGAGGTTCAAATGTTCTCCGAAAATTCAGTAAACTCCAAGCCTCCTTTCTTTTGTGAGATTTAGGGTGGCCATAAAAACCCATAAATTTCGACGGGTTATTTGAAGATCCAGACTTAACCGTAGCATTTATATGATGTCTTCTATAATTCTGAATTTCAACATTGACTTCATCACTCCAGAGAAGAGCTAGACCTTTACTCCTTCCCAAACTCTCCACCACAAACAAGTTTTTGAATCCGGTTTTAATCCAAACCACCTCCATTCTTTTCATGTGAAGCTTGGTCTCTATGAGAAAAACCAAACTGGGTTTCTTAGTTTTCACCAACCGGCGAAGGTCACAGACTGTTTGGGGGTTCCCAAGCCCCCTACAGTTCCAACTTAGTAGATTCATAGAGGTTAGCAGGGCTGAAGAATAGCCACCGCCACCCCTGAACGAGGTGTTTCTTTTTTCAGATGTTTCCCCATTCGGTCAACAACTGTATTTTGATCAATATGCGAATTACCTTCCAAAAATACACCTTATTTCCTCTTCCCATTGGGATCATTCTGCTTTACGGTTGAAAGGGTTGTCTGACCATCCTGCGTGCGTCGTTTCCAGTTCACTGTTTCCTTCCCCGCGCATTGTGGCTGATTATTGACTTGATGGACTAGTGAACCAGAGTCCTCACTTGAACCTGTAGACATGTCCTAGGTGGCCAAGGGACCAATTCTTGTACCCTGCACATGTGTAGGCCCCTCCACTTGAGTTGAGAACGAAATGGGCCTAGATGAAACATCTTAAATCTCCTCCATGCCTGAAGGCGCTAAACCAATAGGATTACATGCACTTTCCTCACCATGCAAATTATCCTTTGAGCATAAAGCCACCTCGCCTGCATGTCGTGCCATACAGTTTTTGACACCAAAACTGTTGGTAGCAGTTGTGAAATTAGAACTCCCCTGTAGTTTTGTAACCTTCGTATTCATGTCCTCATTAGTCGGCCCATTATGAAGTGTTGGAGATATTTGACAAAACTCCTCTCGCCTGATCTCTCCCCAACTGCTTCACTTCCCCCTCCGTCGTCGGCCATTGCCGGAGACGACATCCCATGCCTCTAACAATCCGATTGATGTAGACTGTTGGTTTCCTCTGTTGAAGTCGGTGAAGACCTATTATCCCAGGGTCTTGCTCCTTCCTCCAATCAAATGGCGTGACTCTCAGTCAAAGACCAAATTGTGGCTTCACCTCCTTTATCCCACAACACCCTATAGCTCCATGACGGATCGTTCCACACAAAAAACAGAAATGGGGCCCGCCTTTCATATTGAAAAGGCATCCACACCGAGTTTCCCAATAACTTAATATGCCGACCTCGAGGAATAGGCTTGGTGAGGTCTAACTTCACCCTCACTTGCAAATACTTTCCCCAGCCAAGGCCTTCTTCATCTGTTTCAACCTCTTCAATGTTGTGCCAAATACTACCTAAATTAATACATAATATTGAGTACGTTTTATTCGCAAGTACACAAGATCAAATGATAGTATAGCAGGCAAATACGAGATCATTCCCACGAGGATTGCTAAATTATGTTTAGAAGTAATTTCCTATTTAATTAAAAGATAGAATTTCATTGTCATGATTGAATTTAATATAAAGAAAAAAAACTAAAAGATAAATTAAAACTAAAAAGGATTAAGGTTTTGATATCCACCACTAATCAGAATAATTAAGATAACAATATGCCAATGCGCCAATCATATTGGTATATTTAATGTTTGCCAACCTAAGGGTATGGGTGTCTACTCCTTAAGCTATTGATATCCCTAAGCAACGAATTAGGCATGAGTGTTTACTCTAATTCTTTTCTTTCTTAAAGGATTTAGCATGGGTGTCTACTAAGTTCTTCTTTAAAGAAGCATAAATCTGTACAAATTGACAAACACATGACGCCTAGGGCATAGGTGTTTATTCTTGGTTCCTCATGTTGATTAACCCAAGAACCCGGTGCGGATTTCTTTAGTTACTTTTATTAAAACCAGGGCTCGATCATCTAAACTGATTTAATTAACTAATCCATACTACATGCATATGTTGATCAGGCAAATACATATGAGAAATTCAAGATAACAGGAATTAATCAAGTTAAATACACCAAAATATAATTGTAGCAAAGACACCAAAATTGAAATCATAAATAGTCATGACTAGGGCTTCAATCTAGCCCTAATTAAAATATAAACTACATAACAAAAATAAAAGGTGTAAAAGAAGAAAAACCCAAACTCCTCTTAATCTAGCCTTCAGTTCCTTTCCAGAGCTTGTGCCTCTTTCTCCACACCCTTTTCATAGAAGCTAAGAAGTCTATTTCTAGGCCTAAAGAAATTCTAGAAACACTAGTAAACCTAGAAAATTCATAGGGTTTAGTCCTATTACAAGTGGGACTTGGAATACCCTAATATGGAAGGAAAGGGCATTCTGGCCTCAACTCACTGTTCTCCAGCGCATGGGTGTGATCGATTGCAGCCCGTGTGCGCTCGATCGCATGTCTGCGATCGAGTCTCCTTGTGTGTGCACGAGCGCACGCCTTGCGCTTGTCTGGTCATTCCACTTGTAGTGCGCTCGTTCGCAAGTCCCCTGTGATCGATCGCACTACCAGAGCCCCCAGCTTTTCTCAAATTTGCTCTTTAAGCTTAATACTTCAAGATTTTCTTCATTTTCTTCCAAAGGCCTACGAAGACACAGAAAATACAAAAAATGAATAAAATGGCATAAACTAATAACACTAAGGAATTAACACATATAAGTTTAAGGGATTAAAATATGAATATTTTGGCACTTAATATTCAACCATTCCTATTGTGGAACCAACTTGGTAACCAACGGTAGAACCCATACATGCTAATGGGAGGTTGAACATATGCACCCAAAACATTGCCTGTTTGAAAGGTATCTTTGAAGGAGGCGTTAAACCGTCGAACTCTTCCAATGCGAACAAACTTCCTTCAAACACCCAAGGTCTATCCTCCAGCACCCTAGACTTATCCCATGAATGCTCAAAATCAACCAAAAACAAATTCTCCCCCAACACCTTAAAACATGTTGACCCCATTGGCTTCCATAATCTCACCATAGTAGTCCTGAGAGTATCCTTCCCAATTATCCTATTAGCAATTAGTTTTCCGACTAAACACGAATTTCCTCTCGACACCACCTCTTCAAAAGCTTGATGTTGCACGATAACCTCCACACTTTCCCCTTTGAGAAGTTTTGAAGATTGGGAACTTGTCAAATCGCACGATAATTCAAAGGCCTAAAGTGAAGTTATTCCAAAGTTATATTATTTTTTATTCATTTGGTAAGTGAATAGTGAGTAGTTTTTAATCACTTTTTATTTTGGGTTAAAATAGTGAGGCTGAAATTTATTAAATTGTCTAAAAAAAAAAAAAAAAAAAACTAAAAAAATAAATTTTTTTTGAGGCCGCCAGGAATTCTCTTTTGCGGCCGGCGCTAGTTGTGTTGGTGGTGGAAAATGGTTAGATGAAGCCAAAGTGGCATAAGGACTTATTTCGTTCCTTGGAAGTTGGAAGAGTAAAATGTCAATTCTACCGGACGAGCTGTGGAGGCGAATCCTTGAACTCGGTATCCAAAGCGGCGGTTTTACCTACAAGGACCTCTGCTGCATCTCCATCTCCTGCCGACTCCTCCACAGACTCTCCGGCGAAGAAGCGCTCTGGTCCCGCCTACTCCTCTCCGATTTCCCCTCCGCCTCTTCTTCTTCTTCTTCTTCACCGGTCAAGCCTAAATCCCTATACAGAAACAGGTGGATCCTTCTTGCAAGTATTGATGAATTGGATAGGAGTATTAGGTTTTAATTGTTTGGTTTTTAGGTATGAGAGGGAGCGAGAGAGGAAGATGGCGGCGCACAGAAGGGCAGTGCTTAGAAAGGAGAGTGAAATTGCAGAACATTCTAGAAAGCTTCGAGGGATGGAGACTGGGTTGGCCGAGGAGGGCGAGAATATGAGGGCAATTCTCGCAGAATTGTCAAATCTAGGAAAGGTCAGGTAATTGCGTATTCAATCAATCGTTGTAACAGAAGACTTTTTACTGGTTTGTACCATTCGATTTGTCTTGTGGGTTGCAGGGAAGCTTCAGTAGCTTTGAACGCGTGGCAGCCGGAGGTTGTCAGAGGTAGGCATAAACAAATAGTTGAGCAATGCGCAGTGCCTGTTGAATATCGGATGCATGCTCTGGAGATGGAACTTAGGCTTTGCAAGCACCGGATTTCGGGGTTTCGGAGAGGCCTTGTAAGTTTTGGTCATCTTTCACTTATTTTTTGTTTGGTTGGACTTGGGTGTATCTGTGTATGTGATGTTGTTTGGGCGCAGAAAGATGAGAAACCAAGGCTCGACACGGCAAAGCAACAGCTGCTATCGCTCAACTATCACCCTTTACGAGGAGATTATGCGGGCTTCAGTGGGGGGGACAATCAGAGTAACATGAAGCGAAAGAAAAAGAATCCCTGAATGTGAGGTTCATTTTATATCAAATAAACTGTGCATTTGCTTTGTGATAAATGGAGTTACTATTATGTCATGCTTTTTAAGTCTGCCTCTTTTCTATCGTATTCATCTCTTAGTTTTTGCAGTAATCATGGATGTGATCAAATTTGGGCATTCCGTGTGATGACTTCTGAATGAATGAGTTTCAGTTATTATTTCATGCATACTTTTATATTTTAATTTGTGATAGTTTGGTTTTGTAATGAGTCTTCCGGTTAATACTCTTTCCAAGTTGGCATTGCATTTGCAGCCTTCTTTCTTGATTTTCTCCCTTGTTTCACCATCTGCTGCCCACAATCACTTTTAATACGTGACCATCCCAACAAAGTTACATTTTTTTAACATGTGTATGCAACCCTCTTCTATAATATAATGCTGTTTCCAAAACAATGGGATTTTGGCTCCTGTTTTTCTGGGCAGCGTTCTCACCCACCAGACTGATGTTCTTCATGCAATGGACTTGACATTGGAGAAAATAGAAACACCACATGTTAAAAGACTTTTTACCTGGACCCTAAGATGTGAAGACCTTCAATTGCTGAACAAATGGTTAATAAAGGACAAAGAGTTTGGACAAGGAAAACAAGTGGTTAGCAAACCATGGACTGAAGAGTTATGTACTCTTAGACAGTTATTTGAATTGATCAGCTCCATGAATTGTGGACATCCAAAATCTGGCAACCGTGTTTCTATTGTAAGACGTGTAGTGAAAGAGAACATCCATAGAAGTAGTAAGCACAGCAAGAAAGGAGGAAAAAATATATGAATTTTGGATGTATAGAACACTCAAGAGCAGTGTCTTAAGTTGCTACAGTACTTATAAGAGGCATTGAGGCTTGTTTCTTACTGTTTCCCAAATTTACTAGTTTCCTTTCTGGCTGGTATGGGGTTGAGTAATTTGATTCATTTTGGATGAATTGCTTTTGTGAGTTTTGATGATCTTTGGTCCAAAATCTTTTGGTGATGTTTCTTTATGGGACTTAGTATCAAGTCCTTGAAGTAATTCTCCATCCTTTGTGGAGAAAATGGTGGAGAAAATTGCTAGAAGGTTGGCCTCTTGGAAGCGTTCTTATTTGTCCAAGGGGGCGAGGCTCACCCTCATCAAGAGCATCTTATCCAATCTTCCCACCTATCTTCTGTCTCTGTTTCCCATCCCTATCTCCGTGGCGAATTGTATTGAGAAGATTCAACGGGATTTTTTATGGGGAGGTTTCAAGGATGAGCCTAAGTTCCATTTGGTCAGTTGGCACGAGGTTTGTTCTCCGATTGCTAAGGGAGGTCTAGGGATTCGGAGCTTGCGCCTTTTCAATCAAGCCCTCTAGGGGAAATGGTTATGGAGATTTGCAAATGAGGAAGAAGCTTGGTGGAGAAGTATCTTGGTGGCTAAGTATGGGATGGTTTGGGGTGGTTGGCGTTCAAATGTTCCTCGTGGAACGCATGGGGTGGGGTTATGGAAACACATTTGTGGGGTTTGGAGGTCGTTTCGGTGTCACTTCAGATTAGTTCCTGGTTTGGGGAGGAAGGTCAAATTTTGGGAGGATTGTTGGTGCGGCGAGACGCCTCTCAAAGATGTTTTTCCGGGTCTTTTTAATATAGCCCGCAACAAGGATGCTTCTATTGCATATATCCGGGAGTGTGTAAATGGGATGGTGCACTGGAATGTTACTTTTACCCGTAGTATCCATGATTGGGAGGAGATGGCCTTAGCCTCTTTCTTCTCGCTCTTGTATTCGTCTTTGATCCGAGGGGAAGGGGAGGACCGAATGTGGTGGATTCCTTCAAGTAAAGGGAAGTTCGAGGTCCGTACCTTCTACAGGAGGCTTGCCTTTAAGGAGCCTAACCATTTCCCGTGGAGAAGGATTTGGCGTACTAAGGCTCCTTTGCGAGTGGCGTTTTTTGCATGGTCGGCCGCACTTGGGAAATCTCTCACGCTGGATAATGTTCGGAAGAGAGGTATTGTTGTGATTAATCGTTGTTGTATTTGTGAGGCGGATGGGGAGTCCGTGGATCATCTCTTCCTTCATTTGTGGGGTCGCGCGCAAGTTGTGGGAGGTCATCTTCTCTCGCTTTAACTTGAGTTGGGTTATGCCTAGAAGCGTCATGGAGATGTTTGCCAGTTAGTGGGCGGGAGGTAGTACTAGTAGTGCTGTGGTTTGGAAGATGGCTCCCCTTTGTCTCCTATGGTGTCTTTGGAAGGAAAGGAATGCGAGATGCTTCGAGGATTTGTCGAGGAACCTCGAGGATCTTATTCACTTCTTTTTGTACACCTTATTCACATGGACAGCCAGCTAGCTTGCTCCTTTAGTGATCAATTTTTCTGATTTTCTCTTTATGTTCTCTTCTTCTTTCTCTCTTACTTAGTCGCTCTCTTGTATACTTCCTGTGTACTTGGGTTGCGCCCCTCTGCGCTCTTAATGCATTATTACTTATAAAAAAAAAAAGTAATTCTCCATCCTTTGTTAATGACACTTTATTTGATATCTTCTTCCTTCTTGAACTTAAGTCTGACTTCTACAACTGCTCCATAAATGAGCTTGGACAATCTAGAACTTGTCTTTAATTCTATTGGAATCGCTAATCAAGTGACATTGGTTCTCTTCTTACTCAAAAGGAAGTCAAAAACAAAACTTGTGCAATGATTGGGTGGAACGAACCAAAGATTTGAAACATGATGACATGAATGAGAGTGTCCTGAAAAGTCCATCTATCACCTTAATTTGGTGGTAGACTATCTTCGTTAAGTTTTTTCTTGGATTCTTGGATTTGTCAATAATGACACCGAGTTTCGGTGCTCAAAAGACCACAAATTGGATAAATTATATGTCTATGCTTAAACGAGATTGAAGAAACAGGTGAGCTCATAAAGAGGAGTTTTGAGGTATTAATTAGTGATCATATAATTGTTTTAATAGATAATGTTAGGATTTGACAGTAAGTCGTCTTTCATAGTAGGATGAAGATTTCAATCGTATGCAATTGAGGTTGCTTAAAGGATAAATTTTATGGGAAAAGTTTAAAGATTCCATAAATATTATTTGGAGCCCTATCAATGGTTCAAGTTGGTAAATGATCATGGTATTGTATAAATGATCAGATATCCAGATTGAGGTTTGGAGGACGATAAGTTGGAGCTATAAAAGAATAGAAAGATGAGATTGAAAAGCATTATATTTTTACACCATTTTCTTCCTTAAGAGTATTTGTAAGTGGTAAAGATTAGATGTGCAAGTATGAGCGATGATCAAATCTCGAGGACGAGATTTTTATAAGGAGGGGAGATTGTAATACCCTAGGCCTCCTAGGGTAATTTTTATAAGGATTGCTTGCTGTTTTATATTTTATTGATTGTTTGGTTGCTATTACTTTAATTATCTCTAATTTACGTGGGTTTAATTGAGAGGTATATTGGAGGAATGAAAAAGACTTAAAAAGAGCAAGAAAGTCACTATAGTGGAAGTCTTCTACCTAACAAAGTCTGGCCAACCTTACCTAGAACATTAAGGTCAATGTAGTGGAAGTCTTCTACGTAACAAAGTCTGGTCAGCCTTACCTAGAGCACTAAGGTCACTATGGTGGAAGCCTACTCCCTAATAATTTCAGCTGTCAAGTGCATATCCAGGCTGCCAGCATGTATACCACACCCTACATGCCATACACTCTATGATTGTCCTCAAAATTCAGTTCTCTCTTCCTCTCTTTTTCTCTCTCTCTATTCCTTATTCCTCCAAGCTAAAACCTAAAAGTCTACAAGCCAAAATCATTGATATCCCTGCTGTACTAGAAGCTGCAGTTTCTGTCCAGATCCTATGCAAGTATCTTCAAAGTATTCTTCAATTTGATTTTCTTACCCAATCTTAGAAAAGAATTCCTCCATGTTTTATTAACCTCCTATGTCTTCTTTATGTTTTATTAACTTCCCTATGTCTTAAATATTCCCAAATCAATGCAAGAAACTGATTTCCTGCATCAAACAGTTTGCTGTCCAAGAAAACAGAACCTATCTCTTCATCTTTTCTCCTAAGACAGCTGGATGTTGGTTAGGTATGGGTTCTAATAATCCCTATAATTGATGTATAGTATTAGTTTTGTGTATAGCACGACGAAAATCTAGAAATACATTGATAAGTGTACTAAAGTTGATGTTTGATCTTCCTATACCTGCTGTCAACGCTAAAGGAAGTATGTTAGTTCTGATTTCTTCTCCTGAAAGACATGAATATGGTTTGTAAAGTTGTTTTCAGGATTTTCTTAAATATGTGACTTTAGCATAACATGTGCATGAGTTATGGAGTATGTTGCATCGCATTATAAGGACCAAACACTTAGATTAGGTCGCTTCAAAATTTTCTACAGCATTGTAGTCACCAAGAAAGATGATTTGTTCTGTTCTTTTTGGAAAGGTACTTTGCAATAGTTGGACCTTAGAATAGAACTTTGTTTGATTTATCTTCCTAATAGTTCAAACCATGTGATTATTGGACACTTGTAGGATTTACAGCGAAGTAATCTTCGCTAACATGTTGCTGGAATTACAGCACACACAAAAACACACTAGTTGAATCATGAGGTCTTAAAAACCTCTATTCTTACCCGAAGTCCAGATCTGTCTAGGGAACCTTATGGTGACCTAAGGATCCCATTAAGATTAGTAATATGTAGCATTAACATCTACACTTTAGAGAGCACGAAAATAGATTCACTTGGCATGATCCATATGTAGTAATTGAGCATATATACATAGCATGATCATTCAAAGGAAATAATTGAACTTAAAATATGTAATAAGTGCCTTAAAGAGGAGAAATCAGATCTGCCTTTAGTGTGGAAAGCAATGTTTAGGAGGATAAAACAATGGAAAAGGATGGATGATTTACGAGATTGTTTTTTTTTTGATAGGTAAGTAACTGATATTATTAAAAGCGTGAGGTGCCCCAAAGTACACTGGAAGTATACAACTAGGAACACCTAACTAGAAGGGGAAAAGCGTACAAGGAAATCATCATAGCTAATCGAAACCGGAAAAACATATGCTACAGTCCAGAGATAGAGAGTATGGTAACAATAGGCTAAAGTGTCCTCAAAAACATATGCTACAGTCCAGATTTACGAGATTGTTAACAAGAGTAATTATTATTAATGTTTTCTTAGGTTGCTAAGTGAAGAGTATTGAACTATGGAAGCTAAGGAGTGAGGTAAGGGGATATGATCATAAATGTAAATGATTTTTATGAAAATGTTTCCGCTACGTTATGAACATATTCTAAGTATGTTATGCTATTTGATGAAAGTGAATGAAACAAAGGAAAGTAAATGAAAGAAAGAAATTAAAAAAAAGAGAGAGAAAGGAATGGAAAGGAAAGAAAAAAAGGAAAGAAAGAAATAAATGAAAGAAAAGTAAATGATTGTTTGAATGCATGAAATATTTTAAAATATTTAAATGACCGTATGACTAATGGTACTAAAAAGGGGCGGGGCCAGCCATCTTGTATGGTCCGCTGGGAAAGGCTAACTTGAGTGCACCATAGTTTATCAGGTAATGTTTATATCCTTGATGCGGTTCCACCTAGGGTCACTGAATTGGAACTGGGATCCTTGTGATCGCCAACCCTTACACACAAGGCGTAAATGTGTGTTGGCCACCAAGAGAAAAAACGAAAGAAAAATGATTTTTATGATGTGTGATATCATTTTTTTAAAGGATGATGTTTTATTGTTCTAAGAAGAAATTTTCTCAAGTTCTGTTTATAAACAAAATTAATGATGTTTTGGAGCTTAAAGATGTTGTCAATTTTATATATTGTATGATGTATGTACTTACTGAGTATTCAAATCGCCCTTTTATATATTTTTGATGATTTTAAAACAACCAGATGAAGTTATGGATGGTTCTACATGCTAGGGAAACTAGAAGTCTCCGTTGAGAAGTTGAATACGTGCACCTAGCACGTTGATGTTGCTCCAACATACTTTATTTGATTAGACTAAAGGTTTAAAGTTTTAAGTTATATGAGATGAGCTGTATTAACTGTATATGACGGTTTTAAGTTTAAATTATTATGAGATTTTAGTATTACTAAATTCTTAGTCTCTAGAATTCTTAGGACATCAAGAGAAATGCGTACTATCGCTTTCCTTCGGGAAGGGGGTGTTACTAACTTAGCCTCGTCTGGGTGCCCTGTTTTTGGGGCTGTTGGCTCAGAAGGGCACCTCATGAGTGTGTCTAAACTAACTTGTGCTTCAGACTATGTCGATGGTGACTTAGCCTCATTAGGTGCAGGTTGCAGACGTCTTTCCCTCTATGGTGGAGCCTCTGGCTATTGTTTTCAACTTTTGGTCCTCTCCCATAGTCGGAATTTGCTGATGTGATCGCTAAGTTGGGTTCTTTACCTCTTAGACTATCTTTGTTGAACCATGACAAAATTGTTGGTAGAACTAGTCCGTCAGGAGGTCTGCCTTATCCATTTTGATAGGATAGTTATTTTGGGGAGTGGGCTTTTGTTACTGAGAAGGGTAAGCGCATTTGCCAGACCTTCCTTGATTTTAGTATAAAGTCCCATTGTAAAGCAAAGCATCAAACTCATATTTATTACCTTGCACCAATCTAGATGTCGAGAAGCAGTTGTGAAAGAGGTTGGTTCAAGTAAGGTGAGACAATGGTAGCAATGAGAGCCATGGAGATGGGGTACCGATAGTGCCATTGGTAAAGAGCTTGGGATTGGCAATATTATTTTGGGAGCTGGTGCCAATAGCATGAGGACTGTAGGAGGAAAAGTAATAGGCCTATCAGCTTCAGTGGATGTAGACAGTGGACTTGACTCCATCATAGGTCCAATAGAACGCACCTGCTACCATCATCACCATTCGTACTTGATAGTTCATCACTATCAGAAAACCCAATGCGTCCAAGAAAGCCATTTGCATACTTTACAATGTTGACCACATTTTCCATTAAAACAAACTTTGGCTTCAGATGTTGTGCTAAATTCATATAAATCTCAAGTTTTGTCATCATCAAACGGATTATCTTTATTTCTAAAGCAATTAAACCCACTTTTCCTTGAAAAGGTGCTAAAGGTATTTGAAATTCACAACCCATCGATAAAGAAGCAACAAACATAACTTAGTGAAAAGATTAAAGAAGAAAGAACAAAAGAAAGAAAGAAAGAAAGAGAGAGAGAGAGGGAAAGGAAGAACGGGTTTGCGTCACATAGCCCAAAAGAGAAGAGAATGAGTGGAGTCTCACCACACAAGAGGAAAACTATTGTTATAAATTTTAAGTTTGATTATTCCATTGAGTGTACCTCTCATACAGACTAAGATACACTCCCTTATTCAAGGAAAAATGGGTTTAATCGCTTTAGAAATAAAGATAATCCGTTGGATGACGAGAAAAATAAACTTGAGGTTTATATAAATTTAGTACTACATTTGAAGTCGAAGTTTGTTTTAATGGAAAATGTGGTCAAGATTCTAAAGTATGCAAATGACTTTCTTGGACGATATGCATTTGGTTGTCTAATAGCGATGAACTATCCAGTACGAATAGGGATGATGGCAACAAGTGCATCCTACTGGACCTATGATGGAGTCAAATCCATTGTCTACATCCTCTTAAAATGATATGCCTATTACTTTTCCTCCTACAGTCCTCATGCTATGCGCATCAACTCCCAAAATAATATTGTCAATCCCAAGCTCTTTACTGATGGCACTATCGGTACCCCATCTCCATGGCTCTCCTTGCAACCTATTCTCTTTCAGTTGGCAAAGGCAAGGCCCTGACGGGCTTTATTGGTGTTTGGGCCAAAATTGCTTTCAAGCCCAAAGATAAGCTTATATCCAAGTGAAAAAGGAATACGGGTCTTAGGCATTTTGCTCCGAGCTCGGTCTAGGTGAAGGGCCTAGTGGCTCATGATGCTCAACACAAAGGTTCTTCCACTTTGAGCAACGCAAATGTCTCCGATGGTGTTCATCTTCCCACACCGGGTGTGGAGGGGAGCATGGTGAGGGCTTATGGCTCTGCCAGTGGTGACTTAGCCTTGTCCGGATGCTTTGTCTTCAGGGCTATTGGCTTAGAGGGGAATCTCGCCAGTGTGTCTCAAGTAACTTGGGCTTTAGAATATGCCAGTGGTGCTCAACCTTGTCATGGTGCTCTATTTTGGGTGTATCTGGCCCAAGTGTTCCTCGGGAAACTTTTTCAAAGGCCTTTCCTATTTTTCTTGCCTTAGCCTTTGTCGGAGAGAAGACAGAGCCGATAGTGGCATGTGAACTGCAGGTTGCATACGCTTTGCCTTCCATGGCGGAGCCCTTGACAAATTTGTTTGTAGCTTTTGGTTCTAACCCCCCTCGTCAGAATTTGCCAATGTGATGGCTAAGTTGGGTTCTTTACCTCCTGGACTATCTTTGTTGAACAATGACAACATTGTTGGTAAAACTGGTCCGTCAAGAGGTTTGCCTTGTCCATTCTGGCAGGATAGTTCTTTTGGGGAGTGGGCTTTTGTTGCTAAGTGGGGTAAGTGGGTTCATTGCTGGACCTTCTTCTCTCCAATTCAAATTCTCCCTTAGTGGTATTGCAGGGGCTACTGATAGTAAAGAGATGGTAGAAGGCTCTGTATCTGCTGTGTTGATTGGGTGTTGTGTGGGGGTTGTGGGTAGGAATGATGCTTTGGTAAACCGACCTTCTCTGGATATGGTTATCTTTGGAGGTGCCCATTGTTGAGATTCCTTTTAGGCAATGGCTAAATAGAACAAAGTAGGGACAATTCCTTCAAATTGGGTGTTGCAGATAGTGAAAGAAATCTTTCATTCTAAGGGGCTTTCGTGTGAGGGTTTTGAATAGGAGCTTTTGGCCTTGTTTACGGCCATCGAAGCGAGTCACTCTGTTCTGGGGTTAGTCTCTTACACGAATTTGGGTAAGAAAGGTTATAGAGAAGTAAGAAAGTTATCTTGTTTGATTAATTATGATGCGAACAGCGACAATGCTAGTCGCGATAGAGTCAAAGGGAGGGCTGTATGTGATTATTTTCTAAAGCCCTACTTGATATCGTAGAATGTGAGAGGGTTGAATGATGGGGATAAGCGCCAAAGAGTCAGAAATTTACTTTGACAGTGGAAGGTGGTATTATTTGTTTGCAGGAGTTTAAATTGGAGCTCATCTCAAACGGTGTAATGCATAGTTTGGGGTGGTGTCAACATTTGGATTGGTGCTACTCAGCTTCTAGAGTGGCCTCCGGTAGAAGTCTGCTTATGTGGGATAGGAGGGTTGTGGAGAAGGTCAAAGAGTGTTTAAGGGAGTTTACGGTTGCCTGCTTCTATTGTAATGTCGAAAATGGTTTTCCTTTTGCCTTGGCGGGGGTTTATGGGCGAAATTCCAATTGAGATAGAAGGTATTTGTGGGAGGATTTTGTTGGCTTGATTAGTTGGTGGAATTTGCTGTGATGCATTGAGGGCGACTTCAACGTTGTCCCTTTTTCTGAGTGAAAGATCAAGTAATGTTCTTTTTGTCCCGCTATGTTGGAGTTTTCTGATTTCATTTCGGCGCAAGGTCTTATGGATCTCCCCCTCATAGTGGGACTTTTATGTGGTCTAACATTCGAGATTTACTTTCTTGGTCAAGGCTTGATAGGTTTATTGTTTTCTTGGATTGGTAAGCTAAGTTTCGTGATTTATTTCAGAAAAAGATGCATATATTGTGCTAAGATCATTTCTCCATTCTCCTTGAATGGTGGTGGTATTCATGGGGGCAAAAGATCTTTCAAGTTTGAAAGTATGTGGCTTAAGGTTGAATGTTTTGTGGATAGGTTGAGGTTGTGGTGGTTTTCTTATTGCTTTCAAGGTTCTCCTAGCTCCATCTTGGCTGGAATGAGCAGATATTTGGTAATGTGGAGGCTCATAAAAAAGCTCTTTTGGATGAGTTGCATGTTCTTGATGGGTTGGAGGAAGAGAGAGCGCTAGTTGTTGAAGAAAACAGAGTGAGCACTAGTTGTTGAAGAAAACTTGAGTAAAATCATGGTTATCAGTGAGCTGGAAAAAGCTACCTTATGGGAGGAGATTGGTTGGAGGCAAAAGTCTAAGGCTCTTTGGCTAAAAGAGGGCGATTAATGCATGAAGTTTTTTCATTGGGTGGCCAACTTCAATAGGAGACACAACTACATTGAGACGCTGGCTGTAAACAACTCGGTTTCTTCTAACTTACATGCTATCAGGGATCACATTGTGGAATTCTATTATGGACAGTTTTAAGAACAATTTCAGTTGGCGGCCTAAGCTGGATGGCCTTGCTTTTGACGTCATTGACATGGAGGAGGCCTCTTGGTTAGAGAGTTTGTTTAAAAGAGTGAGGTCCTTGAGGTGGTAAAAGGTGTGAATGGAGAGAAGGCGTTAGGTCCTGATGGCTTTTCTATGGCATTCTTTCCAGATTTTTGGGAGGTGATCAAGCTGGATATTATAGGGGTGTTCCATGATTTTCATACTTGTAGTAAATTTGAAAAAGTTTGAATGCCACTTTAATTATTCTCATTTTGAGGAAATTTGGGGCTATTGATCTTAAGAACTTTTGTCACGTTAGTCTTGTGAGTGGAGTTCGCAAGATTATTGCCAAAGTCCTTGCTAATGAGAAGGGTTGTGGAGAAGATTATTTTGCAGCCCCATAACGCTTTTGTTAAAGGTAGGCAAATCCTTGGTTTTGTGCTCATTGCTAATAAATGTCTGGGTAGGAGGATTAGAATTGGTGAGCCAAGGGTGCTTTATAAATTGAATGTTAAGAAGGCCTGTGATCATGTCAAATGAGAGTTTTTACTTTATCATTTTAGGATATGTGGTTTCGGGGAGAAATAGTGCTCTTGGATAGGACATTGTGTTTCTTCGGTGCGCTTTTTCGTTATGGTGAATGGCAGTCCGTTTGGCTAGTTCAGTAGCTCATGTGGGTTGAGATAGGGAGATCCATTGTCACCTTTGTTGTTTGTTATCGTTAATGTGCCTCTTAGTAAAATGATTACTACAACTGTTAATGGAAGTTTTCTCTCAGGATTCTCTGTGGGGTCTAGGCACTCTAGCGTCGTTAACAAATTGCACCTATAGTTTGCACTTATAGTTTATGGGGCTAATCTTGACCACCTATGCTATCTGTGCACCTTATTTTTATGTTTGGAAGTTGTTTCAGGTTTGAAGATTAATCTAGCCAAGTCAAAATTGGTTCTTGTGAGTAATGTCATTAATGTGGATGGGTTCGTTGGCATCCTAGGCCGCAAGGTTTCTCTTTTGCCTTTGTAGTACCGGTCTTCCGTTGGAAGCCTCTTATAAAAGCAAAGTCTATTTGGGATGGTGTTGTTGAGAAGATAGAGCGATTGCTAGCTAGCTGGAAAATGATGTACTTGTCTAAGGGTGGCAAGATTACTCTTATCAAGATCACCCTTTCCAATTTGCTTATGTATTTCATGTCCCTTTTTTCTCTCCTTATAGCCTTGTGGGTGTTGCAAACTGTATTGAGAAGCTTCGACGAGATTTCTTACCGTGAAGAGTTCAAATTTCACGTATTAAGTTGGACCAAGGTTTTCTCTCCATTCTCTGAGGGAGGGTTGGGGGTTCGGAATTTAATGATGTTCAATTCTGTTCTCTTAGGAAAATAGTATGACGCTATGCACATGAAAGAGAGGCTTGGGGAAAAGTTGTGTTGGACTCAAAATTTGGAAATTTGTGAGGTTGGTGGTGTTCTAATGAGCTTATTAGGGCGTATGAGGTGGGGTTATGGAAAAATATTAGGAAGGGTTGGGGGGAAGTTTTCAAGTCATACCAAATTTGAAGTGGGGGAATTTTGGCATGATTTGTGGTGTGGGAACAAGACCCTAAAAGAAGCCTTTTCCGATTTATATGGTTTTGCTTGCACGAAAGATGCTTATGTAGCAGCTCATTTAGAGCTTTCTAGTGGCTCTAATCAGTGGACTTTAAGCTTTGCTAGAGCGGTTCATAATTGCTAGGTGGATGTTTTTGCTGGGTTCTTTAGCTTGTTGTATTAAGTTAGAGGGAGATGAGAAGGTGAAGACGAGTTTTGGTGGGTCCCTTCCAAAAAAGGGTTGTTCAATGTTAGTTCCTTCTACAGTGTCCTAGCTTGTAATGATGGCCATCTCTTCTCTTAAAAGAGTATTTGGCAAACTAAAGTCCCTTTGAGAGCGACTTTCTTTTTCTCTGGATGGTGGCCCTAGGAAGGATCCTTACTGTGAATAATCTTTCGAAGCAGTTCGGCCCGTGGAGAAAGGGGAGGCATCGAATGGAGGTTCGAAGCTGGTGGATGTGCCGGAGAGCTCGTCGGGAGGCCTTGTCGCTCCAGTGGGCCTCGCCGGTAGTCCCGAGGTTAGGCCGATGTCTTGCGACAGGGTGTTCCATGCCGGGTCTGTCCCTTCGTCTCCGGCAGAGGTGCCCATAGAGGTCGTCCAGTCCAGTGAGGGGGCGGAGAGAAATAATTCGGCAAGTGAGGGTGGTCCGGGAGATGTTCCGACGGTGGGTCCTAGTTTCAAGGCTACGGTGGTGGCGAATTTAAGTGATCAAGCATCGGCTCCTCCGGTCGGTGAGCTGGACTGCTTGAAGGGAGGCCCAAAGTCTCTGGTGGGTGTCGCCGGTATCTATGCCAATTCCGAGGAGAGGTTGTTGTCCTGCGACAGGGAGGTCGTTTCGGCCCTGGAGTTAGCAACCACTTCTCTGTCAGAGGTGCCGACTAAGGAAGACGTGTTCAGTGAGGGGGCGGCGAGTCCGACAAGGGTTGACACTTTGGGAGATATATCGACGGCGGACTCCTTGGTTGAGGTTACAGAGACGATGGGTTCCCCGATGAAGACGCAGGGGCCTCTACCCAGTCTGGTGAAGGGGCTGGTCGACCAAGGTGATTTCAAGGGGGTCTCTGTTTCTGGGATTCTGGGTAAGCAGCCTAGCAGTGGGGTGTCTCCGGAACTCTCTGGGCCTGCTACCAGTGTCGGTGAGGAGGTCAGGATGGGAGGTTGTCAGGGTGACTCTGTGAAGGGTTTTCTGGGTAAGGAGACGGGGCGTGGCATATCACAGGCTGATAACCTGTATGGAGCTTCTACAGAAGTGGTGGGTTCTAGCTATCAGGATTCTTTTGTCCCAGATTCTGTTCAGGAGACACAATTGGAGGTGCAGGAGAGAAATTTTATCATTCAGGCTTGTAAGGAAGTTGGCCTAACTTGTGATGGTGAGGAAGGTAAGCTTGAGGAGACCATTGGGGGGCTTATGGCCGACAACAGAGGCAAAGAAGTGGAGAGGGCAGTGTGCACTCCTATTGTCAAAAAAGGTAAGAGGGAGCTTATTAATTTGTAGTCCTCTGTTAATTTTCTGGAGCTTTCATCAAGGGAAAGAAATAAGGGGAGGGTCAGTCGAGTTAAATCATGAAGCTGAAAATTCTTTCATGGAATGTGAGAGGTTTGAATGAGAGGGATAAAAGGTTGAGGGTTAGAAATTTGCTTAGAAGTTGGAAGGCTGATGTTGTTTGTTTCCAAGAGACTAAGATGGATTTCATTTCGTATAATTTAGTGAGGAGCTTATGGGGATGCCCGTATGTGGAGTGGTGTTTTGTTCCTTCCATTGGGGCTTCGGGGGGTATATTGCTCATGTGGGACAAGAGAGCTGTGGTGAAGGTGGATATAGCGTTGGGAAGTTATGTGGCGGCTTGCTCTTTCAAGAATATTGAGGATGGTTTCGAGTGGGCGTTTGCGGGGGTATATGGTCCTAACAGAGCTATTGCTAGGCGTTTACTTTGGGAGGAATTGGCAGGGATCATGAGTTGCTGGGACGTCCTGTGGTGTATTGGTGGGGACTTCAATGTCACTCTTTATTCTAGTGAAAGGTCAAGGGGAGCTCATTCTCTGTCGGCAATGAGGAATTTTGGTGAGTTCATTTCGGATCAGGGCCTCATGGACCTTCCCTTAGTGGGGGGAATTTCTACTTGGTCAAACAATAACTCTTGGTCTAGGCTTGATCGGTTTCTTGTTACCCCGGATTGGGAAGTCCGCCACCCGGACTTGCGCCAAAAGAGGTTGCTTCGGGTTTGTTCCGATCATGCTCCTATTATTTTGGACTGTAGCTCTCATGTGGGAGGTAAAAGGCCTTTCAAGTTTGAGAATATGTGGCTTAAAGTGGAGGGTTTTGTGGACAAAGTGCGCAGCTGGTGGGACTCGTATCATTTTCAGGGTACTCCGAGTTTCATCCTTTCCAAGAAGTTGCAAGCTCTAAAGTGGGATTTAAGGAGATGGAATGCTCAAGATTTTGGCAATGTGGGAGTTCGGATTAAGGATCGTATGGAAGATCTCAAAGCTCTGGATAGGGTGGAGGAAGAAAGAGGGTTATCCGCGGAAGAGATCGAGAAGAAAAGGGTGCTCGCTAGGGAGTTAGAAATCTCTCTCCTTCAAGAAGAAATTAGTTGGAGGCAAAAATCAAGAATCCGTTGGTTGAAAGAGGGTGACAAGTGTACTAAATTCTTCCATCGGATCGCTAATGCCAACCGTAGACAGAACTATATTGAGTCTTTGAACATTCATGGAACTACTACCTCTAATCAAGAGGTTATTAGTAATCATATTACTCGCTTTTATGAGTCTCTATTCACAGAGACCCTTAGTTGGAGACCGAGGTTGGACAATCTTCAATTCGATATGTTGGAGGAGGAAGAGTCTTCTAGCCTAGAAGTTTCTTTTGAGGAAAGGGAGGTGTGGGAGGTGGTCAAAAAAATGGATAGGGACAAGGCTCCAGGCCCGGATGGTTTTTCTATGGCTTTCTTTCAGGATTGTTGGGAGGTGATCAAAAAGGATGTCATGGCTGTTTTTGGGGAGTTCTATGATCGAGGTAAATTCGAAAAAAGTCTCAATGCTACATTCATTGCTCTCAGTCCGAAGTCGCATGGGGCTTCCGATCTGAAGGACTTCCGTCCTATTAGTCTTGTGGGAGGGATTTATAAGATCATTGCGAAGGTCTTAGCCAACAGAATGAGGGGAGTCATGAACCGGGTCATATCCAATCCGCAAAATGCTTTTGTCAAAGGTAGACATATTTTGGATTCGGTGCTTATTGCCAATGAATGCTTGGACAGCCGTCTCAGATCCGGGGACCCCGGCCTCTTGTGTAAGTTGGATATGGAGAAGGCTTACAATCACATGAACTGGAAGTTTCTACTTTATTTATTAAGAAGGTGTGGATTCGGCGACAAATGGTGCTCTTGGATTGAGCATTGTATCTCGTCCGTGCGGTTCTCGGTGTTGATCAATGGTTCGCCCTCCGGTTTCTTTGTGAGCTTGCGTGGGGTTAGACAAGGTGACCCTCTATCGCCTTTTTTGTTCATTTTGGTCATGGAGGCTTTTAGTAGGATGATCAATGCCTCCATCAGTAGGGGCTTCATCAATGGGTTCTATGTGGGTGCCAGGGAGCATGAGCGGGTTTCGATCTCCCATCTTTTTTTTGCTGATGATACTTTGGTGTTTTGTGGGGCAGAACCGGAACATGTTAGATTTATTAAAGCCCTCAGTATAGGCTTCGAGGCGGTTTCCGGGCTAAAGATTAATCGGGCCAAGTCTGTTTTGGTCCCAGTCGGAGATTCAGTTGAGACGGATGAGTTGGCCGGCGTCTTGGGTTGTGGCACTAGCTCGCTTCCCTTGAAGTATTTGGGTCTTCCGCTAGGGGCTTCCTTCAAGCAGTTGGCTGTTTGGGATGATATGGTGGAGAAAATTGCTAGAAGGTTGGCCTCTTGGAAGCGTTCTTATTTGTCCAAGGGGGCGAGGCTCACTCTCATCAAGAGCACCTTATCCAACCTTCCCACCTATCTTCTGTCCCTGTTTCCCATCCCTATCTCCGTGGCGAATCGTATTGAGAAGATTCAACGGGATTTTTTATGGGGAGGGTTCAAGGATGAGCCCAAATTCCATTTGGTCAGTTGGCACGAGGTTTGTTCTCCGATTGCTGAGGGAGGTCTAGGGATTCGGAGCTTGCGCCTTTTCAACCAAGCCCTCTTGGGGAAATGGTTATGGAGATTTGCAAATGAAGAAGAAGCTTGGTGGAGAAGTATCTTGGTGGCTAAGTATGGGGTGGTTGGCGTTCAAATGTTCCTTGTGGAACGCATGGGGTGGGGTTATGGAAACACATTTGTGGGGTTTGGAGGTCGTTTCGGTGCCACTTCAGATTAGTTCCCGGTTTGGGGGGGAAGGTCAAATTTTGGGAGGATTGTTGGTGCGGCGAGACGCCTCTCAAAGTTGTTTTTCCGGGCCTTTTTAATATAGCCCGCAACAAGGATGCCTCCATTGCGGATATCCGGGAGTGTGTAAATGGGATGGTGCATTGGAACGTTACTTTTACCCATAGTATCCATGATTGGGAGGAGATGGCTTTAGCCTCTTTCTTCTCGCTCTTGTATTCGTTTCCGATCCGGGGGGAAGGGGTTGACCGAATGTGGTGGATTCCTTCAAGTAAAGGGAAGTTTGAGGTCCGCACTTTCTACAGGAGGCTTGCCCTTAAGGAGCCTAACCAGTTCCCATGGAGAAGGATTTGGCGTACTAAGGCTCCTTTGCGAGTGGCGTTTTTTGCTTGGTCGGCCGCTCTTGGGAAATCTCTCACACTGGATAATGTTCGGAAGAGAGGTATTGTTGTGATTAATCGTTGCTGTATGTGTGAGACGGATGGGGAGTCTGTGGATCATCTCTTCCTTCATTGTGGGCTCGCGCGCAAGTTGTGGGAGGTCATCTTCTCTCGCTTTAACTTGAGTTGGGTTATGCCTAGAAGCGTCATGGAGATGTTTGCCAGTTGGTGGGCGGGAGGTAGAACTAGTAGTGCTGTGGTTTGGAAGATGGCTCCCTTGTGTCTCCTATGGTGTCTTTGGAAGGAAAGGAATGCGAGATGTTTCGAGGACCTGTCGAGGAACCTAGAGGATCTTATTCACTTCTTTTTGTACACTTTATTCACATGGACAGCAAGATGGCTTGCTCCTTTAGTGATTGATTTTTCTGATTTTCTCTTTATGTTCTCTTCTTCTTTCTCCCCTACTTAGTCGCTCTCTTGTATACTTCCTGTGTACTAGGGTTGCGCCCCTCTGCGCTCTTAATGCATTATTACTTATCAAAAAAAAA
>NC_081549.1:12406447-12554972 GCF_901000735.1 Corylus avellana
GAACATTCATGGAACTACTACCTCTAATCAAGAGGTTATTAGTAATCATATTACTCGCTTTTATGAGTCTCTATTCACAGAGACCCTTAGTTGGAGACCGAGGTTGGACAATCTTCAATTCGATATGTTGGAGGAGGAAGAGTCTTCTAGCCTAGAAGTTTCTTTTGAGGAAAGGGAGGTGTGGGAGGTGGTCAAAAAAATGGATAGGGACAAGGCTCCAGGCCCGGATGGTTTTTCTATGGCTTTCTTTCAGGATTGTTGGGAGGTGATCAAAAAGGATGTCATGGCTGTTTTTGGGGAGTTCTATGATCGAGGTAAATTCGAAAAAAGTCTCAATGCTACATTCATTGCTCTCATTCCGAAGTCACATGGGGCTTCCGATCTGAAGGACTTCCGTCCTATTAGTCTTGTGGGAGGGATTTATAAGATCATTGCGAAGGTCTTAGCCAACAGAATGAGGGGAGTCATGAACCGGGTCATATCCAATCCGCAAAATGCTTTTGTCAAAGGTAGACATATTTTGGATTCGGTGCTTATTGCCAATGAATGCTTGGACAGCCGTCTCAGATCCGGGGACCCCGGCCTCTTGTGTAAGTTGGATATGGAGAAGGCTTACGATCACATGAACTGGAAGTTTCTACTTTATTTATTAAGAAGGTGTGGATTCGGCGACAAATGGTGCTCTTGGATTGAGCATTGTATCTCGTCCGTGCGGTTCTCGGTGTTGATCAATGGTTCGCCCTCCGGTTTCTTTGTGAGCTTGCGTGGGGTTAGACAAGGTGACCCTCTATCGCCTTTTTTGTTCATTTTGGTCATGGAGGCTTTTAGTAGGATGATCAATGCCTCCATCAGTAGGGGCTTCATCAATGGGTTCTATGTGGGTGCCAGGGAGCATGAGCGGGTTTCGATCTCCCATCTTTTTTTTGCTGATGATACTTTGGTGTTTTGTGGGGCAGAACCGGAACATGTTAGATTTATTAAAGCCCTCAGTATAGGCTTCGAGGCGGTTTCCGGGCTAAAGATTAATCGGGCCAAGTCTGTTTTGGTCCCAGTCGGAGATTCAGTTGAGACGGATGAGTTGGCCGGCGTCTTGGGTTGTGGCACTAGCTCGCTTCCCTTGAAGTATTTGGGTCTTCCGCTAGGGGCTTCCTTCAAGCAGTTGGCTGTTTGGGATGATATGGTGGAGAAAATTGCTAGAAGGTTGGCCTCTTGGAAGCGTTCTTATTTGTCCAAGGGGGCGAGGCTCACTCTCATCAAGAGCACCTTATCCAACCTTCCCACCTATCTTCTGTCCCTGTTTCCCATCCCTATCTCCGTGGCGAATCGCATTGAGAAGATTCAACGGGATTTTTTATGGGGAGGTTTCAAGGATGAGCCCAAATTCCATTTGGTCAGTTGGCACGAGGTTTGTTCTCCGATTGCTGAGGGAGGTCTAGGGATTCGGAGCTTGCGCCTTTTCAACCAAGCCCTCTTGGGGAAATGGTTATGGAGATTTGCAAATGAAGAAGAAGCTTGGTGGAGAAGTATCTTGGTGGCTAAGTATGGGGTGGTTTGGGGTGGTTGGCGTTCAAATGTTCCTTGTGGAACGCATGGGGTGGGGTTATGGAAACACATTTGTGGGGTTTGGAGGTCGTTTCGGTGCCACTTCAGATTAGTTCCCGGTTTGGGGGGGAAGGTCAAATTTTGGGAGGATTGTTGGTGCGGCGAGGCGCCTCTCAAAGATGTTTTTCCGGGCCTTTTTAATATAGCCCGCAACAAGGATGCCTCCATTGCGGATATCCGGGAGTGTGTAAATGGGATGGTGCACTGGAACGTTACTTTTACCCGTAGTATCCATGATTGGGAGGAGATGGCCTTAGCCTCTTTCTTCTCGCTCTTGTATTTGTCTCCGATCCGGGGGGAAGGGGTTGACCGAATGTGGTGGATTCCTTCAAGTAAAGGGAAGTTCGAGGTCTGTACTTTCTACAGGAGGCTTGCCCTTAAGGAGCCTAACCAGTTCCCATGGAGAAGGATTTGGCGTACTAAGGCTCCTTTGCGAGTGGCGTTTTTTGCTTGGTCGGCCGCTCTTGGGAAATCTCTCACACTGGATAATGTTCGGAAGAGAGGTATTGTTGTGATTAATCGTTGCTGTATGTGTGAGGCGGATGGGGAGTCTGTGGATCATCTCTTCCTTCATTGTGGGGTCGCGCGCAAGTTGTGGGAGGTCATCTTCTCTCGCTTTAACTTGAGTTGGGTTATGCCTAGAAGCGTCATGGAGATGTTTGCCAGTTGGTGGGCGGGAGGTAGAACTAGTAGTGCTGTGGTTTGGAAGATGGCTCCCTTGTGTCTCCTATGGTGTCTTTGGAAGGAAAGGAATGCGAGATGTTTCGAGGATTTGTCGAGGAACCTAGAGGATCTTATTCACTTCTTTTTGTACACTTTATTCACATGGACAGCAGGATGGCTTGCTCCTTTAGTGATTGATTTTTCTGATTTTCTCTTTATGTTCTCTTCTTCTTTCTCCCCTACTTAGTCGCTCTCTTGTATACTTCCTGTGTACTAGGGTTGCGCCCCTCTGCGCTCTGAATGCATTATTACTTATCAAAAAAAAAAAATAATCTTTCGAAGCAGTATGTCAATGTGATTGGTAGCTGATGTATGTATAAAAAGAATGGAAAGTCTATGGATCATCTCCTTCTCCATTGTGAGGTTGTTTGTGCCTTATGAAATATCTTTTTCATTCGCTTTGAGCTGTTTTGGGTTATGCCTAACGGTGGAGATGACTTGTTCGCTTGTCGATGGACTTCTAGTGACATTAGGAGTGTCGATGTATGGAAGATTATACCTTATTGCCTCTTTTGGTGTCATTTGAGAGAAATAAATGACAGAAGTTTTGTGGACCACAACAAAACGGTGCAGGAGCTAGACTAATTTTTCTTCTGTACTCTTTATCTTAGCACAACTACTTTTGTTTATCCTTTAGTGCTTAGTTATTATGATCGTTTTGTTCTTTTTCTATTTTCCTAACTAGTTAGGTATTTTCTATTGTATGCTTTATGTGTACTTGGGTGCGTTTTTACGCCTTAAATAATATTTCGATTACTTGTATTGAAAAGAATTCTTGTGTTGGAATGTTAATACTTTTTTCCTTTGCTGGTAGGTGTTGTTCCTCCTTTAGCATTTCCCCTGCACAATGCTTTTTGTTACCATCTCTTTTTAATTTATTTTTTATTTTTTTATTTTTTTATTTTATTTTATTTTATTTTTGAACTACTTGGTTGCTATGTTATGTTCTGAATCTATTTCTAAGACACCCTCACTTATATTGGTTTTGTCGTTATGGCCCTCTTGGCAAACAGAAAAGAAACTTAAACTATATCTTCAGTTGCCTTTAATGTGGAGGATTTAGAGAGAGAAATCAGCACCTCTTTGAGGACCGCGAGTCCAATGTGCTACAAGTAAAATCCAATTTTTGAGATCTCTCTTAGACTGGGCTGTAGTCTATGTTCCTGATTTGTCCTCTTCAAATATTATTGATTTTGTTAACTCTTAAATTTCAGACGCCTTTATGGTGGTTCTCTCTTGTATATTTTTCGTGTTTGAGAGCTTTTCCTTTTTCTCTTAATTTATTATCAACTGGGCATTCTTGATGTTTGTAATATATGCTTGCATGTAGTTGGTAATTTGCTTTTATTTGATTTATGTGTGTCACAGATATACCAAAATGATCTTCTTGTATGTGAAGTCACAGATATACAACATGTTTGTTCTATGTACACACAAATATGTTGCGGATGATATTGGCTGTTTGAGAGGTTTGATGCAATATCTGGCCTCAATACCTCCCATATTGTATTAAGTATACTGAGTTCCATTGGATCAACTGTAAAATCTTGTTCACTTGATTTAATTGTTGTGAACTTGTGAAATAACGAGATATGTTTCTGTATGAAAAATTTCTAGTAACCCAACTGCAGCATTCCCCAGAGTAAATGGACGAACAGGGTTTGGAAATGGTACATATATTCCTTATTCCAAGTTTCTTTGGTATTTGCACTATTCATGAAGAATGATTTTTCTGAAAGAATGAGTTAATTACACAAGTGATAGCTTGATTGGTAATTTATTTCGGTTACAACCCTTGTATATTCTCATTCATGTTATTTATGGTCCTTTGAAGTACAAAAACTGCAAATATTATACGCACTGTGAGATTGAGGTGGAAAACACATTGTAACATGTAAACTTACTTGTTTGCACAGGGCATTGAGGAGCTTTGCAACAGTGGGACACTGATGATATTTTTGGAAGCTTTCCAATGGTATCAATTCTATCATTCTATGTACATGCGTTCGGACATAATTTATCCTTCTAGGGTCTTCCTTTTCAAGTTGAGATCCCTCATCTCTTCAAGGCACATTAAACATTTTACATTTATGAAGTGTTTTTGCTAATCAGTTGGATCATTGACAGCAAAATGGTTACGCATTACACTATCTTTTTCGTTCCTTGTGTTTTACTGGGTACCTAAAGATGGCCTGAAATTTGGTTGCTCCTGATATCCACCCAAAACCAGCAGAAGACTGTCGGAATAAATCTGGTATACCAGGTAGATTCTCTCCAAGGTTATTAGCCCAAACAGAAAAAGAAAAGTTAGCATAAATGTAAATAGGATTCTCACCATTCCATTTATGGTCCAGCTGTTTAAAGGTGGTAAAAGTATTAGGCCCAAACCTCCTTAGAAAATCATCAATAGAACTTGCAACTACCCTTAGAGGGAGGGAACATGAGAAGGTTTTCTTAGTCTTGTGAATAGCAGTACTAAACTTAACTCTATGCTGCTTCCTAAACACCCAATGCTCACAAAACTGAGGTTATTTCTTAGTTATTATTATCATATAATATGCTCTTTTTGCTTAGCACCAATACTAATTCACTTATATAGGTTACTCACATATCTCAAAACCTGGAGTTCTTTGAATCCTTTTTTTTTTTTTGATAAATAATAACCAGTCTTATTAAAAGTGTAAGGCGCCCATAGGTACACAGGGAGTATACAAAGGATCACCTAACTAGAGAAAGAAAAGCGAGTAAGGAAATCATCATAACTAATCGACAACGGATACAGATGTGCCACAGTCCAATGATACAAAGTGTGAAACCAATAGGATAAAATGTCATCCAAAGACCTCTCCAAGTCCTCAAAGCACCTATTGTTTCTTTCCTGCCATAAACACCAAAACAGACATGTAGGCACCATCTTCCACATCACAGCACTCCTTCGCGTCCCAAAAGACCACCAATAGGCTAAAAGATCAAAAACCTGTCTAGGCATCACCGAGGCCATCTCAAAGCGATTAAAGATGGCGTACCACAAAGCAGAAGCAACCTCACAATGAAGAAGAAGATGATCCACCGTCTCCTCACTCCTCTTGCACATGCAACACCTGTTTATCACAATGACGTGACGCTTCTTGAGATTATCCAAAATCAGAATTTTGCCTAGAGCTGCTGACCAAACAAAAAAAGCCGCTCTCGGAGGAGCATGCGTCCGCCACACACTCTTCCAAGGGAAACTTCTACCCTCATTGCCAGCCAAAGCAAGAAAGAGGGCCTTAACCTTGAAAAGACCTCTTTTGGAAGAAGTCTACCACAATCTATCTTTACACCCTTGTCTTACTCTGACTGAATGCAACACCTGTAGAAAGGACGCAAAGACTTCCAACTCCCAATCATGAGCCTCTTTGGTGAAACTCACATTCCACTGATTTGAACCTCCCAACATCTCCATATTAGCCGCAACTGAAGCATTCTTCTCACGAGCAATTTCATATAAAACTGGAAAGGCTACCTTGAGAACTGAATCTCCACACCACAAGTCATGCCAAAATCTAATCATCGTTCCATCCCCCACCACATATCTACTACAGCCTTTAAAGGTTCCCCACCCTCTCTTGATATTCTTCCACAATCCCACCCCTTGAGCTCCTCCAGGCTCAAGAGAGCACCACCCGCCTGAAAAGCTACCATACTTCGAATCTACTGTCACTCTCCACCAAGCATCTCTCTTAAGCCCATAACGCCACAACCATTTCCCTAAAAGTGCATGGTTGAACACCATCAAATTTCTGATACCCAACCCTCCCTCCTTGATTGGAGTGCAAACCTTCGCCCAATTTACCAAGTAAAACTTGAACTCTTCGCCTATACCACCCCATAAAAATTGGCGTTGAAGCTTCTCGATACGCTTAGCAACACTCACTGGGATATGAAAGAGAGACAAATAATAGGTGGGCAAATTAGCCAGGGTACTCTTGATAAGAGTGACCCTACCACCCTTCGATAAATACATCATTTTCCAGCTAGCCAACCTGTATTCTAGTTTCTCAATAACACCATCCCAAATATGCTTTGCCTTATAAGAGGCTCCTAGCGGAAGACTGAGATACTTCACTGGCAAAGATGCAAAACCCCGCATCCTAAAATGCCGACTAACACACCCACTTGCTCCACATTCCCCACCGGAATTAAAACTGACTTAGCCAAGTTTACCTTCAGCCTGGAAGAGGCTTTGAACAGCAAAAACACACTTCTCAAATAACGCAGCTGGCTAGGCATAGCGTTGCAAAAGATCAAAGTGTCATTGGCAAACCAAAAATGTGAGAAAGAAGCATTACCAACTGTGAATCCTTCTAGCAGCCCCCCGTGCACCGCCGTTGAGATTATCTTGCTCAGAACCTCCATCACAAAGACAAACAACAACGGAGAAAGGGGGTCTCCTTGCCTCAATCCCCTGGAGCTACTAAAAAAATCATTAGGGAAATCATTAACCAGAATCGAAAAATGCGCCAAAGAAATGCAATGTTCTATCCAAGAGCACCATTTCCCCCTGAAACCACGCCTCCTAAGCAAATATAACAGAAAATCCCAAGTTACATGATCATAAGCTTTTTCTAGATCCATCTTACAAATCACCCCTGGCTCCTCCGACCTCAACCTAATATCAAGGCATTCATTAGAAATCAATATAGAATCTAGAATTTGCCTACCCTTAACGAAGGCACTCTGCGATTTGGAGATAATTTTATCCAACACTATCTTCAATCTGTTTGCTAAAACCTTTGCCATGATTTTGTAAATACCTCCCACTAGCCTAATCAGGCGGAAATCTTTGAGGTCAATAGTACCTGGAATCTTAGGAATAAGCGAAATGAATGTAGCATTAAGGCTCTTTTCAAACATCCCTCCTGCATGAAAATCTCCAAACACCTTCATAATGTCCACCCTCAGAACATCCCAACAAACTTGGAAGAAGGCCATAGAAAACCCATCCGGGCCCGACGCCTTGTCGCCGTTCATCTTTGACTCTACCTTCTTAACCTCTTCCTCTTCAAAGTGTCTCTCCAACCATCCAGCCTCAACCTCCGAAATGGAATCCAAGGAAATACCATCCACCTGCGGCCTCCACCTGCATTGCTCAGAAAAGAGCTTTTGATAGAACTCTACAACGTGCTCACTGATCTCTGTCTGATTAGAAGAAGGGTTGTCTCCAATCATAAGAGTATCAATAGTATTATGCCTTCTATTAGAGTTGGCTTTGGAGTGAAAGAATTTAGTGCACTTATCACCTTCCTTCAATCACAACACCCTCGATTTCTGCCTCCAACTCACTTCTTCCATAAGAGTACACTTCTCTAATTCTCAAATGACTTCTGCCTTCTGCACTAACTCTTTCTCATCCAAGGCCCTACTTTCTTCATGCAAATCAAACCCCCTAAGATCTTCAAGGAGAACTCTCTTATTCTTCCTATGTTGCCAAACACCTCCTCATTCCACCTTTTTAAATCCAGCTTCAAAGCCTTGAGCTTGCGAGCAAAAACAAAGCTAGGCGTTCCTTGGAACACATAGGACTCCCACCATTGTTTCACAAGAGCCACAAACCCTTCTGCTTTTAGCCACATATTCTCAAACTTGAATGGCCTTCTCCCCCGTATCAAGAAGAATTGAGAAATGATTCGAGCAAAGGCACGTTAGCCGCTTCTGCATAACCCCCGGAAACCAGGCTTCCAACTCTGGGGACACAAGAAAGTGATCTATCCTTGACCACATGGGAGGATCATGAGAAATCGACCAAGTGAAGGAGCCCCCTGCAAGAGGAAGATCCATCAGCCCTTGTTCAGAAATAAAATCTGAGAACTCCATCATAGCATAATCCAGGCGAGCTGTTCCTGATCTTTCACTAGGGAAACGAGTAACATAGAAATCTCCCCCTAGGCACCACGGCAAATTCCACAAACTTAGAACACCCACCAACTCGTCCCAAAGAAGCCTTCTATCCCACCTATCATAGTTCGGACCATACACACTTGCAAAAGCCCAAACCGAGCGATCCACCACATTCCTAAATGTCATAGCCAAGGTGTAAGCCCCTACACATTCTTCTATCTTTTCCACCACCCTATTATCCCACATGATTAGGATACCCCCCGAGGCCCCATTAGAATCCAAACAACACTAATCCACATGACTCCAACTCCATAAACTACGTATAATGTTGCAAGACATACCCTTAAGTTTGGTTTCTTGAAAGCAAACAATATTTGCCTTCCAATCTCTAAGCCAATTACTCACCATCAATCGTTTATCCCTCTTGTTCAACCCTCTTACATTCCAAGAAATAATTCTTGGCTTCATAAAATTACTGCGTTACCCCGTCCCTTCCTCTTGCCACGGCTAGAGCTTGGGCCTCTAGCCTTATAATTCACCGAACACTCCAAATTCTTGACCTCCCTCTTTCCCTTTGTACGGCTTCCCAAGTTGGCTACCATTGCATTGTTGCGGCGCTCCCCTTCCAGGAAAGTCAATAGGGCCAGCAATTGCAATTTATGACCCAAACGATATCCCCACAATTTGATAAATCTCATTAGCATACTGAACCACCCAATCTGAGTAACCCGACACACCCTCTGAAATAGGCGCATAAGAATTTAGAGGAGCATGCCTATCAAGATTACCAATAATCTGGACCTCATTCCCTGTCTCAACCAAATCAGAGGAACCCTTTACTTCGTCCTAGTTTATCACTCCAGGAAACCAAGCCACCAGCATGCTGTCCTCTGTCACCGGAGGAGACATTTCCATATTCATCGTCGCGCCTCCTCCCTGCAAAATCTGAGTTCCAACAGGCTGGGTTGCTAGAATCGGCACACACTGAGATTCACCGGTCTCCTCTGTTGAGTCCACATCGCTGGGAAATGCTTCGACCTCCTCAACCACCTTCTTTGACAACACACCGGCCTTTCTAGGAAAGCCCAGTCTGCCGGGCTCCTCTACCGACAGATTCTGAGGAATTCCGACTGGAAAGCCCAGACCGCTGGAAGTCTCTCCAGCCTCCACACTCACCAGTGTCGGCTTACCGATCGCCGATCTTATTAAGCCTAGGTCACCGGTCTTCAAACCAGCCAGAAATCCTTCGCGAACCCTAGCAGAGTTGCCGAAGTCAACCGTGGGTGCCCTTCTGTTGCGGACGACGCCCCTTCTACCGACGACGTCCCTCCCGAAGATGACGCCCCTACTAGGCATGATTGCATGGCCTTCGTGCCTTGCGATTTCTCCGGCAACAGAAATGAGAAGCTAGGCTTTACCCCCTCTAACCCAATACCCGGGCCTAAGCCACCTGGGCCCAAAACACCTTTAGGCTTAAATGTCAACTTCTTCTTAGGCTTGAACCCTCTCATGGGCCTTGTATCTTTGCCCTCAACAACTAACTTCTCTTTCCCTTTTCGGCCTAACACCTGATGGTCCATAGAGCCCCTACAACCCTACCCAGGCCCCCTGATTTCCAAATTATTAATCACCATGTCTAGCCTTTCCAATCCCACGTCAACCTCTCCTTTTAGCCTTCTCAATGTCTCCCTAGCATTTATGAGCTCGAGGTTTACACTAAAGAAGGACTGCTAGCCCCCTCCCGTCCCATTTGAATAAGATGCAACGGAAGTTGCAGAACTTGATACTGTATTGCCTTGTAAATAAAGGTTCTCTTACATTCTATCATTTATCGTAACCACAACACTAATGGTAACCTTCAAAACTTTGCCTTAAACTAAGGATGAGTAGCAACTCCCTTTGATTGGTGCCGTTGGAAACCAATAGGTGAAGAATGGAGGGGGATGACAAAAAGGATTTGTTGTTGACCCTTGTGTCGTATTCCCTTACCTCTAATAAAATTGAAACATCTGAGGGTGTCAGTTGGGTCGGGCTTAGATAATTCTTTTTGGTAACACCTCCAATTTTATTCTCTAAAATAGTGATATTTTAATTTCAAGGATAAATCGGATTTGTGATATCTCCTGGGTGAAATAGTAATTCTAGAGAGTTTAAGAAAGTAGTAAGGACTTAGATAAGTATACCCTATTGGGATAAGTAGGGTTTATGATTCTATTTGGAGAAATGAAATATTATGATAATCATTTGTGATGACGTGTGACTAGTGGATTTTATTTATTGGCTTTAATTTTAATAGTTGAGGATTTCAGACGGACTGTGGGGTTGATCTAAATGAATGATAAAGGGATTTATTTATAGGCTTGTAAAATAGAAAGGGCTGGAGGATATTTGTAATACCTAGTGGTAAACTTGGATTAAGAATGCCTTAATAAAGGATTTTTAGATAAATAAGAGGCAATAGTTAAGGTGCGCATTAGGAAAAATAGACATGGGAAATGCTTGGTGAAATCTGGTCCAAGACTATTCTAACAAAGGGAGAGGAACCATTCGAACGGTATGTGTAGCAAGGCATGTACAAAGGAAAGGAAACCTTACTGTTTGAACGGCTTGAGGATCGTTCTAGCGGTGATAGTATGCATGCGAAATGGATAAGTCCAAACGTGTAATACCCCGCTCCAACTGGTATGATATTGTCTGCTTTAGGCCTTAGCCTGCACAGTTTTATTACTGGGTTTACCCCAAAAGACCTTGTACCATTTAGAGAGAGCATGCTCTATATAAGCACATCCCATTTCTCACACTTAGGCAATGTGAGACGCCACAATCACCCCTTCTTCAGACCCAGCGTCCTTGCTAGCGACCCTCATGGGCTTGTGCATGTTTCCTCTCATATCAGTTTAAGCTTCGACTCTGATGCCATATGTAACACCTCGCTCCAACTGATATACTAGTTTCCGCTTTAGGCCTTAGCCCGCATGGTTTTGTTATTGAGTTTACCCTAAAAGGCCTCATATCATTTAGAGAAAGTATGCTCTATATAAGCACATCCCCTTTCTTAGACCCAAGCAATGTAGGGCTCTACAATTACCCCCTCTTGAGACCCAGTGTTTTCACTAGCGACCTTTGTGGGCTTGTGCACACTCCCCCTATCTCAGGCTGGACTATGGCTGTAATACCATATATAATACCCCGCTCCGACTAGTATGATATTGTTTGCTTTGAGCCTTAGCCCGCAAGATTTTGTTATTGGGTTTACCTCAAAAGGCCTCCTACCATTTAGAGAGAGCATGCTCTATATAAGCACATCCTCTTTCTCAGACCCAGTCGATGTGCCACTAAACGTGATAAAGCCTATCAATAAACACTAAATGCCATTATATTTGTCCAATCCACCAGAGAGAGAGAGTGAGGGAAGAAGCGAGGCAAACAAGGAGGAAGAAGAGAGGCTCTTGCTTCAAAACTTCAATAAGGTAATAAACCAGCACACTTTACCTTAGTCTCTTTTGTTTATAAAGCATATTTTAGTTATGATTTACAATAATATTTATTGTTAGTGTGTGCATGTGTTAGAGTTGTAGTGTAGTGAAAAAGGCAAGGGATTTTCAAAGAAAACCCCTACCTTTTTGGAAGATGGTGTCATGTCTTGGACAAATGAGACCCATGATCGAGTTTTAGGCACTGTAACCAGTATGATGCGAACCTCAATCGACGCGCTTTGAGAACCAACAACAATATTAGAAGACTGACCCAAGAAAGCTAAAATTCAGATTTTTTTGATAGAAAACCCCGACCCAACGTTTATAAATGAAACATGAACCAAATGTATAAAGTAACAACCATCGACCCAATGATTATAATTGAATCACGAACCGAAGGTATAAAGTTTGAACGCCACAAGGAAGAATCCTTGATAAGTTCACAAGTTCTTTGAAGAACCAAAAGAAGACGCAAGCCTCACATTTTTTCTAATTTTCATTCATGATGTCCATTACAATGAGTACATGCTATTTATAAAGCATGGCTGAAAATATGACTACCTGCTTGCTATGGAAAGGAAATTAAATTGGTTCTAACATTGGAAAGTGAATAAAGTAAAAAGGGACTAACTAATAAAAGTCTAAAATTAAGGTTGATTTGGTCTGAAATTAGCAACTCCTCCATGCCAAAAATAGACTGAAATTGGCAATTAAATCACGCCCAAGGAAAGTCTTGAAATAGGCAAGTCAATCAACCAATTAATTGGCATGTAATTTGGCAAGTCAATCATCCAATTAATTGGTATGTAATTGGAATGTCAATCAGCCATAATCAACCATTAATCCATGCTATTGCTAAGGAAATTATGCGTAATCAGCTCCATCAATAGCTTGGATCAAATTTATTACGCCTTAATCTCCCTTTGGGCCAAGTTTGGAATGTCCCATTTTAGAAACAGCTCAAATCTCTTGAATCAGTCCATTAAGTGCTTCTTTGATCTTCTTGGATCTTGCTATAGTAATAGGCCCAACTGAAACATGCAATGGATCCTTTAATGTTGCTTGTTGATTCTCATCACAGTAGATCTAGGTTGTCATTGAGTGTGTTTGGTGAAAGAAAATTGGAAGGGAAGGAAAGTTGGAAACTTTTGGGTTATATTGTTAAAAGGTCTCATTTTTAGGCCCTTAACAATGTTAAAGAAAAAAAGGAAGTGTCTTCAGAGGTTTTAGAACCACTAGAGACCTTGTAGGAAAAAAAAAAAAAAAAAAAAAAAAATGAAGATATTTTTTGGAGGTAGGAGATGGTGAACAGTGCACTGTTCTAATGCTAACAACTATGTTAGCTGTTGGAACGGTACCGATTGGACGATGGTCAAAACCGTTCTAATAGTGTTGACTATTTGAACATTGTTTGGCGACTGTTCTAACGGTACTTGGCAGAATGCAGACAAGATAAAGTTTCAGGTGCTAGACTAAGGTTTATGATTTAGAACCCTTGTAGACAAAGGGCTGAGACTTTTCAGGAAGGATCTGTAGAGGACTATTATGACCAAGGTGAGTAAACTCAAGTAATACCCTAAAACAATGATTTTTGGAGCATGCCTATTTTCATATGAAATGTGCATCTTTGTACTTGTGAAATGAATGATTGTGTGACACTCACATTTCTATTTTACATGCATGGGAAATGAGAATAATAATTTGTATGACGTGGCCATCAGTGAATGAAAACGTTGAAAAGAAACTTTGTGGAATGTGTATACCAGTATATATAAGACTTAACCTTATGACATAGTTGATAAAATGATAAATTTGTACATTGGATCTGAGTGCTATTGTGATCGGCACAGCCACCTGCAGGGTGGGGTCACTAGTTGCCGCATCACTAGTCGAGTGTTGCTCAAGGTATCAATTCAGTCGATTAACTAGGAGATGATTGGCTATGTGCAATGCTTGGGGTACCGTGGTTGTACAAGACGTCCTATGAGATGCACAAACTTTACTGTAAGAAGGTTAAGGGTATATATATGGAATACGGACGAGAGTAACCACTTGATATATGGTTATATATATATATATATGTACTTCATCAACATGATTTGTTGTTGTACTTGTCTATTGAGAACTTTTGATTCATGAAATTTGACGTTCTCCTCATGTGTTTTATAAAGACTGGGTTTATTGCATACTTATACATTTCACGTATGACTATTCACTAAGTCGTGGACTTAATGTTTCATTTTCCACCCTTGTTTTACAACTAAGCCATAATTAGACAATGGTGAAGGGTAACCCGAGGCCGGAGCTAACAATTGAGGACTTTGCTGTAGCTCTTACTTGTGGCATTTAGAAAAGAAAGGAAAGCATTTAGTGGTCTAACTTGGCATACTTCCATCGATTGAGATCGAAATGAAATCTACATGTGGCATAATCACCCGCGCGAGTAAGTGAGCTGAGATTGTTGTAATTGGATCTTATGGCTTTTACCTACTTGTAATTGGGCGACCCACATTAATGGCTCTAACTAACTTTAACCGATCGAAGTAGGATTCGACCTACCAAATGTAAAATCTACTGTGCATATGAAATAAGCATTAAGTTCAATAGTAAAATTAAATAAAATTAGTAAATTAAAAATAATCACCGGTAGTTAAAACAGCCATCACCCCCTTGGTCATCATCAACAGCTCTCCTTTTATATCCACTATATCCACTCTTTCCCCTTTTTTGTCATGAATGACTGCTAAAGACAAACAAACAATGCTAAGCAATGAACCAAAATAAGTGATGTAACTAATAGCCTAAACTAACCTAAACTAAAATTGGTGCACCATGTGATTGTGATTTGTGAATGCAAAGTGGAAGGAGATGTAATAAGCAAAACAAGAAACAAAGATTCCCTTAAATGAAAAATGAAAATTTTGGAGAGGACGCACAAGGAGTGAAATTGAGATGATCAATGTCTACTCCTCAATGAATGACTAAAAATAAAGTTTACACAAACACGAACACATCAAATACACATTTGACACTTAATGAATAACCAATCAAATAATTTATTCAAATAAGATCAAATGAATTGATAGATTATCAATAACAATAAACAATACAATGATGATGAGTACCATTTAAGTCATGGTTATGTGTTGTGTGTAATAACTTTCCACTTAGCGAGCTTAAGGCCTAAAACTTGTTAAGGGGTCTAACTTTAATATGATGTCACAAGTGGGCGATGAAAACCTCTCATAGACCAAAAGTCAAACCGTATTTATAGGGCCTAGAGACACTCATAGAAACGCTCCCCTTAACTCATAACACCAATTTGTGTTTATGTCCACCGTTTGCATTTCTCTGCAATCATTTAAATAATGGCCTTTTCTATAACGACTTTTGACACAATTGTTCATGCAATATTCACCTTTTCTCTTTGCTTATGAACATCGACTTTTACTATCATGCATAAGTGTTTTATAAACTAAAGAGAACCAAGTAGGAGTTTTTGTCCTAGGTTCAATTAGACTGGTCAATTTGGTCCAAAGAGAATTTCACCCCACCACACTAAATAGCTGACCAAAACACTCACATTCGGTCAAGCTCAAACCACATGGAAGTAAGTAGTGCACTTAGCTTTTGTTGAATTAGAATATAGCCAGATAAAAAACTCATAGTCTTCTCTATGTTCTCTCTCCTCAAAAACCCATAGTCTTCCTCCAATGGCTGCCATGGGAGGAGGGAGCGTTGGCTCCTTCCTCCTTCTCCTTCCCCTCCTGCCCTCTCCCTGTTCCTCTCCCTATCCTTCTCGCCTCTTTTGAGGCTAAACCCGTCTCTTCTTCTGAGGCTCTATCTGCCTCTTCAGAGGCCTTATCTTATATCTTTGTCGTATTTTCTTTTTTCAATAACTACATCGCCCAATCCTCCACTGTAAATCCACCATTTATCTGCATCACCAATGGCTCCCTGCTTCGAATCGGCTCCCTTCTTGGAATTTTTGGGTTTGATTTTTTCAAAATCAAATCTATGCATTTCAGGAAGCCACCGCCATACACGCGTCTCTCCATTTTGTTCCTGGGTGTCGCCGCTTCCATCTGCCGCCAAAACCACCCCCATACGATGTCCACGCGCATGCGAGTAGATCTCACTTGCAGGCGCGTGCAGCCCATGCGCCGTCCTCTCCGGTGCTGCACCTTCAGTGCTTCGCCTCATCCATCTCTGCCTCCGCCTCCAGTGCACCTCCATCGTTTGATACAATTTGTGTTTAGTTTGTTCTAGGTTTTGTATTTTGTTGTTTTTTCTTATGTTTCTGTGCTAGAATTTCTTTCCGTAGGCTTTGAATCATTCCTCATCAGTGTTTTCTTGTTGTTGTTGTGGCTATCCTTCGGGTGTGCTGCAACGATTCTCTTGGGTGCACCATTTATGGTGTACATTTACAAACCACCTTAATTAGTTGTCAATTTTCTTAGTCTTCGTACCAAGAAAGCATAGGCTCGCATTATTCATTTGATGCATTGCCTCTTTTTTTTTTTTTGTTTACTCATACTGATGGGGTTGCTTTGGGGCTTATTGTTGGGTTGCCCAGCCCTTTGTTGTTTGTTGTAATCTCTTGTTTTATTTATTTATTTATTTTTAAAAAATTAGTTCACTTAGCGAACAAGCATAATCTAAATGTTCCACACCATTCATGCACATCAAACATAAATCCATCACACAATTATTAATTTCTCATGCATAGGCTACACACAATGAACTCAAAGTGTGATTTGTCTTCATTAAGCAGAAAAGAAAATTTGATGCTCAAAAAGGTGTAAATATGGAATAATTGAAGAAAGAACCTTTTTTCAACTTTTCAAATTTTTTTTTTTTTAAAAATGAAAATAACTAAAATAGAAATGCAATTATAACCTATACAAAAGACGAAATTCAGTGCAGAACAAAAATGACCAATGCTTGCCCAATGAAGAAAAGTAATGCATGAAATGCAACTTAGGTATGCAATGAGACCAACTAACTCTAGGTATCACCACTTCCCCCAACGGGTGAATGGCCTTAAACTTTGGAACTGAAACCTTCCTAGTACTAGGTTCATATTAGATACTATGAACCTTGTGCTTTTCCTCTTTATCGACCCAAGTTTTTCCATTATTTTGAAAAACCACCCCTTAAGATGAATTATCATTCATACTTGCACTGAGAATCAACACAAAATAATTTGGTCAAATATGATCAACCTTACCACATTTGTGGCAAATATGGATAAACTTTTTTATAGGTTGTTTCCTAGGAGGGGCCACAACCTTGGACTTGGAGCATCCATCATATATAAACAACTATCTTAGAAGCTTCATTCTTATTCCAAGGTCTTTGTGATTTCAACTGAACATAGTTTTGTCTGATATGACCAACAATTCCACAGTGGTGGCATGTAAGAACAAACTTGGCTGAAGTTTGTTTCCTTAAAGAAGCTTTGGACTTGAGCTTCACATAATTTTCAAAAAGACATTTTTTCTCGTGTCAAAACAGGCTACATTAACCTTGAATTCTTCAACTTTTATAGGTTTAACAAAGAAAGCCCCTTTCTATCAAAATTAGAAGCAAGTAAAGTGAAGTACCAAAATTATCAAAGCTCATACCTGATTTGTCTGAATTAGGCTTTTTACCGAACAACAATTTTTTTAGAGGACTTAATCAAATGTTCCTTAGAATCTTATTCATTGTCAAGTTACATATCTTATAATTTAGCATACAATATTAAGATTTCAAAGAGTCAAACAAGATATGTGAATCAAACAATTTAGCAATCAAAGACTTTTTTTTCATGGTCAACTTCATTAAGCTTTTTAAAGGCCAATTTATTCAACTTTTTCAATTTGATGCATTCTTTAAAAAGCTTCTTATAGGTCATTTGAAGGTCATCTTCATCCTCGGAATCATCTTGAGATGATATACCATGGCCAAGTGTGTCATTCACACTAGACCAGCTCCTCAAAGAAACGGTAAAAGCCATGTAATTTACAATCTCAATAAGGAGATCATTATACCTACTCATCCATCAGGTTGGCATTTATGGCCTTGTCTATAGACCTTTTGTAGTTAGAACAGTTAGCCCTAACATTTGAGTATTCTTATCTTTCTTAACCCTAAAGTTTCTTTTAACTTGAGAAATCTCACTAAGGGACTAAGATTTTTTTTACGACAACAAAGTCAACGATCTCACTCAAGAAATTAATCTAAACAAAATGAACCTCACTTTGATACCACTTGAAAAACAAAATTTAAACCCCAACATAATATACGCACAATTATGTAGAAACTAAACCAGTTATGCAACAAAATAATAATTAGACATCAAACCACTATGAAAAACATAAAACCAATCACATATCAATACATAATTTTTTAATGAAGTGGAAATCCTTTAAAAACACATCAAAAGTAAAATCACTCAAAGTTTCCAAACCTAGGAAACCAATGCTTAGAAGAATTCATAGTACATGAAAAACACACTTACAACCCTTGTAACGGTTTAGACATCTGTACACAGACAAATACCCCTACCGCTGCAGCTCCAAATAATCTCTAGGTATTAATCAATCCTTCGCCTCCTCACCGACCTATAGGCATACTTCAAGTTGTTGTTGATGTGTCTATATGTGGTTTAATCACCTCCAAGATATTAAATCAATTCAGTTCACGTCATATGAATTCTTGTGGCACCAATAAAATGGCTAAGCTCTAAATGTATAGTGTCTCAAAGACCTCAATATTTTCTTTTCTCAACTCTAGGAAAATCGTGCCTTTCAAGTCATTTTATTGACTTGGAAAAATTAGACTTACAGCTAAAGTTGCTTTAGGCTTACTGTGGTGGCATCTAGACATGTAAGTTAGCCGTCTAAACATCGTTAAGGTTTTATGCCTCAAAACTACGAGCTTGAGGCTACGGATCAAGCCTTTCGAATCTCCCCCTTATATACCAATTTTTAAGGCCTCATTCGAACCGGTACCAAATGAGTGCCTCGAGTTCTCTCCTTTAGAGTTATTAATTTCACACACTCGTCTGGGCATGATTATAGTCATCCGGATGCTAGAGTGAAGAAGAAATTGCCATATCATTGAAAATTCACCTCCAAATGTGATTCCCTATCCTCCAAAGCTCATTTTCATAGCACACCACTCAAATCCTAATACATGCACACAAAATAATACAAATCCATACGTAAAATTCCTTCTTTTTCTAAGGGAAAGCCTAGTTTTCCCATAACTTCCCAAGCATATCATCAAAAACTCATTTTAACACCCCACAACAATCAACATTCATTAATTCACACCAAACTAACCACTTATAATACTAAAAACGATTATGGAAGGGAGGGAGGTAGGGAAAAATGCTTATACCTTTGGTGATTCTCCTTCTTTTCAAGCTTCAAACCCTCCATTTTTCTAAAAAATTGTTCGAGAACAATAGCATTCCCTCTCCACACTCTTAAACTCATGTTCTACTTTCTCTCTCACATCTAAGTAAAAATGGGAAGGCAAAACAAATGCTTTCCTTCAATTAGAAATATTTTAAATAGGCGATATCAAACTTTCTATGGAACCTCGTATGGACGCATTATTGGGGCTGTTCGGACAAAATTGAGTCAAAAGCATTTAATTTAGCTCCCATCAACCTCCAATCGCTTCGGCTATCGATCGAAACATAGAGATTCAAACTTGTCAGGATGAACAACGTTCCTTGTTCGAACCAAAATGGATATTTAGATTTAATTACACGTCCCATCCTCACCTACACTAGATCCGAGTGTTCATCTAATCTCTTTCGGACGCTTAACTTTTTCTTGTATAGACGGTATACTTCACATGTTCAGACGACATGCTGAATTCTTAAAATTATTGAAGTTCGAGCTTCAAGTATTTGTCCTTATCCTGTTTTGACACCCCTAGGGCAAGAACACACAACAAATAAAAAACACTCCTCTCCCCACAGGAGGAATACACTGCCACTAGGGAATTTATTCTCTCTAGTTTTTGCTTCTAGGTTTTTCTCTAGTTCCTGAGGAAAAACTTTGTAAGCCCACACTTACAGTCATTTTCCGTCATCAAAGAGAAGATCTAATGGAGGAATTGTGTCCTCAATTATTTGAAGATCTTGAAGCTCTTAGATAATTTCAAGATTAGCAAGATATTCTTCAAGAATATTATGAATATTATATTAAGAAATTATTCAAGTTCACCAAGAACACGAAGAACGCGAAGAACACGAGTAAGATGAAGAACAGGATGTGATGAGTATCGATTCGTACTATGAGTTTGCAAATATGCTTGAATGTGGATGACTCAACCCCACACCTCTTGAAGAACGGATGTATAATGACTAGGAGAAGCCGAAGCCACATGTAAGTAACACTAACTTATATATTTGTTCTAAATCTTACCATGCTTCTCTTGAAGACTTAAAATTTTGGAGATTGTTTTTATTCCGTTGCGTAAAAATAAAATTTTTTAATTTTACGCAATCGATCCAAACATTACTTTTCTTGGGTATCACAAGATTTGTGATGTCCTTTCTTGTTATATCTTCCAAATTAAGAATATTCGATGTCAGGAATGTAATGGAGGTAGCAATATGCATGGTGAGTGGAATGACCTACAATATTTATTTATTAGAAAATGTCCCTATATATATTATGTACATTAATTGGCTCATAAACTACTATTAGTTTTAGTTATAACATATACAGAAGCAAAATTTGCCATCAAATCTTTATCCATTTGACTTCTATTATCAATATGACAATATTGTTATTTTTCATTGCAAACGTAATTATGAATTGCAATTTGCTTAAGCTACTAAGATTGAAAGTATGATTTTGAAAATGAAATGGAGACTGGAAATGGGGAAAACCATATTGGTACTTTGCCAAGAGTTAGAGATACTCAATGGTCATCTCATTTTTAATCTGGTTGTAGCTTAACAAGAATATTAGGTGCAACTTGCTCAATTATCAACACAATCTCAAATGAGGGAGCCAATTATTCTCAACATGGTGATGCTAAAGTGGCATACATGGTATCAACATCATTTGAATTTATTTTAATCATGCATTTGATGAAATAGATTATGGGAATGACTTATACTATTTTCCAAGCTTTACAAAAAAAAATCTCAAGACATTTTAAATACCATGAATGTAGTGTCAACAATAAAATCACTTATTCAAAAGTTGAGAGATGATGAGTGGGAGCGTCTGCTTGATATTGTTAAAACATTTTATGAACAACATAAAATTGATGTGCTTGATATGAATGCTTATTATTCTAAATATTGAAATAGATCCCATCGTCAAAAGATGAAGAATCTTTGATAACAATGGAGTATCATTTTATAATTGATTTATTTATTGATCTAGTAAACTTCTAATCGCAAGAATTGAATAATAAATTTAGTGGGCATAGTGGGCATGCAGTGGAACTTCTTATTCCTAGTGCTACTTTAAGTCTTAAAGATGCAAACACAAAATTTAATACTGATGATATATGCAACTTAGTGAAGAAGTTTTATCCTCAAGATTTCACTAAGTAAAACTCTACTTGAGATTTTAATTGCAACATTATGAGTTTGATATGCCAAAACATCTTGGATTTTTTAAATATATATAGTTTATTTGAGTTATGCAACTAATTCGCAATTTCGGGAAAGTCAAAGATCTATAATTTCATTGACAAGTCAATTCTTATATAGTTGACTCTCCCTATTTTTACTGCCACTATTGAATGAACTTTTCCTACCATAAAACTTGTAAAAAAATAGATTACGTTCTAAAATGAAATATGAGTTTCTAGTAGATTACTTGATAATTTATATTGAGAAAGAAACTACCAAGAATTTCACTGCAGAGATGATACTTGATCAATTTTATTCCATAAAAAACCATACGTTGTTGAGCATAATTCGAAGAAGATACTTAGTTTTGTTTTGGACTAATATTTTTTTTGTGTACATGCACCTAAATCGCAAATTAGGAAACTATTGTTTTGGAAACAAAAGTTTTGTTTAAGATAATTTTATGAGAAGTGTTACACATACTCCCCTCATTTTTCTCTCATACTCATACTTTTCAAAATCACCATTGAATTTGTGGGGTCCATATGGCCCACAAATCTAATGGTAATTTAAAAAAATTGGAGAATGAGAGAAAAGCCCGAGTAAAAGAAAAAGAAAAAGAATTTTCTTAATTTTATAAACATGTAACTTTTGTATACACTTACAATTTATGACTTATATGAAATAAAATTTAGGGTAAATATGTTATAAGTCCCTCAATCAACACGCTAAAACTGTAAAAACCTTAAGTCTTTTTTTTTTTTTTGAATTTTTACTCTGTTGATCAATGGAAAATGCAAAAAAATCATACCATTAGATTTTCCCCCAAATGTTTAACGCCCATCAGTCCCAAACTAAGCGCACCCTTTTGGCAATGTCGGCATATTAATTTTTTTTTTTTAATTTAATTTAAAAATTAAATCTAAAAAAAAATAAAAATTGAAGGGGTGACCGGAAAGCTACGTCTAACCCCTTCGAGGGTGGCCACAAGCTAGCCACCCTCAGGGATATATAATATATTTACCATGCATATATATATATATATATATATATATATGCTTATTTACTTGGGGAAGTTCCAACTCCGACAAATCTTGCTTCCATACCCTCTGTACACAGTAGTCGATTCTAGGCTTTTTGTAGCATGAGATAATTTTTTTTTTCTACTGATCTAAGTGCCAGTCACAGTAACTCTATAAATTTGTAAATACAAATTAACTTACGTGGGTTCCATAATATATAAGAGAAATAAAGACCAAACTACCACCAAATTGACAATGTCCCCTTAAACTTTCAATTGGGACAATATTTCCCTTCAATTACCAAAAATTGTCAATGTCTCCCTAATGACGAAAATACCCTTAAAAAATTAAAAAATATATATAAACTAAATCTAAAACCTTAAAATAAATGAAAATGGGAGCGGCAATTTTTTTTTAAAAAAAAATATATAGGGGTATTTTTGTCTTATTGACAAATATTTGAGGTCATTTTTGTCTTTTTGCTGTCATTGGAAACATTGTCAAGTTTTTGATAGTTTGGAAAGACATTGTCGTAATTGTGATCAATTAGGTGATAGTTTGAGAAAAAACTTGGATTTTACACCCCAAAAAAAAAAAAAAAAAAAAAAAAAAATGAAAAAGGAGACCAAGACTATGTAGTGTCCTTGCTTTCGGCACGTGAGGCAGAAGGGAAAGAGACAAGATATTAGACTCCACTTCTGACTTTGGTTTGTAGATTGCGGGAGTTAATACAAAGGGCAGGGTAGATGCGTAGTGTGAAAAAATTGCTTCCCTTCTCTCAAGTCACCACCATGTATATAACCCACTCACATGTTGATTGCACTATTTGAAAGGTCCATCTATCTACAATCCTCAATCCTCAAGAGAGAGAGAGAGAGAGAGAGAGAGAGAGAGAAGCCATGGGGAGGCCTCCTTGCTGTGATAAAGTTGGCATCAAGAAGGGTCCATGGACACCTGAGGAGGACATCATCCTTGTGTCTTACATCCAAGAACATGGTCCTGGAAACTGGAGATCAGTGCCTACCAACACTGGTAATTAATTAACTCATCATCTTTTACTTTTCTTTCTTCGTTTTTTTGGGATTTCTAATGCTCTTTTTGTTTGTTTACTCAAAGGCCTATTAAGATGCAGCAAAAGTTGCAGGCTTAGATGGACTAATTACCTCAGACCAGGAATCAAACGAGGCAACTTCACTCCACATGAAGAAGGGATGATTATCCATTTGCAAGCTTTATTGGGTAACAAGTAATCTTCAAACTTCACCTTTCTTTTTCATATCTACATACAACTTTCTCTTTATTCTTTTCATATATATATATATATATATATATATATATATATATATATATATAAACAAATCATGCTAGTAAAAAAACACTCAAATTAATTCATCCTCTCTCGTCTTAATTAATTTGTCAATTTTGATGGGAAATAAATCTGCTTCTGACCAGATGGGCAGCCATAGCTTCGTACCTCCCACAAAGAACAGATAATGATATAAAAAACTATTGGAATACCCATCTGAAGAAGAAGCTCAAGAAATTTCAGTCAGCTTTAGACCCCCACATGCCGCCATCCGACTCAACCAAAAGCTTTATAAACGAGAGAAGAAGCTTGGAAATCATCACCCCTTCCCCATCTCTCAGCCTAAACCACTCCTCCTCTACATATGCCTCAAGCACAGAGAACATCTCACGGCTCCTTGAAGGCTGGATGAGATCTTCCCCAAAGACTAACAACAAAATACTTCAACAAAACACCAACTCCGGGGCAATATTAATGGATAATCATCATCAGGCCTACCAACCGAAAGCTGAGCAAGAGGGCGGCGGTGGTGGGGGCGGCGATTTAGTCTCTCATGAAGAGTTCGAGTCCATTTTATCTTTTGAAAACTTGAACAACGCAGCGTGGGACAAGTCCACCGGGGATTCTATGCCCGGGAGAGCTTCTCAAGCTGCTGCAAATGATGACAAGCCGGAGAAAAACAAACCAAGATCTGACAACAACACTCCCCCATTATCATTCCTGGAAAAGTGGCTCTTGGATGAAAGTGCTGGTCAAGTAGAGGAGATGATGGAATTATCCCCAATGTTCTGATTAATATGATTTCAAAAAGGTGTTTTTTTTTTTTTTTTTTTTTTTTTTTGTAGGGTTTATTATTATTACCTTTAATTATCATGGGGGGTTCTGAGAAGTTCGGATCTCTTAGCTAGCAAAGTGCATGTAACTGAAGAGTTTCTGAATGAATGAATTATCTCAAGTAACATGATCAGTGTTGTTACTCCTTAATTAGTTTGTATTAAGGTATAGTTGAGTGAGTATAATCTGCTAATTAGTTATTGATCATTCAATTGTATCCAAATTATAACCATTTCTCAAATGCAAAAAATATGAGATGATCAGATTCAGGCCAACTATGACAGAAGGAGGGTTTTAATCCAGAATTAAAGGGGGGCAAATGGAAGAAATGAATACATATTTATTGAAGGCCTTTGATGGGACATAGTCATAATATATACTTTTCTATCTCTTTCATATACCTATATATATTATTGGCTAGGTATAACAGAAAGGATCGCTTATTGGTGAAGACAATGTTGAGTCTGCTAATTAACAAACTTATATTAGAAAGAAAAAAATAATTGTGATTTGCTTCAAAATATACTCACAAATGATGAACGTTTTTTAGATAACTAATTATTTATGGTAATTATTTGAAGTAAGGATGAGAGATACGCATGATAATGGTGAAAGGAATAATAGCCATATAAGTAAATTAGGATGCTGTCACGAAACTCTCGCATCCAAATGAAGCAAATGGTTGAGCCAAAAGTTCTTCTTTTTGGGAAATTTATAGAAGGGAAACATGTGATTTTCTTCACCTTTCGGTGTGAGAAGCTGGATTGCTGATCTTATAATGGCTACCATGAATATAATTTTCACAGAATTAATTCTGGAAAGGATTTGAATCCTCGCATCTTTGCTGCAGGTCCCCTTTACAGATCATAGCCCACCAATCATAATAATAATGATCATAATCATGATGCCACGAAATCAATGAAGTAAAAATTGTATAGAGCTTTGTCTGTTTGTGAGAAATGAATGCAGTACCCTCTCCACCAAGATGTTATATAAATGTGATTGGTAGTGGACAACCAAAGATTAGGTGCACCATTTGTTAACTCTGAAGACCAAGAAAATGTTAGTCAAGGTGTGAAAAGCTAGGGTGATGCTAAGGGTATGTATTACATTTTTTACCATAACATTTATTCCTAATAGTCTATAAAAAATATAGACTATTAGGTATCACTTTTTACACGTTAACGAACTGACATGGTAATTCACGCGACATTGACCACGTTAACCACTAAAATGTGCACGGTTACACAAGTTTAATTTATAAGGAGTTGTAGTAAAAATTATACTATTCCAAACATATTCTATGATGTTAAAATAACGAATAACCTACATTCTTTAATCCAAAAAAAAAAATCCGTCTTCCAAAATATAGGGCTCCAATTTTTTTTATATATTAATTGGCTATTATTATTATTATTATTATTACAAAAACATAAAGAATCCAAGTATCAAGTTTTGTATTGTGGCATACACATGGTCTAATTATCTATACGATACTTTCTCATCATTTTATCTTTCATACAATTTTTATTTTTATTTTTATTTTTTATATCTTGTTCATTATCTTATGGGTATAAAACTTATAAGCAATATTAATATCCTTACATAATTTCAAATCATAGTAAATTAAAGAAAGTATTTAAAGTGTGTACATATTTAGTAGTGAATTAAGAAGGGCCTGTGAGGTTACTCAAAAGCGAAAAGAAATTAAATGAGATGTGAGCCTGCTGCCTGTACGATGGACTCATTTATTTGCTGTGAAGAAGCAAAGCCTCTCCTTTACTTTACCGCCTTTTTGGGGTAAAAGAATAATCTTCTTCAAAAATAAAAAATAAAATAATAATAATAACAGTAATTATTATAAAACTACCGTTTGGCATGGACTATGGAGTTCAGCAATCTGGTGACAGTGGTACCCAACATGGCAACATTCTTTATATCGTTGGAAGCGTCAGTCTGCAGGCATTTGACAGGACAAGCCCACGTACGTAGTCGGTTCTGCTTCGACTGTACACACTAATGGCAGGCGGCGCCATCAGAAGGCAGCTAGCCCTAGCCAATTCTCTTCTACACTAGTAGAGTTACGTCTTATGCCTTACGTCACACAACACTTTTAGGTAGTGTTTCGTAAATGGGTTAGTCAACTTATCGTAGTTGAAGTGATTAATTTGAAAAAAAAGTAAAAATGCTTTATATAAAAAAAGTGAAAAAAAATTGTATCAAAAAATGAAAAAGTTTAGTTTTATAGTGATTTTTTTATTTGAATAATAATAAAAGGTGAATAATGTGATATAAAAAGTAAAAAAATTAGAATTTTTTGATACTGATGTGATATAAAAAGTAAAAAAGTTAAAATATTTTGATGTTGTAACGAGGGAAACCCAACTCATTTACCAAACAGAGCCTTAAACTCTATTATTTGTTATATAGTAAATGGATAAAAATCTATTCACCTTATAAGTAGACTTATAGCGTGAGTGGAACAACTTAATTTGCTGCACCAAGTATATATATGAGTGAAAATGGTGTTCTCTCTCTTTTTAGTTTTATGTGTTAGGTTTTTGAGTTGACTAATTCAATGATAAAATAATTACGGATGTAAGTTGTTTTAGTATTTTTGAGAACAATTTGATCAAGACATAGTTGTAAAGGACTTCTCGAGAAGCTCATCTGTAATGGAGTCTGAAGAGCCTAAAGACAATGTGTTCAGTGAAGACCATTGACACGCTATCTGATATGACGAGATGTCTAGAGAAGACCTATAAGACGTTGATAACTTTAATCAATCAAGAATAAAAGATATATATGATGTTGTTAAGTTTAATCAATTAAGAAAATAAGCCAATCGAAATTTCATTAATTTGAGTTAAAATCGACTCAAGTATTGGATTGTGGTGAAACTAGAGGCATTAGAAAGCTAACTCAATATGCGAGAAATCTTAGTGAAACACAATTTTTCTAATTTTAACGTTTACTATACCAAAATCGTCCCACAATATTGGCCCGAGAATCTGGGCGAATTATATCCGAAGTTTCCTTCTCTTACTAGTTTTGTTTTTTTTTTTTTTTAATCTTAGTCCAACTTGTATTAGGTTTTCTTGAAATCTATTAATGGGACTTCTAAGAACAAATTTTTAAGGGTTTCATATTATATGTTGAAAGGTTTCACATTATGGTAAGAGAGAGGTTTAGATCTAGAGCTTCAAGTTAGTTCTCTCTTAGAGTTTAGGTTATTAATAATCACCAACCATGAAAATCTGTTGAAACCATATTAGAGTTCTAATGGTAGATCATAAAGAAGAATTGTTCAGAGGTTCTGAAGCAATTGCGGTAGGAAGGCAAGTAGGTTGCTTGTCTTTGTATGCAAGGAAGTTTTTTACAAAGGTTTTGTAAGTGTGATTGCTTGTACAACTTAATTCTTCATAGTGGATTGATTTTCTTAGTAGACTGCCCAAGAGTGGTTTTACTTTAGAGTAGTTCTTCAAAAGGTTTTCATTTCATTACCAAAATCTCTGTGTCAATTGCTTTACTGCTTTTCATATTTCGGTGATTGTTTGGTTGTGATTGGTTGATTTTTTTAATTTTGTGTTATATTGGCATACACCTATTCAACCTCTTTCTAGGTGTTATTGGAGTCTATTTTGTATCTTCATTATGTGTGAGGTAAGTTATTTAGATGGTGAGTACCACTCTAGTAGAGTTGTCCACCATAGAAAGAAAAAATTGTTATTGATTCAAAAACCACGTGGAACAACTGTAGTGACCCAAATAATTAATTAGGCTTATGACAGCTTGATTAGAGAGTTAATTGGACTTTGGGTCACTAAGGACACTTAGAGGGGCTTTTTTGGAATTTCAAAGCTACAATGGGCGAACACTCGCGTGGGGGACCACACAAGCGCTCGCTTGGCAACTGTACACGAGCGCTTGTGTGGGGACCAAGCTAAGCGCTAAGGGTTGTCTCCCACAAACGCTAATTTTATCGTCTTCAGCTAGACTCTCCACAACAGGTGTGTTGCATGATCCACACAACATGCAATAGTAGGCAAACGCACCAAAAGAACCGGTGAAAATGAGTTTCTCTTGATCTAAGGAATAACCATCAAGCACACAGTAGTAAGGATGTCCAGCTAACCGTTCCACCCTCTGATCAAAGAACAGGGGAGGGAAATGATCTTTCCTTGTTGTGGCATTCACTTTGCAGTAATCAATGCACCCCTGCCAGCCTATCTGAACACGAGCTGGGACAAACTTGTTGTCCTTATTTTTCCCCACGGTCACACTTGGCCACTTAGGCCACACATGAATGGGTCTAACCCATTTGCTCTCTGAAATCAGATATACAGTGCCTGCATCCAAAGTTGATCACTTCAGCTCTTGTAACCTCTTGCACGTCCGAGATAGGGCCCAAAAATTTATACGTTAGGGTGTTAGGTAAAGGCTTTACATCCAACTTGAAAGGCTTAGCTGCTAATGAATATGGGTTGGGAAATGATATCTCAGTGGATTCCCCATTCTCCTGCTGCATCTTAGGAATGGGTTCCAAAACGGCTTTAACTTGCTCAACTAATTTGACAAAGTCCAGATCATATCCAAATTGAGCAAAGCATTCTTGCACAGGATCCTCCATACTTGTCTCACTTACAGTCTCAGCGTGCTCAAATAACCTCTCAATGTCCAGATTACCTCTAGATTGAGCAAAACACTCCACCTCAGAATCCTCAATACTAGGCTCACTGAAAATACCAGCTTGCTCAAGTAACCTGTCAAGGTGCAGATCACCTCCAGGTTGAGCAAAACACTCCACCTTAGGGTCCTCAATTCTAGGCTCATACAAAGCACCGGCTTGCTCCAGTAACCTGTCAAGGTCCAGATCGCCTCCAAATTGAGTGAAACACTCTCCCATAGGGTCCTCCATGCTTAACTCACTAGCAGTCTCATCTATTATTTCTTCAATTAAGCATACATTTTGGACCTCATCATAATCAAGTGGCTGCTTGTTGATGTCAAAGATGTTTAGCTCCACTGTTATATTCCTAAAAGAAATCTTCATTACCCCAGTCCTACAGTTGATTAGGGTGTTAGCCGTAACTAAGAAAGGTCGCCCTAAAATCACCGGAATTTGGCTCCCAACATTTTGAACTGGTTCTGTGTCTATCACTATGAAGTCCACAGGGAAGTAAAATTTATCTACCTTAATCAGCACATCTTCAATGATTCCCCTTGGAACCTTCACAGACCTGTCAGCCAATTGGAGTGTCATAGATGTGGGCTTTAATTCTCCCAACCCCAATTGTAGGTAGACTGAATAGGGCAGGAGATTCACACTTGCTCCAAGATCCAATAATGCCCTTTCAATCCAGCTGATGGACTCCCAGGATCCTTATACTCTATGGGCAGCTTGCACTGGCGGATAGAGCTGACTTGCTCGGTCAGACGCACCTTCTTCGGGCATTTGTCATTCTCTTGACATTGATCAAGTCCTTTAAAAACTTGGCATATGAAAGCACTTGCTGGATGGCATCCAAAAATAGGATGTTTATCTGAATTTGTTTAAATACCTCAAGAATTTCAGCAAACTGTACAGTCTTCTTCGGGTTCTTCAATCTTTCTGGATAATGAGCTTTTGGGACAAAACTCCTGGGGGAATCATCAACAATGGGCGTGACTATGGTAGGCTCAGCATCTCTTTCCTCACTGTTGGGACTTTCTTGCCTTTGCGGCATAGCAGGATTCTCTTCTTCTTGAACCACTTTATTGTCCACTTGTCTCCCTGACCTAAGTGTGACAATTGATTGCACTTATTCTTGCCTGTGCAGGATTTGAAGAGTTTCCAACCATAAATTGTCCCTTAGGGTTGGGCACTAGCTGACTTGGGAACTTTCCCTTCCCTTTTTCACCCAAGTGGTTTGCTATTTGTCCAATCTGATTCTCCAGCTTAGCAATTGCTTGGGTGTTTACCATGTTCGCTTCCTCACCTCACTTATGGATTGGCCTGTGAGCTGCATGAACTCCTTGAGAGTCTGTGAGATGTGAGATTGGAATTCCTTGAGAGTGTCTTCCAAAGACGACTGAGAAGAAGAAGCTGGCACTTGATGTGGAGCTTGGAATGCAGGAGTTGGCGCTAGATGAGCCAAGTGACCTTGATTTTGAACCGGCGGAAGAAATCTTAGAGGGTATTGATTTTGAGCATGATGAGGGGCTCCTCCCTGATTCATTGGTTGGTTCTGCTTCCATGAAAAGTTAGGGTAGTTCCGCCACCCTGGATTGTAGGTCTCTGACTAAGGTCCACTTGCTTGCTTCCTATAATCGTTGAAAGCATTCACTTCTTCCATTGGGCATTCGGTAAAAATCGGTAAAGATAGACAATTCTGTGCTAAGTGTAAAGGACTAGCACATATGGAATAACTATCAACATTAAATGCACTGGTTGCATTGATGGACTGGCTCACAGAGAGAGCATCGACCTTCTTGGTGAGAGCATCTATCTTCATCCTTAAATCTGTGTCTTCTTTTAATTCATAGATGACTCCTTTCTTTGGGATACTGGCAGATTTGTCCCGACAACTTGAAAAATTTCACTGCTGCGAGTTCTTGGACAACTTATCCAATGCTTTGTATGCTTCATCCCCCGTTAAGCTTAAAAATGCCCCCCCTCCTCCCCCCATTCATAGACTCGATCATACTACAGTTGGACTGAGTCAATCCTTGGTAGAAGAACTAAACGAGTCTCTATTTCTCATATCCATGTGGAGGGCATTTTATCAGTAACTCTTTGAACCACTCCCAACTCTCAGAAAACTTCTCATCCTCCTCCTGAGTAAAAGAACTAATTTCCTTTTGGCACTCATTGACTCTAGACATTGGGAAAAACTTATTCTAGAACTTGCTCAACAATATTTCCCACGATGTGATGGATCCAAGCATGTTAGAATCCAACAATGGCTTGGCTCTTTCGTGAAGAGAGAAAGGAAACAGTCTCAAATGAATACTCCTTAGAAAAATTATGAAATTTAAATGTGGCGCACATGTCTTTGAATTTCTTCACATGACTGTAAGGGTTGTCCAACTCTAAACCATGGAATGAAGGTAAGTGTTGGATGGCATGAGGTTTAAGATCAAAGCGCGTAGCATTGGTTGGAGGCAATACTATGCATGAGAGAGAGTTTGTCGCAACGGGTTCGAACAATTCCCTATGAGATCTAAAGAGGTCCACATTCTCAGGTATGTTATCAGGTTGGTCTCCCATTTCAACACTAGTCTCTAACTCAGCAGGTGTTCTACGACTTCTCCTAAGAGTTCTTTCTAATTCGGGATCTAAAAGTGTAAACTCTATGTTCAAGGATCTCCGACCAAGCATACACCAAACAAAAAATGCTAAAATAAACTAACTAACAAAAACAAAATATTCACAAAAATAAGAAATGAGAAAACGGAAAATAAAATAATCACAAAATGGACTGAAAAGAATTTGCATAACTTTTACTTAGTTGTTGTCGGTCTATTGATACTGTCTACAGAGATGCACTCGAGCACAGGTGAGGTGCGTCACGTTTTACTGGTGCTATGCTGGTGCGCTCGAGCGGCAATTGTTAAGTGCCAAAATATTCATATTTTAGCCCTTAAACTTATATGTGTTAATTCCTTAGTGTTGTTAGTTTATGCCATTTTATTCCTTTTCTGTATTTTCTGTGTCTTTGTAGGCCTTTGGAAGAAAAGGAAGTAAACCAGGAAGTATTGAGCTTAAAGAGCAATTTTGGGAAAAGGTAGAGGCTCTGCTAATGCGATCGATCGCAAGGGACCTGCGATCAAGCGGACTACAAGCGGAATGACCAGACGAGCGCAAGGCGTGCGCACACAAGGAGACTCGATTGCAAATGTGCGATCAAGCGTACACGGGCTGCGAGCGATCGTACCCATGCGCTGGAGAACAATGAGCTGCGGCCAGAATGCCCTTTCCTTCCATATTAGGGTATTCCCAGTCCCACTTGTAATAAGACTAAACCCTGCTAATTTTTTAGTATTACTAGTGTAACAAGGACTTCTAAAGGCCTATAAATAGACCTCTTAGTTTCTAGGAAAAAGTGTGGAGAAAGAGGCACAAGCTCTAGAATGGAATTGAAGACTAGATCAAGAGGAGTTTGGGTTTTTCTTCTCTTCCACCTTTTATTTTGTTATGTAGTTTGTATTTTAATTGGGGCTATATTGAAGCCCTAATCATGTCTATTTATGATTTCAATATTGGCGTCTTCGCTACAATTATATTTTGGTGTATTTAACTTGACTAATTCCTGCTATCTTGAATTCCTCATATGTGTTTGCCTGATCAACATATGCATGTGGTATGGACTCGTTAATTAAATCAATTTGGATGATCGAGCCTGGGTTTAATAAGAGTAACAAAAGAAATTCACACCGGGTTCTTGGGTTAATCAACATGGGAAACTGGGAGTAGACACCTATGCCCTAGGCCTCATGTGTTTGTCGATTTTCACAGATTTATGCTTTCTTAAATAACAACTTAGTAGACACCCATGCTAAATCCTTTAAGAAAGAAAAGAATTAGAATAGACACTCATGCCTAATTCATTGCTTAGGGAAATCAATAGCTTAAGGAGTAGACACCCATACGCTTAGGTTGGCAAACATTAATTATACCGGTAAGATTGACACATTGGCATATTGTTATGTTAATTAGTCTGATCAGTGGTGGATATCAAAACCTTAATCCTTTTTAGTTTTACTTTATCTTTTATTTCTTTATATTAAATTCAATCGTGACAATTGAATTTTATCTTTTAATTAAATAGGAAATTACTTTTAAACATAATTTAGCAATCCTAGTGGGAATGATCTCGTATTTGCCTCATATACTATCGTTTGATCTTGTGCACTTGCGAGTAAAACGTACCAAGTATTTGCCTATTAATTTTGGTGGGTATTTGGCATAACAAGTTTTTTGGCGTTGTTGCTGGGGATTGCGGCAAATTTTGTTTAGAATTATTTTCCTTTAGTTGGTTATTTTAATTTTTAATTTTAATTATTTTTATTTTTATTTATTTATTTATTTTTTATCAAAAAGTAAAAATATTTTCGTTTTCTATTTACTTCTCTATTTCTGTTATGTTTCAGCTTTGCGGCATCCAGCATTCTGTTACTGCGATCAAGCGGAGACCAAGTGTGATCGAGCGCAGCGCGATCAAGCGCACTAACCTACGATCAATCGCAGTTCCAGAGAACATCCGAACAACAATACTGAAGCTTCTGTGACTACAAGGGAAAAATCTTCTTATGCAAGGTCGTCGATCTCAAGCCTCAACCATCTTTCCATTTGATCTAGAAATTGAGCAGACCATTTGACAAGGGCATAGAGACAACTCCGACACAGAAGAAGAAGAAGAAGTTGAGGAAGCAATGGAAGAGCTGCTAGAAAACCTGCCGCCAATGCGAAGGCCCATGAAGCAGTCTTTCATCCCGAAAAACCCCAACCAGCCATCATGCATAGCTTATCAACTGGGGGTGGAAGGCAATTACTACATATCCCCGCAAATACTCAATGCCTTGACTCACTTCAGAGGCAGAGCTACGGAGGATCCAAACTTGCACCTCAGGGAGTTCTTTAATCTCTGCAAGCTTCAACACGTTCAAGGCCTAACACAGGAGAGACTCAAGTTATTCTTATTCCCTTTTTCCTTAAAAGACAATGCTAAGTTGTGGTATAATTCCTTGCTTGCAGAATCCATTCATACTTGGGAAGAGTTGTCCAGCAAGTTCCTAAAGAAGTTTTTCCCCGCTCAAAAGACAAGGCAGCTTAGAAGGGAGCTTCAATCGTTCCAATAAAGAGACGGAGATCTTTTCTTTGAAGCGTGGGACCACTTAAATATGTTGCTTCTTAAGTGTCCACATCACAACATGCCTCAAGATGATCAAGTACAAGCTTTTTATGAATATTTAAATGATATTAACAAGGGTATTGTTGATTCAGCTTGTGGAGGTGTGCTGATGGAAGAGAGCAGTGAGGAAGCCATAGAGCTCTTTGAGACATTGAGTGAACACTCCCAACAATTCTCATCCAAAGGGAGGCAAGGAGTAAAGAGCAAGGGTATGTATGAATTGAACTTGAGTGGTAGACATCCAAATCAGATGACTGTTGTGGAAAGAAAGCTAGATATGATTGTCAAAGCCATGACTGCTCAGAACGTCTCAACTAGTCAACAAGCCGCGCAACCCCAGGTATGTGCTTTATGTTCTCATTTTGATCACACTATTGAGACTTGCCCCTTGTATTCATATGCAAATGAAGAGCAAGTAAATTATGTGGGACAAAAGAATTATCCTTCCAAGAATAATCCCTACTCCAACACCTACAATCCAGGGTGGAGAAACCACCCCAATTTCTCATGGAGTAACAATCAGAATACTCTGAACCATCAAGGGCAACAGAGGAACTACCAACAAGCAAGCCAACCCATGCAAGAACCAAAGCAGAATGACCTGGAGAGTATGGTACGCACCTTAGCAAATACGCAATGGGAATTCATGGATGATCAAAGACAAATCAATGCAAAAACCGATCAAGCTATGCAAAGACTGGAAGTACAAATGGGGCATATGGCTAAGGAGTTGAGTAAAAGAAAACAGGGTGGATTTCCATCCCAAACAATACCCAATCCAGGAGCATCTTCTTTGGACAAAAATAAGAGAATAAGAGGAGAACAATAGTCTGGCTGAAGACGTTAAACTTAGCGCTCATAGGAGGCACCCCATAGTTTATCATATTATTTTTCTATTTGTTTCTCAATTTATTTTTATGTTTGTCTTTAGTTTTATTTTTATTTCCTTTTTATTTGTTTAGTGTTTTATTTTGCAGGGACAAGTGTGCTTCAGTTCAAGTTTGGGGGTGTACTATGAGCCATGCTATTCCAGACAATTTCGTCCATATCTCGGGTAAATTCTTTCCATGTTATAGACACATTGGGGACAATGTGTAATTTAAGTTTTGGGGTATGGGAGACACTTTACACACACTTTGTCCCAGTTTTATTTTATTTTTATTTTTTTTGTTTGTGAAAAGAAAAAAAAAAATATGCATGTTCATGTTTGTCTTAAAATTTTGGTTGATCTTAAGAATTGTGATTTGATTCTCATTGGTGAGCTTAAAATTTTGAACACATGATCTGATGATAAGATTTTTCAGGTTGGTTACTTGCTTTTGGAAATTAAGAATTCACATGTTTGATCTGATCTTACACAAGCACATTAGCACATAATTTGTGGGGTATGACATAAAAGTCTGATGTGTGTGTTTCTATGTCTTGGGTGAAACTAGATGACTTATTAGATGGATACTATGGCATATATATATGTGATAAAAAAAAAAAGAAAAAAAAATGATTATTGATAAGCTTTTCACTAAGTAACTGAACCTCTTGCCTCAAAGCATTGAGTGTTCACGTCAAAAGGTGAAGAATTTTGATTTCGTTAATGTCATGGTTAGTTTGGTTTCGTAGCCTTTTTGACTTGAGTTAATAAGTCCTAGGGGTGTCTCTACACCTAATGCCCTAAAACCATTTGGTTTGGGAGTCATTGACTTAACACTCGTTATATGGGCCAATTAGAAAGCTTAAGGGAGCCAAACATTGCACAACCTAACGAAGAAGAAAAAAAAGAAAAGAAAAGAAAAGAAAAGAAAAATATGCCATTGTTGTTCATTCTAATAGGGATTTCAGTGAACTTTGAGATATTGAGACATTGTACATTGGAAATAATTGGAAGCTTCATATTTATGTGCTAGTTCACTTTACACTATTTTGAACTTGTGATGCCTTAGCTTGTTTTTTGTAAGTGATTAAATTTTAAAATTCCATTTCATTGTGAAGATGGAGTTTATCTTTTTAAGCTTGCTAATGAATGAGAATCATGGTTTTGAGTGATACCTTAATTTTTGGATAACATGAACTCTTGCATGATGTTTGTGGGTAACATTCCTGGAAAACCTTCACGAGACTTCACTCGTCCTCTAGGGAATTCCTAGGAGTTTAAAAGGCTTGTTGCATATGTTAAATGCAATCGTACATCCCACGAAAGACGAATTTATCTTTTTGTTTTCTGTTTTTCCATTTAGTTTTTAGTATCGTATTGCTAAGCAATATGTAAGTTTGGGAGTGTGTTAAGTGCCAAAATATTCATATTTTAGCCCCTAAACTTATATGTGTTAATTCCTTAGTGTTGTTAGTTTATGCCATTTTATTCCTTTTTGGTATTTTCTGTGTCTTGGTAGGCCTTTGGAAGAAAAGGAAGAAAACCTTGAAGTATTGAGTTTAAAGAGCAATTTTGGGAAAAGGTAAAGGCTCTCGTAATGCGATCGATCGCAGGGGACCTGTGATCGAGCGCACTACAAGCGGAATGACTAGACGAGTGCAAGGCGTGCACACACAAGGACACTCAATCCCAGACGTGTGATCGACCGCACACGGGCTGCAATCGATCGCACTCGTGCACTGGAGAATAATGAGTTGCGGCCAGAATGTCCTTTCCTTCCAAATTTGGGTATTCCAAGTCCCACTTGTAATAGGACTAAATCCTACAAATTTTCTAGGTTTACTAGTGTAACAAGGACTTCTAAAGGCCAATAAATAGACCTCTTAGCTTCTAGGAAAAACTGTGGAGAAAGGCACAAGCTCTGGAAAGGAACTGAAGGCTAGATCAAGAGGAGCTTGGGTTTTTCTTCTCTTTCACCTTTTATTTTGCTATGTAGTTTATATTTTAAGTGGGGCTAGATTGAAGCCCTAATCATGTCTATTTATGATTTCAATATTGGCGCCTTTGCTACAATTATATTTTGGTGTATTTAACTTGATTAATTCCTATTATCTTGAATTCCTCATATGTGTTTGCCTGATCAACATATGCATGTGGTATGGACTAGTTAATTAAATCAATTTGGATGATCGAGTTTTGGGTTTAATAAGAGTAAAAAAAAAAATTCACACCGGGTTCTTGGGTTAATCAACATGGGGAACCGGAAGCAGACACCCATGCCCTAGGTCTCACATGTTTGACGATTTCCCCAGATTTATGCTTTCTTAACGAACAACTTAGTAGACACCCATGCTAAATCCTTTTTTTAAAAAAAAAGAATTAGAGTAGACACCCATGCCTAATTCGTTGCTTAGGAAAATCAATAGTTTAAGGAGTAGACACTCATACCCTTAAGTTGACAAACATTAATTCTACCGGTATGATTGGCGCATTGGCATATTGTTATCTTAATTAGTCTGATTAGTAGTGGATATCAAAACCCTAATCCTTTTTAGTTTTAGTTTATCTTTTATTTTATTTCTTTATTTTAAATTCAATCGTGACAATTAAATTTTATCTTTTAATTAAATAGGAAATTTCTTCTAAACATAATTTAGCAATTCTCGTGGGAATGATCTCGTATTTGGTTGCTATACTATTGTTTGATCTTGTGCACTTGTGAGTGAAACGTATCAAGTTTTGCTTATTAATTTAGGTGGATATTTGTCACACATCAATGGTGTGCGCTCGAGCGTGCGTGTACAGTGCGCTTGACCGCAAGTGCAAAATGGGCGAACGCAGGTGTGGCTCACCGTGCTGCCTTGTGCTTGAGTGTGCTAGAGCATGCTAAAGTGCGCTTGAGCATCTTGGCAGGGACTGGTTCCTTTGGTAGAGACTGAAATATAAATGAAAACACCTAAAAACTCTTTTTTTTTTTGTTAGATAAAAACACTGAAACAAATAAAAATAAAATAAAATTGCAAAAAGAACATTAAACAAAAATCTACCTAAACTAGTAGAAAAATAAAATCAATTTAAACAAAAATCAATTTTTTCAAACAAAACAATTCCTCGGCAATGGCGCCAAAAACTTGTTGTGAGTTTTAAAGTACCCACAAGTGCACGAGTCGTTTGCAATCTAGTTTATGCAAGTGCAAGGTCGAATCCACAGGGAATTGTGTCGTGAAATTCAATTTCTATCTAAATTAATAATATCTTAACCTAGTTCCAAATTTGATGTGAATTTTCTTGCAAAATTATGAATTAAATAAAATAGAGTAAATCAAATGATAAAACACACTAAGGTTTCAGAATTCACCTCACCAAATTAAAGCATATATTCTCATGTTTTTGTCCATACATCCGACAAGCAATTAAACCATATGCAAATTTTATTGTTTTTGTAAAATTAATCTATTGAAACATTTAATGAATTCATCCTAATTACAAATCACAACGAATATCTAACTAAGACCAAAATATCCAATGTATCCGTTTGAATTACGAAAAACAATGGATATAAAATTTCAATCGAAAGATTCGATGTATCCGTAGGATGAAAAACATCGAACATCCAACGTTTAATTAAACAAATAGTCAAACAATCAATTAAAAGGGTTTAATCTAATAACTAAATTGAAACAGAACGTCATATAGATAAATGTCAGAATGGTATGAACATACATGAGAAATATAAAACTAATCAATGATGAGGCTGCATCTTCAACCTTAGTTGAAGATTTTAGCCTCTCATGACTTCAAACAACATCATAAAAATGGATTGGATTCATGAAAAGTAAAAAACTTACAAAGGGAAACGAGTTCAGAGCTCAAACAAGTGAGAAAATCAAAAAATTACAATGAACGGCTCCCCTTGGTGCGTTTACAAACAAAAGTGTGGTATTTAAACTAAAAAAACTTGGGCTTCAGCGCTGCCAGGTTAGCCTGAGTGCACTCGATCGCACACTAGTTGCGCACGAGCGTACTCAGGCGTGCTTCAAGTCTTCTATAGTGCAGCGTGTGGGCGTTGAATGTTTGGGCTTAGGTGTGGGTGCGCTCGAGCGCGTCCCAGCTAAGCTTGAGCGCAAGTGCACTCGAGCGTGGTACTGTGCGCTCGATACCAACTTCTAGAAAAGCATTTTTTCCAGTTCTTTGCATCTTTCATAATAGTACCGCAGTTTTCCCTTAGCAACTTGCAAAACACTAAAACACTAAAACTAACCAAAACATCAGAAAATAATAAAATTAAAAGCTTAGCAAATGTGAATTAAGGGGTCCAAATATGCAATATTTGGCACTCATCATGCGATCATGTGCACTGGCCATGCGCTCGAGCACACTCATCTGCCAGAAATGGCCTAGTGCCGTTTTTAGGATTTTAAAGCCTAGAAACCCCTATTAAAAGACGGCTAAGCCTCAAGAAAATGAGACTATAGAAGCTGGGAAACTAGGTGTTGTTACAAATATCTACCTAAATTAATAGGCAAATAATTGTATGTTTTATCCGCAAGTGCACGAGGTCAACATAGTAGTATAGGGTGCAAGTACGGGGTCATTCCCGCGAGGATTTCTAAATTTTGTCTAAATTAAATTCCAAAAGTAAAATAAAACAAAGATTGGATTTGAGTTGATAATAATAAAAAAGTAGGGCTTCAATATCCACTACTAATTATATTTAGATAATATATCAATATGACAATGCTTTGATCATGTTATGTATATTTAATGTTTGTCAACCTAAGGGCATGGGTGTCTACTCCTTAAGCTATTGATTTCCCTAAGCAACGAATTAGGTATGGGTGTCTACTTTAATTCTTTTCTTTCTTAAAGGATTTAACATGAGAATCTACTAAGTTGTTCTTTAAGAAAGCATAATTCTGTGGAAATCAACCAACACATGAGGCCTAGGGCATGGGTGTTTACTCCCGATTCCCCATGTTCATTAACCCAAGAACCCGTTGTGGATTTCTTTTGTTACTTTCGTTAAACCCAGGACTCAGTCATCCAAATTGATTTAATTAACTAATTCATGCCACATGCATATGTTGATCAGACACACACATATGAGGAATTCACGAAAGCAGAAATTAATCAAGTTAAATACTACAACATGATCATCACAAAGGCGCCAATATTGAATATTAACCAAACATAACTAGGGATTCAATCTAGCCCTATTAAATAAATTAGTTACACATAAGTTTGATGTTAAACATCTTCATAAAATAAAATAAAAGAAAGGAAAAGAATAAACCCGAAACTTGAACTTGAAGAGCTTCAATTCTTCTCCTTGGAAATTGTGTGTTTTCTAGCTTGATTATTCTCAAGGTTTAGAGGTCTATTTAGAAGTCCTTGTTACACTAGTAAACCTAGAAAATTTGTAGGGTTTTAGTCCTATTACAAGTGGGACTTGAAAAACCCTAATATGGAAGGAAAGAGAGTTTGTCCGCAGCTTCCAGAATTCTCCAGCACACGAGTGCAATCGATCGCAACCCATGTTCGCTCGATCGCAAGTACGATCGATTGCAAGTCTCCTGCGATCGATCACACTACCAGAAACTCCATTTTTCCAAAATTCTCTCTTTGAGCCCAAATCTTCCAACTTTACTTCATTTTCTTCCAAAAGCCTACAAAAGCATGGAAAACACATAAAATAACTAAAATAGCATAAATTAATCAAAACTAAAGGATTAACACATGTAAGTTAAGGGCTAAAAATATGAATATTTTAGCACTTAACACCAGGTCCGAATTTCTACAGGTTTTCTCCCTTTTAGGTTCGGTTTTTTAGGTTTAGGTTTTATTTTCAATAATCGTGTGGAGTTGAATTCACATCTAAGGTTGAGGATGAAGCTCCACCGATGAAGAACAACACACTTTCATGTAAGTCAATATTATATGATTTTATGGGTTTTAAGGTTTCAATTATTTTGCTTTAACTTAATTATTGAGATTACTCTTGGATATCTATTGTGATTCCCGGATACATGTGATGATTTAGGAGAGTTTCATTTAATTGTTTGCTTGGATCTTTATTAAAATAAAATTAGATATCTTTTGTGATTTGTCTTACGGATACAATTGATGATTTGGTTTAATCCGGATACCTTTTGTGATTTGTCTAACAGATGGATACATTAGATGATTTAATTAATTTGTGAAGCATAGTAAGACATACATAGGATTTTATTTGTGCGAACTTCAGATTTTATTGATGAACAGGAATGTGTTGTTCCGACTTGGTGAATGTGGATTCCACAACTTTAGTACTTTATCTTTTGATTATTTTTATTTTATTTAGTTTATATTTGTTTATTTTCAAAATCAAAAATCTCTTGGAACTAGGTTAAGATTTTAATTAGTTTAGAGATAAGTTGTTCTTCAAAACACAATTCCCAATGGGATTGACCTCGCACTTGCAAAACATTATATTGCAAACGACTCGTGCACTTGCGAGTATTATTTAAAACTCACAACAAGTTTTTGGCGCCATTGCCAGGAAATTGTTTGCTTTTTGGAAACAATTTATTTCTAGATTAATTTTATCTTTCTACTAGTTATAATTAGGATTTTAATTCTGCAATTTTTTTTTTTTTTTTTTTTTTAATTTGTTTAATTCTTGTTGCTACTAAAAATAAAAAAATAAAAAAGATTTTCTTTTGTTTTTTTTTTTTTTTAAAAAAATTTTATCATTGTTTTGTAGTTCTGTCGAACCCTCATCGGCACATCAACTCACATACGCTCGAGCGCAACTGCAGTACGCTCGAGCGCACTCATGGTCAAGGCAGCAGTGATCCAGTTGAGCACGCCTGCGCTTGACAACTTCACGCAGAAGCTGGAGTGGATCAGCGCTCAAGGCAGTAGCAGCAGACGGATTAGCGCTCCTGCGCTCGATCCTATCCACGCTGCGCTCGAGCGCACTCGCGCATTAGATAGCACCAGTAGAGGATCCCGCGCCCTTGCGCTCTACCTTTTCCCGCGCACGCTCGAGCTCACACATGCATCAGGTAGCACCACTAATGGATCATCACGCCTGCGCTCAATCCTACCTAGCTTGTGCTCGAGCGCATATCCGCAGACTGCACCATGACAGTTCAATAGCTGCATTCTTGCCAAAATTTAATTTTGGTCCATTTTGTGAGTTTGAGTTTTAGTTTTTAATTTTTAGTATTTTTGTTTAGTTTTATGCTTCCGTGTTAGTTTTCATTTTTGATTTTATATTACTTATTTTTGTTCATTTTATCTTTCTTTTTTCTTTAAAAAACAAAAAACAAAAAATGGTTACTGTTTCATATGGAATAATTGCATGCTAGAGAGTGAGGGTGAAGCATAAATTTTTCGTTTGGTGATTTTAATAATTTTTCTGTACAACATGCTTCTCATAGTTGTAGGATGCCAGCTCCTACCAACTATCCTCACAATCTTTACCCACATGGACCATGTTCATACTGTTCCAATCTGTATCATAATTCAAGTAATTGTCCATCCTCGAGACAATTTTTCAATATTTCATACGAGCAAATGTACACCAATTTCTCCAGCTTGGGGGTTTGAATCAAATTCCAATTTTTAGACCCCGGATTGGAGCAACCATTCTGATTTCTCGTGGCAAGCTCATGCTACAAGAAATTATGCTCCCAATCTCGTGATCTGCACCATCCTCAATATCCGCAGTTCGATAATCCATCTTCCATTCCTTCATCCTGCAACTATCTTCGTTGGAGGACACACTCAAAACATTCATGCAAATAACTAGCCAATACCTGCAAGAGATCAAAGATGCCACTGTGGCAAACACTGAGGCAATTGAAAAGTTGGAAGGATAGATCGGTCATCTAGTTGCTGAATATAATAGAATAGAGGAAGAAGAGCTTCAAAGTCAGCTGATGGCTAGAGGGCACTACATGATTGATGAGGATGATTCCATTTATTCTTATCATGAGCATGTCCAAGCCGCCACCACATTTGGGAGTGAGGAAATTGTAGAGAACAACACGGTGGAATAAAAAGATGAGCAAATTGAGCACCCGTCAACTCCAAATTGGTCCAATGATGAAGAAATGAGTATTGAAGCTCATTCCTTCATCCCAATCCCTCTTGAGACACATCATGAACTCCAAGTTTCAATTCCTCAATGTCTCAAAGAGCCATCTTATGCTAAACTTCTCAAGGATCTATGCACACAAGGTCACAAATCTAGGAACCATGTTTCTATGAAGATCTTCCGAAGCAAGCAAGTTGGCTACCTAAGATGGAGAAACATCCTCCTAGAATGCTACAGAGTCTTAAAGAAGAAAGGATTGAAGGGATTGGTTGGACATCCATTTTAGTTTCAGTACATTTTCTTTCTTTCCTTTTTCATTTTATTTCTTGTCAGTTTATTTTTGTTTCTAACAGCAATAAATCTATTGATGTTTGTTCCTGTGAGACAATATTGCTATTAGTTTTTGACAGGTGTTTTGATGTTTAAGTTTGGGGGACGCCCTAGCCTTTTGCACACTCAGTTGTTTCCTTACTTCTGGTAATATATTTCTCCACTACACATTGAAGACAATGTGTAATTCAAGTTTGGAGGTATGGAAAGACACTCCGTCTCTTTTTGTTTATCTGTTTGTCTTTTTGTTCAAAAAAAAAAAAATGTTTTGCTATGTAGTTGTTAAGCATGAGCTAGCTGTAGCTATGGTTTGATTTTCATTGGCTTGTTTAACATTTTGAACACACCATCATGTCATTAGGAATCTATTTGAGTCGTTTTACTCATTTTGGGTTAGAGAGACTTCACATATTTTGAGTTGATCACCAAAAGCACATTAGCATAGAGTCTGTGAGGTATGAAATTTGAACTAAATCATGTGTATCTTGAGATTTGTTGAATGATTTGTTGATAAATAGCCTTGGCTTGAATTTTTTTTTAAAAAAAACAAAATCGTTTTGAGTTTCTCATTGAGTAACCGGACCTCTTGTCTCACTAAGCATTGAGTATTCACGTAAAAAGGTTTGAAATTCAAGTTGGTTGATTGTATGGCTTGTTTGGCTTGTTAGCCTTTTTGACTTGAGTTATTAAGCCCTCAGGGATGTTTCTACATCTAGTGTCCTAAAACCATCTGGTTTGAGAGTCATTGGCCTAACACTCGTTACATGGGTCAATTCGAAAGCTTAAGGGAGCTAAGCATTGCATAACCTACACAAAAAAAAAAAAAAAAATGCATATCTTGCCTTGGTTGTTTCATTTGATAGAGATTCCAACGAATTTTAAGGTATTTATCTTGAGAGTAAATTGAAGCCTCATGACTGTATGCTAATTTCATTTTGCACCTATTTGAGCATATGTTGTCTCAACTGTCCATTTATGAGTTCTTTGATTTTGGATTCCCTAATGATTGTGATGATGGTGTTTGTCTTGTTAAGCTTGCTTACGAATGAGAACCATGGTTTGTATGAAACTTTACTCTTTTCAATAACATAGCACTAACAATGTCTGTGGGTATCATTTATGTTAAACCCTCACGAGACTTCACTCGTCTACTAGGGATGCCTAGGGGTTTAAAAGGCTTGTTGCATATGCTAAATGCAATTGTTTCTCCCACGACAACGGATTTATGTTTCATGCTTCCATTTTGTTTCTTTTTGTTTTGCTAAGGAATTAGCAAAATTTAAGTTTGGGGGTATTTGATGAGTGTCAAATATTGTATATTTGAGGCCCTTAATTTACATTTGTTAATCCTTTAACTGTATCATAATCTGATATTTTGTGTTAGTTTTGTGTTTTTAGTGTTTTGTAGGTATTAAGGGAAAACTGCGCCTTTAAATTAAAAAATACGGAGTTTGGAAGAAAGCTGGAAAAAGTGCCATCAAAGTAGGATCAAGCGCACCCACGCCCACCAGCAAGCCGCGGCGCCCAAGTGCTGTGCCACAGAAGAAGAGTTACATGCTTGAGTGCGATCGAGCGCACTCATCTACCAGATATGCCCTAGCGCCATTTTTAGGGTTTTAAACCCTAGAAACCCCTATTGAAAGACGGCTAATCCTCGAGAAAAGGAGACTACAGAGGCCGGGAGACCAAGTCCGAATTTCTACAGTTTTTCTCCCTTTTAGGTTAGTTTTTTTAGGTTTAGGTTTTGTTTTCAATAATCATGTGGAGCTAAATTTTCAACTAAGGTTGAGGATGAAGCCCCACCAATGAAGAACAACACACTTTCATATAAGCCAATATTATCTGATTTTATGAGTTTTAAGGTTTCAATTGTTTGGCTTTAACTCAATTATTGAGATTACTCTTGGATATCTATTGTGATTCTCGGATACATGTGATGATTTAGGAGAGTTTCATTTAATTGTTTGCTTGGATCTTTATTAAAATAAAATTTGATATCTTTTGTGATTTGTCTTACGGCTACAATTAATGATTTGGTTTAATCCGGATACCTTTTGTGATTTGTCTAACGGATGGATACATTAGATGCTTTAATTAATTTGTGAAGCATAGCAAGACATACATAGGATTTTATTTGTGTGAACTTCAAATTTTATTGATGAACAGGAATGTGTTGTTCCGACTTGGTGAATGTGGATTCCACAACTTTAGTACTTTATCTTTTGATTATTATGTTTTATTTAGTTTATGTTTGTTTATTTTCAAAATCAAAAATCTCTTGGAACTAGGTTAAGATTTTAATTGGTTTAGAGATAAGTTGTTCTTCAAAACACAATTCCTTGTGGGATCGACCACGCACTTGCAAAACGTTATATTGCAAATGACTAGTGCACTTGCAAATATCATTTAAAGCTCACAACAGTCTTCCCCAACATCCACATAATTCGGTGATAGTGTGAATTCAGATTGAGAGTTTCCAAATTGGGATGAACATAGTAATGGAATCTCATCGACGTAAAGGGGTTGAAGTACATTAGATTGGACACCGCAACACATCCTTTTTCTCTACTGGATTCCATCCTCAAGTAGAAATATGTTTGTATTCCAGGCTTGGGGAGTTTCAAGGCATGGAGTTTGAGCTTCAACGGCAGTGATGGGGCCAGGAATCTTGTTTTCTTTCCCTTCTTATGAACAGTGCATAGAACCCAGGTGCTAGACAGTTCTTGCTCCCCCTCTAGCAAGGCACTCAATAAGGAGAATTCGTGCATAATCCAATCGGTTTTCTTCATGGATGATCCGTTTCCAACCTTGAAACATAATTGTTTGTTGAGCCCAATCATAAGTTGAGCCCAGCTGTCATATATTTGATTACTATAGCCTTCATGTCAAGTCCCACTGCCAATTATTCTTGCCATGAGTTTGGGGAATTTCTTTAGCTTTGTGAAAACATAATGTTTTTCATCCTCCTAACCATCAAGATCACCAAATTAATATTTGCGAGGAGGCTATGTCTCCATAAAGATCAAACTCAAGGATGCCATCCCAAGGCAGCTCTTCTCCCCTGACCTTCTTCAACAAATACCTGAATATAAGCTCTTCATCGATGGACTGAAAGCAAAATCCCAGTGGCAGCATCATCTTTATCTTCTTCATCAAGACTAGAATTTCAAAGATAAACTATTATAGGTTGACAGATGATGTAACCCAATTCTACTCTCACCGCGCAATTTCGTTACCAATGCGAAACTCATATATATAGAGACTTCGCACCACCGATGAATTCCAAGAATCAGTTATGACTATTATATGTAACTAGACACTACAAGAAAAGCTCAATTAGTGACGCTTGGGGGTAGTGATGTTTTTTAAAAAAATCACTAAAATGCGGTGTTTTACTATTCACATGTGAAAGGTGACTTTTGAGAAACAGATAATTGTTATAAGAGGAAACCATCAAGTCAAAATTACAAACATAAATCATTATAATTTTAAGAAAAACAACATTTCTGCAAGTTGCATAAGAAAGCACTTTGGCCACTTTATTCTGATTTTATATATTGAAATAAAGAATGGAAAAAAGAAACTTGTCCTTTTCAAATAATGATTTTACACACCCTTCATATCAACATTTTGCTCAACAAAACATCATACAACAGTTCTGCTATCTTGCAAAGGTGGCATATATCCACTCTCTAAGGTAGAATGTTGCGGGAGATTACCATATGAAGCATAGAACTCATAATCAACATTATTATTGGCTAGTAAACAACCCATGTAAGTTTTTAAATCAGTCGTCTTATTATTTTCTTCCCCAACATCCATAGGATTCGATGAGAGTGTGAATCCAGATTGAGAGCTTCCAACTACCCATGAATCTGTTGGAAGATATCCACTCTTTGAGGTAGATGGCTGTGATAGATAACCATATGAAGCATAGAACTTAGAATCAACATTATCATTGGTTGGTAAACAGCCCATGTGTGTATCTAAACTAGCCATCTAAGTATTGTCTTCCCCAGCATCCACATAATTCGGTGATAGTGTGAATTTAGATTGAGAGTTTCCAAATTGGGATGAACATAGTGTTGGAATCTCATCGACTTAAAGGGGTTGAAGTTCATCAGATTGAACACCGCAACACATCCTTTTACTCTGCTGGATTCCATCCTCAAGTAGCAACATGTTTGTATTCCAGGCTTGGGGAGTTTCATGTTGTAACGTCCCCAAAACTGACCTTGGCTAGCCTAGTAAGGTTACTAGCAATTTTCCCAGTTAAACCAACCTATGGCTAAATTTGAAACCGCCCCTCTAACCATTATCAGAGTTAATGCATAGGAAGGTGAAATAAATCTGAGAAACCTATAAGTCATCATGGTACAAGTACAATCCTCGAAATTGAAGACATGGAGCAACTAATATCATAAGACAAACCTGATAACCGTAGCACTCTTGGGTTCTAGAGATGAACTTCCTATAAGAGTAATAACAGCGTAAGTTAACGAATTAGTAAGTAAACCTCACAATTAGGTATGACATGAGCTCATTATTATTAAGTAAAAATAAATGTGCAGTTTTTGGTAAACCTTTAAAAGAGGTGTTGTCTTCGTTAATACACCTTCAAAGTATTGTTTAGTTAATAAAAGAGTGGAGTATTCCCGGTGGCAATTGCTTAAGTATTTTAATGCGGAAAAACTAATGATTTGTAGGTCGTAACTACCATGTATGGTTTACTTGAGATATTACCCCTTCTCAGCAGGGTTGGCACTATTTCAAGGGACTTGTAATACAATACCGGCGCCTTGATCATTGTACGCTACTGTCCATAACACTATTAGTCCGGCTGACTCCAACCTTGGGTGGCTCATGCTACTAATGACGTATGTCCTGTAGTGGCTGCCCGTTATGGCTACGCTGGTCACGAAACAACCATTGGATCCAAGTCTCATATATCACACACACTTTTGACTATAGAATCAAGTCTATATAGTAAGCCCATGGCCTTTATACTACACGTACCGGAGTACCACGTCATACAATGCATCTTATCAATAAGTTATTAAAGCAATTACCATGTTATTACAAAAAGTAGACATGTTCATATCATACGCGTGGTCAGTTAATTGACATATCCCACATTTTTAAAGAAAGTGCTCGTAAGTGTTTACTTACCTCGTTCGCTCGCTTAAGTCCTCCGACATCACCAAACCCTCCTATAATGAAATAAAAAACATCATTACGCGCAATACTAGAGGACTTCTACGAGTATGATACCAAGCCTTATCAAAAAAAGGGTATTGGACCCTAGGTTTGCATAAGTGGAACCAAGGGCCAGTGCCCTGCTCTCTGGTCATACGTACGGCCTCGAGAGTGTACGTTTGGCTAGTGAGTTCAGTATTCCAGCCAACAGCTCCAAACTGGGATTTGAGGCTCCTATTCAGTCTAAGGGTTGATACATCTCATCCTAAGCTTCCAAGTAAACACACGCGTCGTAAGAAAACTCAATATCTTGCAACACAAAGGATCAAAGAGGTGCTTTAAACTCTTTTGAAAACATTTCTTTGGTTTTAGGAAGAGGAATACAAAAGCTTAACATAGTGTTTTTAATATGCGTAACATTAGGAAAGCAGTAAGAATAACATGAAAGCTATGGAAATGGGCAAAGGGTTACCTTGGATGATAGCCAACTCCTCGAAGCTCTTCCTCCCTTTACAGAAATCACTCATCACACTATATTAGGGTTTTCTGGGGGTGGGAGAGGCTTAAGAGATGAATGGGGTGTTATATAGGGGGTGTGAGGCATGGCATGCTCTGAAAAAGTGGATAATGGGTTAAAACTGTCTTTCAGGGTTTCAACGTACGTACAGGTACTATTACACATTGGGTAACAGAGTTCAGGTGTACGTTATGGGGTATTGCCTACTGGGTCAAAGACTGGTCAACGTACATACAGGTTGTCTCCTAGCGTACGTTTTCACTGAAGACAAGTGCGTACGTAAGGGTGATATTGGGCCTACGTACAGCCAGAAAGGGTTGAATTAGTTTTTGCTTCAAGGCTTTCTAGAAAATCTTGGTTATGTGTGAGGGCTTAGGTCTTTTGTTTTAAGACAATGTTTTCATGAAATTTTAACCATAATGAGTCTTTAATAAACCCAATTGTTTTGATCGGGGTATTACACTCCTTATAAGAATTTTGTCCTCGAAATTACTAGTTTTGAGGAACAAAGTCGCTCCATGTGGGGAGGGTTTTTAAAATAGTTTAGGGTATAAAAAGAGATTTTTGGAAGGAAACACTTAAAATAATAATAAAATTGAAACATGCACACCAAGTCCTATCACTACCGCATACATGTCAAAATAAATGCAAAGCATAATATGTCTAAAACACATCATGCACATCAAAATTGCCACCACCGAGGTGGACTTATAATGTAGCAAAATAGATGCAATCCTAACCAAAAAGTCTACGCCTATGAATGTAATGACCCCGATGGACAAGTCAATTAACTAGTAATTGATCCCACGGTTCGTCTCCTAGCCCTATCCCTCACGAGACAAGATTCAGGGATTTTAACCTCTCATAGACGAGAGGCGGAAGACTTTCTAAACTATAGGAATAGAGAGCATTACATACATAACCACACATTCATACACCAGAGTAAACAAAATACCTCATAATATAAAGATAATCATCAAATGTACTACTCATCAGTCCATCATCAAATAAGGTTACAACCCATAATATAATTGTCTTAACAAAAGATCACAGATGAAATTTTAAGTTTAAGCAAAGCTAAAGAGATAACAATCTTGATCATGTCTACTCGGGTGGTTCCTCCATCAGTCCACATAGAATGTAACCAAACTGGATCCATATCCTCAAAAATGACTCGAATCAGATCCTGCGCAATCACCCACGTCTACTCCAAAGGCATCTTCATCTAAGCTAGCTAAACTGCGCAATTATTCATAATGGAGGAGGAAAAACATAAAATAAAGGGGAAAGTCTAAAGACTTAGTGAATGTTAATGCATATAATGTCCATTCCTGCTTTTTTAATGAACTCTGGTTTTTATAAAGTATGCAACAATTCCATCATGATAGTTTTCCATAGATGTGATATAGATATATGATATATGCATATGATATAAGGTAAAAGTCATAGTTCAACAGTATGGTCTACCTGAGATATTACCTATTCTCAGCAGGGTTGGCAATGTCTCAATGGACTTGTAATACAATGTCAGGGCCCCAATCATTGTACGCTACCGAACATAACACTAGCGGCACGACCGAGTTCGACCTCGGGTAACCCACACTGCTAATGATGTCTGTCTTGTAGTGACCATCCATTACGGATGTGCCGGCCACAAAACAACCATTGGATCCAAGGCCCATATAATCACAAACATTTGACCATAAAGCTAGCAGGTACAGTAAGCCATGGCCATTATACCACACGTACCAGTGTATCATGTCATACGATGCAATTTATCTTGCAACAAGTGTAAATTGTGAGAGTTGCAAATATGCATGTTTTGGTACAAAAAATAAACGTCCAGTCATGGAAAATAACAACGAGCATTATGTGAGTTAAAACTCACCGGGGTCGATTAAGTCCTTCGAGTACTTCTTCAACAAGTTCGAATCCTCCAAATCTGTGGAAAACCTTCTATTAGTCCTAGGTCTGACTAAAACAACCCTAGAGCATGAAAACAAGAGTTATCGGACGGCCAATCAAAATAGCGTTCCCTGTAATGCTTTTGACCGTACGTCTGCCCATAAGGTTTCAGGTACAACCTTATTTTTTCCATTCGTCCCCCTATTCTCCCAAATCAATTTCTAAGGCTACCAAAAGGCTTTCTAAGACTACCTATCTCAAAATAATGTCTGCATGCAATAGAAAACACAATGGAATGCTAAGCCCAACTCTAAACAAGATCAATGGTATAACATGTCTAAAGTTTCAAACTAACATTTGAGCTGCTCAAGAAAGCATTAAAAGAGCATAACAACTTAGAAAGAAAAGTTAAGCGCAGAGGGTTACCTCATAGAAGCAACCTTTGAGAAAACACCTCTCATTCTCCATAAAACACACAATCTCACAAGAGCGCACTCAAAAAAAGGTTTCCGGGAGCCTGGTGGTGAGGTTGAAGGTGGAAAGGGCGAGGGTAGGGTTAGTATTTATAGAGGAGAAAAGCTAGAGACGCTCACCAACTCTTTTGAAAAGAACCGGACATCTGGTACTATTTACTCAGAGGTCCAAAGGCCGTATCGTATGTCTAGGTATTATCCAGAGGTTTTCCAAAAAGTAGCGTACCTCTGGTGGTCCCCCATCGTATGTCCTTGTACTTTTTACAGGCGTACGTACAATGGTCCCCCCCACATACTTCCTCTACTAACGATAGAAGTGTACGTCTGGTAACCTTAGTGTACGTCCGGTCAAAAAGTCTAAAATACCCAAAGTGCCCTTCTATCTGTTCCTAGTGACCCAAAACCCAAATTAACCCTATAACTAAGCTACCTAAGCTTAAGTAATTATTTGGGTCACTACATTTTCCCCTCCTTATAAAAATTTCATCCTCCTTATAATGTTATGCAAGTGCGAGGTCGAACCAACAGGAAATTGTGTTTTTGAAAGAGCAATTTATATCTAAGCTAATTAAATCCTAATCTAGTTCCAAAAGGGTTTTGATTTTTGAATTTTGAAAATTAAAGGATAAACATAAACTAAATAAAATAAACAAAGATATAAAATACTAAGGTTTGAGAATTCACACTCACCGAATCATAACAACATACTTCCATGTTTATGAATATTAATCTAAAGTTCTCACAATTAAAATCTTAGATATGTTTTACTATGCTTCAAACAATTAATCAAAAGCATCCCATGTATCTATTCATTGCACAAATCACAAATGGAATCCAATATCAATTAAATCATCAGATGTATCTGTAAATCACAAAAGATATCCAATCTTAATTGAAACACCAAATGTATCCGTAGAACAAATCACAAGGGATATCCAATTATTTAGGCAAATAAAATCAAGCAATCAATTATGTGAAATTATCTTAAATTATCAAGTGTATCCTTGAATCACAAAAGATACCAAAGAATCACTCCACACATTGAAAAGAAGTAAAACAATTGAAATATTAAACCCAATAAAATAAAATAAATAAAGACTTACATGAAAGTATTGATGTTCTTCATCGGTGAGGCTTCATCCCCAACCTTAGTTGGGAATTTAGCTCCACATAAAAATAAAACCCAAATCTAAAGAAAACCTAAACTAAAAAGAGAAAAACTATAGAATTTTGCTCTCTGGAATTCTATATCTTTTCTTGAATGCAAAGAGGTCTATTTATAGGCTTAGAAAAGTCCTAAAAGCCCTATTAAACCTAGATAATTTGGAGGTCTGTCTCCCAGTCAAAATAGAAGTCTAAAATCGGAATAGGATTTGTCTAAATTTGTGTCCTTTAATTATGAGGCGATTTTGGCACAGTAACGTCCGAATTTGGAAAATCCTATTTCACAATGAATTGTAATATTTTGAGTTAGATTTCCAATGCGGTTTGAATCACTTTAATCCTATATTTGAATAGAAAGTTATGGTCAAAATATTGAGACGTGTGCAGAATCTGAATTTGAATCAAATGAAATTTTATCCAATCTGATCTTTAATCCGATTTAACATTTTCTTGGATTTGGTTAGATTTAACCACATCATCTAGGTCTTCTCAAAGTATGCTTTCTTCCAAACTTTGCATTTTTCCCTTTAAAGTTGTAGTTTTTCTTTATTGACCTACAAAACATTAAAAACACAAAACTAACACAAAATATTAAATAACGACACAGCTAAAGGATTAACTAATGTAAATAAAGGGTCCAAGTATGCAATATTTGACACTTATCACGTAGTATCATCAACAACATGCTCAATAGGTTCTTGGGCTATCTCTTCCCATCCATTAGCTGGCACTTCATCATCCTGAACAACTGCGGAAAATCACCTCGCAAGTCATCTAGCGTGTCATACTCAATGTTACCAATGCTATACCAGTTGTCATCAATCTCTACTCCTAAATCCATCAACTCACAAAATGAGTAGTTCCACATCCAGTCTTGGTCGATTGGCATAGGTGCCATGATCATGTAGAGAAAAGCAAACTCTTTCTTAATCAACTATTCCATTACTCAAAACAAAAATAGGTATACTATCCAAGTATAATCTTGAAGAAAAGACAATCACTCAAACAAATGCGGATACTCTGCATGTCTTGCTCCGCCTCCTATGATGCATCCTTAACACCATGGCTATGCCACAATATCTTAATGATAGGAATCGTTTTGGTACGTAATACTTGCTCCTTCTTGACCACAATCTTTGTCGGCTCCTCGACATAGGTCAATCCCTCCTGGATTCCTAACAGCTCGTATTCCACAATTACATCGGTGTTAGTGATGTACTTCTTCAGCATCGAGACATGAAAAACATCATGCGTCCCGACCAAATCTGGGGCAAGGCGACTTTGTACGCTAGCCTCCCTACTCTTTAGGGTGATCTCAAACGGTCCAATAAATCAAGGGCTAAGCTTCCCCTTCTTCCCAAATCACATCACTCCCCTCATGGGTGATATCTTGAGAAATACACGATCCCCCACTTCAAATTCCAACAGTCGTCTCCGGTTATCGACATAGCTCTTTTGCCGACTCTGAGCTGCACTCATCCTTTCCCTAATGATGAATACCTTGTCGCGAGTATCTTGAATCATCTCCAGCCTCAACGTCTACCTCTCACCAACATTGTCCCAAAACAAGGGTGATTGACACTTATGTCCATAAAGCGCTTCACAAGGCAGCATTCCAATAGTCACCTGATAGTTGTTGTTGTAGGCAAACTCAATCAAAGGTAGGTATTGGACCCAACTACCCTTGAAATCCAACACGCAAGCTCGTAGCATGTCTTCCAAAATTTGGTTAGTCCGCTCCGACTAACCATCTGTCTGGGAGTGAAAAGCGGTACTAAACTTCAGCTCCATTCCCATCTCCTTCTGTAGACTTTGCCAAAATCTTGAAGTAAAGTGAGAGTCTTTATCTGATACAATTGCCGATGGTCGGACTATATTCTGAACATATAGTCTAACCAACTTATCCATCGGATCCTTAACCTTCATGGGAATGAAGTGAGCACTCTTTGTGAGATGATTGACTAATACCCAAATGGAATCTTCTCCAGTGGGTGTCTTGGGTAACCCCAAAATAAAATCCATAGCGATCTCATCCTATTTCCACTTAGGTATAAGCAAGGGCTTGAGTGTCCCTGCTGGCCTCTGATGCTCTGCTTTAACCTGTTGGCAGGTTGAGCATTGTTCCACAAATCTTGAGATATCCCGCTTTATATTGTTCCACCAATATGATCCTTTCACGTCCCTATACATCTTAGTACCACCAGGATGTACAGTGTACTAGAAAAGATGAGCCTCGTTCATTATCTCCTTCCTTAATCCTCCGCCTTCTGGCACATATACTTGCTTGAAATGGGTGAGCAACCCATCGTCCTTAAGATAGAATTCCTTTGCCTTCCCTTCTTCAAGCAACTGCTTGATCTTGGCACACTCAGGGTCCTCTAATTTAGCGGCTTTGATTCTTGTAAGTGGCACTAACTGAACCACCAAATTAGCCAGATGTGCAGGCGCGCCTTCGCCTATTACTTCCAATCCCATCCCAGTGAACTTCCTGATCAACTGTGGTTGAGAAATTCCAAGAGCGGCAAGCTCCACCATTGATTTCCTGCTCAATGCGTCTACTACAACATTAGCCTTGCCACAGTGACAACTGATCTCACAATCATAGTCTTTGATCAGTTCCAACCACCTTCTCTATCTCATGTCAAGCTCATTCAGAGTAAAGAAGTACTTCAAGCTCTTATGGTCCGTGTAGATCTCGCACTTCTCATCATACAAGTAGTGCTTCCAGATCTTTAAAGCAAACACAACTGTTGCAAACTCCAAGTTGTCCGTAGGCTAGTTTTGCTCAGAAACCTTCAGTTGGCATGAAGCGTACGCAATAACATTGTCGTTCTGCATAAGTACACACCCAAATCCGTTCTTAGAGGCATCGCTATACACTACGAAATTGCCAGATCCCGTAGGTAATGCCAACACTGGAGCGGTTATCAAGCGCTTCTACAGGTCTTGAAAGCTCTTCTCATACTCGTCCTCCCAAACATAACGAGCGCTCCTCTTAGTCAAAGCAGTAAGTGGTCTTGATAGCTTCGAGAAACCCTCGATGAAGTGTCGGTAGTAACCAACAAGTCCTAAGAAACTTCAGATCTTGAATACACTGGTTGGCCTAGTCCACTCCACCACTGCCTTTACCTTCTCTGGGTCAACTGCTACACCTTCTCCAAAAATCACGTGTCCGAGGAAAGACACGTTGTCCAACTAGAACTTGCACTTCTCGAGTTTAGCATAGAGCTGCTTCATTCGAAGCCTCTCTAATGCCTTCCGAAGATGCTCCCCGCCGATGTCTTCAAGTAGATTAGGATATCGTCAATGAAGACCACGGTGAATTGGTTCAGATTGTTATGAAAGACTTAGTTCATCATGTTCATGAAGGCAACTGGTGAGTTAGTTAGTCCGAAAGACATAACTAAAAACTCGTAATGCCCATAACGAGTCCTAATGTGGTATTTTTGTGTCCAAAAATATCAATAATAAAAGTAACCACTTACAATAGGACGAATCTCGTAGGATAGGGATATATTGAGGGAGTCGAACCTCAAGGACTGCAAGGGTTTCGTTGTCAAATTTATGAGATAAAAAATAACTTAATTAAAAAGAGATTGATTTTGTTTGTGAAATTAAAGTGCATGAAATTAAAAGAGATTTAAAATAAAAGAGAGTGTAGGGTATTGACTTTACCTCTATCCGCACATGGCTAATCATATTTAATCCCATAAATTCATCTATGCGTGTTCTAAATAAACAAGAAACTACCTTATTAAAGAATAAGCATAATCTATCTTCGGTTGGCACGAATCGTCCACCTAACCACTAAAATGCGGTACGACCCGTCTTTCCTAGGTATAAATTATCAAATTCTTTAACAGGATACATACAATCAATGAATAAGTGTAACCCATCTTTGGTTGGCACGGACTGTCTACCTAAATTACACTAAACTAGGGTGTAGTACAATCCGTATTCCCTAGGCATGGCCCATCAAATCCTATTAATCATATGTCAATTAAACCCATTGTATAACCATCGTCTTCATAATCACAGAAAACAAGAGTGATTTGAGATCAACAAAAGTAAAATACTTTCTAAGACAAAAGAAGAATTTCACAAATATTGATTTTGGAATTTAAGAACAATTACATTTAATAATTAAGAATAGAATCAAAAGGTGGCAATTCTCAAAGTTATACAATCAACATGCATAAACTACAAATCAAGAAATTAAATACAATCAAGCCATTGTTGTTGGATAGGGTTACACCAACACCCCACGAAAGGGTTTAGCCGCTCATGACTCCGCTAAGCCTCCAAGATGATTTTTGAATCTAAAACTAAGCACACCTTTCTCTTGAAGTTTAAGGCCAATTTATAGGGAGCAAACAAGTCCTAGAAGCTCTAGGAAACCCATAAAAATTGTAATTCAATCTCCTAGTCAAATTAGGAAGTAATCCTATTACAAATCGGAATAGAATTCGTCCAGATTTGTGTTCTTTTATTACAGAACAATTTTGGCATAGCAAACGTCCAAATTTGGAAAATCCTATTTCACATTATTTATAGCATTGTGAGTTAGCTTTCTTATGCCGCTAGAATCACCTCAATCTGACACTTGAGCAGAAAGTTATGGTCAAAATACTGAGATGTATACAGAATCCAAATTTGAATCCAATCCAATTTTGACTCCAATCCAATTTTGACTCCAATTAGAGAAATTCTAATTTAATCCTTTCTTGTATTTGATTAAACTCAGCACATCATATAGGTCCTCTGTTACGATTGGTTAAGCTTAATCATATCTTCTAGGTCTTTTCGAAGTGTGCTTTTAAGCCCAAAATCAATGGAATTAATTGCATCTTTATTTTAAACCTGAAAACTATAAAACAACACAAAATCAGACAAATAACAATGCTAAGGAATTAACATATGCGAGTTAAGGGGCTCGAATGTGCAACATTTGACACTTACCATACCCCCAAACTTACATATTGCTAGTCCCTTAGCAATACAAAACAGGAATAACACTGAAAGACAAAAACAAAAAGATAAGTCCATCTTTCGTGGGATGTACGATTCCATTTAGCATATACAACAAGCCTTTTAAAACCCTAGGCATTCCCTAGAGGACGAGTGAAGTCTCGTGAGGGTTTTCCAGGAATGATACCCACAAACATTGTCATCATTATGTCATTCAAAAGAATAAAGCATCACAAAAGTAATGGTTCTCATTCATTAGCAAGCTTAAAATTATAAACTCCATCTTCAAAATTCCAAGAAATTTACAAGTCAAATTACTTACAACTAGCAGATTGAGATACATAAATTTTAATTAGTGCAAAGTGAACTAACACATAATTATGAAGCTTCAAAATAATTCCAATATAAATAAATCAACATCTCAGAATTTATTGAACTTCCTATCAAACGAAACAACCAAGGCAAAATTTATTTATTTATTTTTTCCTGTAGGCTTTGCAATGCTTAACTCCCTTAAGCTTTCTAATTGACCCATGTATCGAGTGTTAAGCCAATGACTCTTAAACCAAATGGTTTTAGGGCATTAGGTGTAAAGACACCCCTAAGAACTTACTAACTCGAGTCAATAAGGTTACGAAGCAAAGCTAGCCATTTTATTAATCAACACAAAAATTTCACTTTTTGACGTGAACACTCACTGCTTACTGAGGCAAGAGATCCAGTTACTCAACGAAAAATTCAAGCTTGATTTTTTTTTTATAGATAAATATATTTACTAGCATGCCAAGGTTATTCATCCAATACGTCACCCAACAAAATTCAAGATAATGAAAACAAACATAATTGGTCAAAAATTTCGTACCTCACAGATATGTGCTAGTGTGCTCAAGATAAATTTAAATTCAAACAAGAAGCATAGCATGTTGCCAAAAGTAAGTAACAAGACTCAAAATCCCTAAGTCATATGATCATGTGTTCACAACTTTAAGCCTACCAAAGAAATTCAACCCAAAATCAAAGCTCAACCATATGCTTAAGAATGACATAACAACAATAATGGACCGTGTTTTGTTTTTCCATACCCTCAAACTTGAATCATACATTGTCCCCAATGTATATATAGAACTAAAGAATAAGATCAAGAGTATAGGAATACCTGAATGAGCAAATGTGGGCATATCATACTCCCAAACTTGAATGCAAAAACACATATCCTGAAAAACAAAGTGATACTCCAACCAAATACCAATCACATGCACACATTGTTGTAAAAATATAATCAAAGAATGAAGCAACAATGGATAAAATAAACCTAGATGGAGATCATATACCCTGGTGGAGTGAGGAGTCGAGCGCACAGGGCCTGGGCTCGATCCTATGAGGTATTTCTCAATGTAATTCAGTGTCCCGAAGGATTTTACCTCGATCCTTTAGAAGTCCAATGAAGCTCTTCTATCCCTTCTTCTTTATGATCATGTAGCACTCCACAAGGAAGAGGACTCCTCTTAATGTCCCAAAATTGCTTCTCTCAGCTAAAAAGTCCTGATGCTCCCTATGACGATACTCAGGGTGTTTTTTCCGAACTGGTTTCATAATTAACCTCCTGTCTCTATGGGGCTTCTCAAAAACTGGGGCAGCCAGGGAACTTGCCAAAAAAATTGTCCACCACAATGAAGTCCACTTTAGTAACTTCTGAATGAAATATGTCCCTAGTGGGGTTGTCATCAGGTGATGGAGTACTTAAAGTGAGAGGCATAGGCTCTGGTGGGTTTCTCCATGATGGGGCTTCAGATAGAGGATCAGGAGGTCGGTTTTCAGCAGTTTCTCCAATGTCATCCAAGAAAAAACATGTATTCTAATCAGGTGCATTCTAGAAGGCATTGAAAATGTTCAGTCTAGTCTTTATATTCCCAAAGGAGATCTTCGTTATTCTGGCCCGACAATTGATACATGCATTGGCTGTAGCGTGTAAAGGATGCCCAAGGATGACAGGAATTTGCTTCTTTGGATTTGGAACCGGTTCTGTGTCCAAAACTATAAAGTCAACTAGATAGTAGAACTTGTCCACCTTGATAATGACACCTTCTACAATCCCACAGGGTTTCTTGATAGATTGGCCAGCCAATTGCAAGACAGTACCTTTGTCAGTTTCAATTCCCCTAAGCCTAGTTGCTGATATACCGAGTATGGAGGCAAATTAACAATAGCACCTCAGTCAAGGAGAGCTCTCCCAATCTCGGTGCTTCCAATGATACATGAAATTGTAGGCGCTCCAGGGTCCTTGAACTTTGGAGGAGTGTTATGTTGAATCAAAGAGCTCACTTGCTCGGTAAGAATGACCTTCTTGGGGATGTGTTTCCGAATCTTCCTCTTCTGAGTGCACAAATCCTTGAGAAATTTTGCATTTTCTGGGATTTGGTTGATGGCGTCAAGGAGTGGGATGTTGACTTTGACCTGCTTGAAGACCTCCATCATGTCTTGTATCTTTTCTCCTTGCTTACCAAACTGTGAAGGTGCCTTGAGGCGCTCGAGGAATGGGACCTTAGGTTCATATGGTACCTCCGGAGTGGGGGCAGATGATGAAGATGCCTCGGTGCTTACTTGCTTACCCTTGTTTTGATGCAGATTCTGTGGGGCCTCAATTTGCTCATCCTTCTTTCCTCCACATGATTGTCAACCAGTCTTCCACTTCGCAATGTGGTGACGGCTTGAACTTGCTTCAGATGAGAAGTGCTTTCTTCTACCATGTATAGTCCCCTAGGTTTGGTCATCGATTAACTTGGAAGCTTTCCTTCGTCCCTCCTGTTGAGGGCATTGGCAAGTTGTCCGACTTGAGCTTCTAATTTGGTTATCCTGCCGATTCGGGCTTCTTTATTGGCGATGGACTGAGAGTGAGAATTCACTGTCTAAGTCAACTCGCCCACCTTGCCAGTTATCTCGCCCATTTTCCAGTCAAATCGCTCATCGTTTGCAGCATCCGATCCTCAAAGTTATAATCTGACCAAGGAGGTGGTGTGGAATGGTATTGCTGTTGTGGGGGGCAATATATGGAAGGAGGTTGGTAGGGCTACCTATTGGATTGAGCTTGATTTCTCCATCCCAAGTTGTAAGTATTGGAATACGAATCATTACTCGGTTGTGAGAAAGCTGCATTGACCTGCTCATTAGAAATATCAGCATAATTTCCAGCAGTAGGGCAGTCATTTATATGATGCATATGACTAGAACAAAACGAGCATGGTTCAGGTTGTGTGTGCATGTGAGCGGAATTAGGAGCAAGGCCAGCAACCAATAATTTATCTAAATTCCTAATTATACAATCAAGAGTTTGGGTAGCGCCATCCGGAGAATGTGCTACTTCACAAAGACCATTAGCCTTTGATGCTTTAGGTGCAGGTGCCTTACGTCTAGTGGAGGCATGATGAACAGAATTGCTACTCAAATTTTCAAACAAGGCCCATGCTTCATCCTCACTTTTTAACATAAATGTCCCCCCACTGGATGCATCTACCATTTGTCTATGAGGCTCGGTCAAGCCATCATAGAAGCTTTGCACAAGTTGCCATTTCGAAACAGCGTGGTGTGGGCATGTTCTAAGAAGGTCCCTCAGTCTCTCCCAAGTCTCATGGAATTGCTGACTCTCATATTGGGAGATACTAATGATAGCTCTCCTAATGTCATTGGTCTTTCCTATGGGGAAGTACTTCTTTAGAAATTCTTGTTGCAATTCAGCCTAAGAAGCAATGGAGTTTGGTGCTAAGGAATTAAACCAATGTTTGGCTCTTTCCTTGAGTGAGAAAGGTAAGAGACGCATCCTTAGAGCATCCTTAGTGAATCTAGTCAATTTAATGGTAAAATAGATTGCTAACAATTCATTGAAGAAGTCATAAGGATTTTCATTGCTAAGTCCTAGAAAAGATGGTAGACTTTGTTTAATGCTATTCTTAATCTCATAGTGGGCTGCCGTAATGTCCGGCAACCTGAGACATGTGGGGGCAGTGTGTGTGGTAGGGAGATAGTGGTCTCTCAAAGCCACAGGGTCACCCATGGTCTCAGTGGGACGCTCTCCTAGCAAATTAGAATTCCTTTCGACTCTAAATTGTCTAAGAGTGCATTCAATTTTGAGGTTGCAAGTAATTAATGGCAAAGACAAAGAATGGTGACCTAACATAATCTAAAAAGAAAATAAAAACAAAAACAAACATAAAAACAAACTAAGACAAAAAATTAAAGCTCACAAACGGCCTGAAGATGGAACTTTGGCTGCAGGCTGCTGCTAATGCACTCGATCGCATGGCAGGGTGCCCTCAAGCGTATTGCCACAGATGGGTGCGAGCATAGGCTTGGGAAGGCTCAAGCATGGCTGGCTGAATTAGTGCTGAAGTGCGTACTTGTGCTCGATCGTACTCGACCTGGGCTCGATCGCAGTCACATAGCCTTCCGTTCGTTATCATACAGGATCACACTAAGCGTAGGCTCTTTCCAGATCTGATCTAGCCGAAGAGCTCTCCCCTTATCATACTGAACTTGAATAAGGCAGTAGGAGGCCAGTTCGAGATCGGTAATAGGGGAATCCTTGAGTACTCCTTTAAGTGACTAGTGGGAAACCTATTGAACGTTCAGCCAAAGAGCTAGGGTTGGGGTTTTAGGGCTATTTTTCAAATTAAGTTTTTCAAAAGGTTAAAAAGGGGTTTTTTATAAGTTCAAGTGAACGGCCATTTTTAATAAATTCTTTTTGGTATTTTAGGGCATCACAAGTTTGCTTATTAAGTCTTAGACAAACGTAGTATTTGCAGCTTGTCAAGTTAAATGTGTTAAGCGGACTTTTAAAGGAAAGAAGTCTAAAGTCTATTGTACATATACCAGGTTTGGTTAGAATAACTGTATTTTGATTATTATCTCCCAGTCTATGATTAATGATAGTACATGTTTGCCTTATGATTTTTAGATATCTTAGATCTGTCATTTTCACCTTCCATTTCAATTACTCTAAGTATGCTTGATGGGTGATCCCTTCAGTTAGTTACCAGTTAACTGAATTGGAGGATTTGCAAGTAACAATACTAAAATGGTCAAGGCCAGTTTTGGGAGCATTACACCTTTTTTGGAGGTGGTTCGTGCTTAATTCCACACTGCTCAACCCCACACATTATATGCGTCACCATACATAGGATGCAAAAGTAGTGTCGCGCGCATGGCAAAAAGATGCATGTGTAGCGATAGCAACATCAAGTTACTTACGGCAACAATGTTGCACATTGGTAGCGATGCTTTGAAGGTTGTAGCAACGTCATGCGTGCACAGGCAGTAGCGTCGTATACAATGGTAGCGTCGCAACGGCAATAGCACTATCTACGCAAAATGACAATAGCAACCCCATGTGTGCAAAAATGGTGGTAGCATTGTGTGTGCAAGGGGTAGTGTCGTGTTTGTTATGGCGTACGCAGCTGCTGCACAGTGCAAATATGTGGGCAGTGTACGCAGCAGTCCCAGTAGCGCCTCGCAAACTACACCTAGCAGCTTCCTACCGTAGTCAGTGGTAGAGATATAATGGAAGTGTTTATCATGTTTGTTAGGTTTTTTGTGTTGGCAAATTCAGTGCTGAAACATATTTGGTTGTAAGTTTTGGTTTAGGATTAAGCCGGTGAAAAAGTTAATCCAAGTCATGTTTATTAAAGTTTGTGTATATTGTCAATATTGACCTAGTCGGACTAAAATGGTTATAACTTCTGACTTTGAGCTCCAATTGAAGCCAACTTGATGGTGTTGGAAAGGTGACTCAAAATTATATAAATTTACCGGGTCAAAACGGGTTGTGAATAGAAGCACGAAAATCTGCACGTTTTTGGAACCGACTTTGTGGTTGTAGGGCCACTTTATCAAGTCTAACTAATGTCCTTTGGAGAATGAATTTTGCAAGGATTGAGGCAATATGTCAAGAAAAAAAAAAAAAAAAAAAAAAGGCTATTCCTTTATGTGCTAAGAGAGAAAAAAAAATATTTTTGTGCTTTCAATTGCTTCTCTCTTAGAATCTTTATTGTAAACCACAATCGTTAATAAACAACAACTAAAGCCTATGGGAGTTTTGGTAAAGGAGATCAAATAGAAGAATTGTTTCAGACGTTCTATGAAGGGCTCCTACGGTAAAAGTCAAGTGGGTCACTGTCTTATGCAAGAAATGTAATACCCCAATGAAATCAATTAATTGATAATTGACTCCATGGTTCGCCTCCCAATCTTACTCCACGAGGAACAAAACTCAAGGATCTCATCTTCTCCGAAGAGAGTCTGTAGCAGAAGATTTTTCATTTGTAAATAGAGATAGTCATAATTTAAATCCACAATAAACAAAAAGAGTAAGTCATCATAACATAGATAAGTTTCCAAATGTCGCAGTCAAATATCAGTCACCAAAATAGGCTACACAATTACAAACCGAATCTAATTGTTCTGAAAACATAATCAAGCCTACATTTAACAAGATCAAGCATAAAGAAAATCTCAGTATGTCCTGGTGAGAGGCTCCGTTAGTGTCCCACATATACTTGAGTCACATGGGATTTAAGTCCTAAAAAATCATCTGAATCAAGTCCTTTACAATAACCAGATGCTTCCCGAGATCCATCTTCAGCTAAACTATCTATAACACTATATATATATATATATATATATATATAAGAGTAATTCCACAACTTAGTAAGTATAAATGCACATGATGTACATGTCATTATATGATTAACTCAGTTTTTTTATAAATTACATGCAATAGTTTGAGGTCACAGTTCATCATTTGATAATATGATCATGAATGCAATATAGATATAGTACATGATGTAATATGATAATCATGTCATAGTTCAACTCCATGTGGTCTATCCAAGCCCTTAACTCCTTCTTGGTAGGGTTGGAGTTGTCCCGAGGGACCTATAATACAATACTGGTGCCCTAAATATCATACACATATCGTCTGATTACTAGCAACCACATCGAGTCTGACCTCGGGTGACCTACTCTACTAATGACATTCATCTATAGCAACCACCATACAAACATGACTGCGTCGGTCACAAACAACCATTGGATCCAAGGCTAAACATAAACAATAAACATATTTTGAGCATAGGGCTAACCCTTATAATTTTATCCCTTCGACGAATTGTGTTTTGTCATATTTTGACCATTGTTAGATCATGTCTCTTTTTTCTTTTTTATCCCTTCGACGAATTGTGTTTTGCCAGAGAGACTTGTTTAGAAAGATTCTCCATAAATAATTAGCTCATGTAGTCCCTATTTATCGTGTTTTAGTCACCTTTCAATGGCTCCCTTAATTATGTTTGAATAATTGCCCTCTTGAGTAATGGGAAGTGGGCTAGTCCCCGAAAATGCTCGTTCCTTCATTGTTGGGGCTTACAATTCACCTCATGACTCATTCCTTTGATCAAGCATTCTTTAGATGTCGATCAATCTATCACAGTCATGCTGGGAGAGTTGAAGATTGAAGATATGTTGCACAAAGACACCGTAATCATCGAACATCGATCTCAATTGCTTAGGAATGGCAAGTGACTTAGTAACCTAGTTTAATGACACACATTGTTTTAAAAGAAGAATAAGCACAAAGTGAGCAGAAGGTGTGATGTCCCGAAATATCAAAAAGGATTTATTAAAAACAATCGTTTATTTGAAACTCATAAACACCTCATTAATCTTTGGGGAAACTTCACTTTGGCCCCCTGAACTTCCACCCGATTTTACAAACCCTCCCTGAACTTTCAAATCTGTCATTTCGGACCCCTGAACTTTCAATTACTCTCAATTAGAACCCTTCCGTTAATTTTAGTCATTAAAAATACAAAAAAAAAAGACCAAAATGTCCTTGATTTTCATTTTTTTTAAAAAAAAAACAAAACAAAACATTTTGGAAGTTGAAATTTTATACAAAAGTAAAAGGTATGAACGTCATGTAACGTTTAAAATTTGACAGGGGGTCCACATTCAAAGTAATTGAAAGTTCAGGGGTCCAAAATGAGAGATTTGGAAGTTCAGGGGTGTTTGTAAAATCGAGTGGAAGTTTAGGGGGCCAAAGTAAAGTTTCCCCTTAATCTTTTAAAAAGCTTCTGAAGTGCCAATCCTTTTGATAAAATTTCACTTGAAAAATAGCCCTAAAAACTCAATTTCTACTTTTTGGCCAAACATTTGTTGGGGGACCACCAAACATTCATACCTAACCTTTAGTCCAAACGTTCGCCCATTAACCACACTAAACATTCATTGACCAAATTGTAAAACATTGGGTAGTGATTGAACGTTCAACTTACGACCCTAGAACCATTGTGTAATAGTACACTAAATATTCGCACCAATGTACTGAGCATTTGGTGACAATCTTAACTCATTCTCCACCTTTTCAGACATAGCACACCTCTCCCTCGCACCCCTAAACCCACCCCTACGCCAGAAACACTAACCCTAGAGTGAGAGGAGATTTTGAGACAAGAGGAGATTTTGGGGTGATTTGCCATCCTCAAGGTAACCACTTCTGCATGCACTTAGTTTTCATGTTATTATTGTTATTTTCATGCTCTTTACAAGTTTTAAGGATACCATGACGTGTTTGTATATATTTTTCCTTAAAAATAGAGAAAGGTTTTTCAAATGCTTTAAACACACCTTTTGTTTCTTAAGATTGCATGATATGTTGTGTTGTTATGCACTCACTAAGAGCCTATGGTGAGATTTATTACGCCACTATTTAAGGATAGGAGCCTAACATGCAGTTTGGCTTATGACCGAACATTGTCTGCATTCTAGCCGAACTTTCACCTCAGAGCTTGTACGTTCGCTCAATTGATAGAACATTCGACCAGTGTCCAGAATGAGAAGAATTAGGGTTTTGTGATCTTTTAGCTAGTTGTTCTCGATTAGGACCTTATGTAACTCTAGTAAGTTCTCTAGTACTACGTATAACGATGAACCATGTTTCAGTATAGCAGAAATTCAGAATATCGGAGGATTCAAGCGAGCGTACAAGATAAGTGAATACTTACGACTTATTTCCTTAAAACTGTGTGATATGTCTGTTAACTGAGCACCATATGTTATGAACATATTTACTTTTTACACAACTTGATAATTGTCATAATAACTAATTAATGAGATGCATTGTACGACATGGTACATCGATACATGTTGTATAATGGCTATGGGCTTACTATATATACTTGATTTTTATGGTCAAATGTGTGTTTGTTATATGGGCCTTGGATCTAATGGTTGTTTCATGACTGGCACAGCCATGTTTTAGTGGCGGGTCACTACACGACGTACGTTATTAGTAGCTTAGGCTACCCAAAGTCAGACTTAGGCTGCTAGTTATAGATGGTAGCGTACAATGGCCAAGGCACGATAGTTATGACCTATACAATGGCTGGGACACATACCGTACAATGGCCCGCTGAGAATGGATAATATCTTGAGTAGACCATACATGATATATATGACCTATTAAAGTATTAGTTTTCTAGGCGATTGTCATTGGGATTACACTTATACCTCTCGGAAACCAAAACTATGCTTTGTCGTGTAATAACTAAGGCAACACCTCATTTACTTGCTACAATGAAATACATGTTTATTTATGCCTATAACAAGCTCATTTCTTACTCGACTGTAAGATTTACTTGTCCTTAGACTTACGCAATTATTGCGGCTTGTAGGTTACCTATTTTTTAGGGGACTTCCTTTTGAGAAGAGGTCAATGGCATGTCTGCCGCACCAGGTTATGTAAGAGAACCTTTAAGAAAGAGAAACCAAAAATCCAGTTTGCATAAACTAGGTTTGGCTAGAATATCTGCATTTTTATTAGTAGCTCACTATCTATGTTCGATGATAAGGTATGCATACTCTATGATTACTAGTTATCTCAGATTTGTCAAATTTACCTTCCGCTATATTTACTTTGATTATGCTAGAAGGGCGATTCCCTGGTTAGTTATCACTTAACTAATTAGGGAAAAATGCCAATAACACTATCAAACTAGTCAAGGCTATTTTGGGGGCGTTACAGAAGGACATGAAAAACATAGAGTGTTGATCCTTTACTGAAAATAAACATGTGAAAGTCATGGTAGTGTCTATGACTCTTCATAATTTCATTAGGAAGAATGCAATTAAGGATTCTGAGCTCCCACCATATGATGATGATATGAATTTGCTACCTATTGAGAGCAAAGGGAACGATAAAGCACAAGAAGAACTAAGCATACAACAATCAAAGTCCAATGAAAATTAGATGAATATTGAGCGTGCTTGTATTGCTAATCCATTTATGACCCGATGGTAGGATTACTTTTTGCATCATGCTTATAAAACGTCTATTAGGCATGTCTCTTAGCTACTACATTAAAAGTTTATTAAAACATCAATTATTGTGAACCATAGGAAGGAACTAACGTTATTGAATATTATTTGAAGGCCCCCGAAGTGACTTTTTATTACAGACAGTATTTTAAGGTACAAAAAAGACAAAATGTTGGACATCAACTACATATTTCAAGTTAAAAGAACGGGGAAATTAAATAACTTTGATATATATAATTTTTATTTTGTTCATCATTAACAACAACGACAAAAACCACTTAAGACATGTAATTACCAAATAACTAAACAGATTTTGGGTAGTAAAATTTTTTGGCAAAGTTTTACATATAAAAGTTGTATAGATAAAAGCTTTATTTTCAAACCTAATCCCGAACGGGCCAGAAGTGTATGAAAAAGATGCAATTTATAACAACATGAAATTAAAACAAGTCTTTTTAGTGTGTGTGGAACAAATTGCTACAACAAGAATATGTGTGAAAATGGTGCTCTTTCTCTTTTTTGTTTTCTAACTGTGATAATGCATTTAGATTGTGAGTATTGTGGGTATGGCTCTAGTAGCATGCTCCAACATAAAATAAATAAATAAATAACAATAACAATAACAAAAACAAAAAAAAAAAGTATTGTTGATTCAAGATCGGAGCACGTGAAACAACTTGACTTAATTTGGGCAAGAAGGTAGTGATTGATAATGAGTTTATAGGTTTCTGGAATTATAAGTTCAATTAAACCTACCAGATTTTTTGAATAATTGAATGCACCATCACTAGTGATCATGTAGCATAGCCATGCCGTACTATACGTTTTGATGACCCTTTAACTTGTTAGGTTTAAGATTTAAGATCTCTCTCACACGCAAGTACGCGCCTATATGCATACCACAGATCCAATCGATTTTTCTTTTTTCTTTTTTAATACATTTTGGCCCTTGAATTTCTGGAAAACATGCAGCATCATGAATATTTAATTCAATTAGAACCTTAGTTTGAATGAAACGCATGATCACATTATCAACAAAAAAGATATAATAATAATAATAATAAGGGAAAATGCACTTTACCATCCTAATGTTTCACCCCATTTGCAATTCGGACTCCAATGTTTAAAAAATGTCAATATACCCTAACAAAGTATAAAAAATTTATAATGTGACTCATCCGTTAACCATTTCCGTCTAATTTAACTGAAAATTTCGCATATGTGGCATACGTGCATTTTTTTTTTTTTTTTTTTTTTATCTCTGATTTCTAAAATTGCCCCATATTTTTTTGATGGAATTTCAAAAATACGCCTAATTAAAAAAAAACCAAAATAAAAAATAATAATAATAAATAAATAAATAAGTAAAAATTTGGGGTGGCTCGACCAGCCCCAAGTGGCCAAAGGGGCTGCCTAGCCACCCTATGGCCCTTGGGAGTGGCCCCCAAGGAGGCAAATAGGAGTGAGTTTGATGGGAGTAGCCAAAACCACCCCCGAACCCACCCCTATTTGGTTCCTTGGGGTGGCCGCGCCGCCCTATGGATCGCGAGCTGCCCTCAAATGGCCAAAGGGGTAATTACATACAGCCACTCCCATTTTTTTTTTTGCTATTTATTATTGTTTTTTTTAAAAAAAATATAAAGGTAATTACATCTTTTCAAAAAATTTCGTTATCTGATGGGTCACATTATAAGCTTTTTATACTTTATTGAGGTATATATTGTCAATTTTTAAACATTAGAGTCTGAATTACAAATAGGGTGAAACATTAAGGGAGTAAAGTGCAATTTCTCCTAATAATAATAATAATTAATGGAATCCATTACATCAATTTGCCACGTTACTATCATCCCTACCTAACAGTGCATGGCTGGCATGTGATATAATCGCCACCCGCCTATGGTATTAATCCTCGTGAATATGGCCTTCTTCACTCTCTCTCTCTCTCTCTGTGATATATATATATATATATATATATATATATATATATATTGAGATCATAAGAAATCTATGTAAAAGAATATTAAAATGGGATTCATACCATCTAGGGTTGTTATTTAAATGGCCTAAGAAAATCTCTTAAATTATTAGATATGCTAGGTTCGAATTTTGCAATAAAAATCTTTATATCTATTAATACAACTCATATTTGTTCTCATTGATACCCTAGTGGGGATGTGTCAAGCTATAACTTAGTTGAATTTGATGAAGTGCATGCGGTTTTTATCGTCTAGGCATTTTCTATACAGCTTCCACCACATAGGTGCTACTATGATCATGCGACTCATGTCCAACTAGAATAGTTACAATTAGTCTTCCTTACCTACCTTTCTATTTAAAATTAATCATAATTTATCATCCATTTCACTTTACATTATTTAAAAATTTAAAATAATATATATAAAGCATCAAGTATTCATGAATAGTATGTATCGACTTGACTCAAAATGGAAAAAAAAGGATTGAACTAGAACCATACTAGATTTAATTGATGTAAAAAAAAAAAAAAAAATTGTTTGTAATGATTATTTTATTTGAATATGAATAAAAATGAATTTATGTGACGTAAAATGTAAAAATGTTGAGATTGATTTTGAAAGAAATAGTAAAGTTTTTTTTTTTTTTTTTTTTTTAAGTCTTTTGGCAAGCATACCCACAAAGTTTAGATGCAGATATAGACATTCAATATGAAGGAGAACACGTGGTGCTTTCCTGTAAAGCCACAGTACTGGGTGAGACGATTGGATAAGAAAGAAAACAAGTCAAACTAAATATGAGTTAAACAAAAATCCTAGTTATTACCTAATTAAATAACATATATAATAATTATAATGTAAATGCACACTCTCTCTCTCTCTCTCTCGTACATCAACATCGAAGCTATAATGTGGAAAAAGGAAATTTGGTAGGAGGTTGCGTACCACAAGTCCACAGCATTTATGTGACCGGCCTTAATGGCCTTCAAATTAGGCAAAGATATGGGCCACCAATTTAAAGAAAAAGCAACCCAATTCCCATAGCATTACAATTTAGACCACACTCTCTAATTAATTCTACCTTTTCATAAACCAAAATCAATGTCAGCACTGATAATGAAGCCATAATAAAAAAATAAAAAATAAAAAAATAAACAGAGATGAGATGTAGCAGTGAAGGAGTTTCAATGGAATTAAATTCAAATAAATGCAAATCAAACGGCGTGGTAATTAATTTATAAATGCAGCAGCGCGCAGCAGATTTGTTAGATTTCAGAGGAGAAAAATATAGAATGGGCTTGACGTGTAGGTAAAGTTGCTTATTATAATTAGGGTAAAGCCTATTTAATTTTCTCAAATTACTATTTTAATGATAATCTACTCTCAAAATTATCAATTGTAACAATTTACCTCCCAAACTACCAAAACAATGACCATGTACTCCAAATTTTAACAAAACGATGAAATTATCCTTACTAAAATAAAAGCAAAAATACTAAAATTTAATATATTTTTTTTCAAAATTTTAAGGGTATTTTTGTCTTATTAAAAATTCTATAGGGGTAATTTCGTCATTTTGCTAGTATTGGACGGTACATTGTCATTTTTTTAGTAGTTTGAGAATAAATTATCATAATTAATAATTTAGTGGATAAATTATCATTAGAGTAATAGTTTGAGAGGGTTAACTCAAGTCAACTTTACCCTTATAATTAATTATAATACAAATGTGTGGTCCATGTTGAATGTATTTTGTACAATTATTAATCTTAGGAAAAAACAAAATGACACAAATCTTAACGTTAAGGCATTAGGATACTTGAAGAGAGGACCATCTTCAGCCACGCAACTCTCGGCCGGGTTCAACCCCATCCAAGCCCACCATATAAGTCCACTTTTTCACACTAATTAATGATGGGCATGTGAAGGTGGATATCCCTATTTTTCCTACTTATTCACTATTTAAGAATGGAAAATGCTAGGGATATCAGATCTTTTACAAAATAAGATTATGTTCATTTCAAATAAAATTTAGAGTATCCCGTTAGTGTATTTTAGATGGTTAAAATTGTCATTTTTATTTCATCATTTTCAATTATTTACCAAGAGATGAGTACCAAAATGGTGTGAAGTTTATTCATTGAAGAGGATAAAAAAAAAAAAAACTAATTAAAAGAAATGCTAGAAATACTAATGAATAAGCTCCGCATCATTTTGATACTTATTTTTTGATAAAAAAAAAAAAAAAAAAAAAAAAAAAAAAATTGGTGCCCATAATATTTCTCTTGAATAATATATTGTCCATCAGAAGTTCACCATTTTCTCCTATTCGGTATCTACTATTTACTCATCTAATTAATTAATATGTTTGTCCATTGTAATGCATTGAACTTGACTACCAGGAAAAAAGTGTTCTATAAATTACAGTCACTTGAACACTTTTCTCATAGCTACCAATTGCAAAAACTCTTAATCTTAAGAGAATAATGGACTTGGATATAAAATTATGATAATTTTAGTTTACCAACAAGTGAGATCTAGATTGATTAATACCTCGATACTTTGGGTGATTGCATTGAGTATTTGTGCGAATGCTTGAACTTTGAACTATAACATTTCATTTTATCTAAGCATGAACATATACATAACCATTGATAACTATTTACATTATATCTTCCTACTACACATTACATATTTTACACTTGTCCTCAAAATTTACATAACTACAACCATACACAAAAGGGACACGTATTGCCATCCAACCCAAACCTAATCACAATAAGTTGTTAGTTGGATTAAAAAACACTATACAATTCAAAGAAATGTAAGGGCCAAGTTGCGTAGCTTCTTCAACCCATTCCTCATTATGGGATGCTATTGCTGTTAAATTAACATTTTACAAGTGAAAATGTGAATTCACGACTCAATAAGTCAAAACCAAAACAAAATTATGCGTTATGTGAGTCACATTTTATTCTAGTAAAGCCTCTTCTTTGTAGAACTAAAAACATTAAAATGCTAAGTTTTATTCCCAAAACCATGTGACAAAAATCTTTCTAAGTACTTTTTTCTGCTTGAAAACTCAATATAAGACATCCATGCATTAGTCTTTAATCTTGATTTCATATTTCTAAGACGGTTTTGTGCATTCTGCAAGATATTCTAATGGGTATTGCTACTTAGTAAACTCTTATACGACCGCTACACAACACAATTACGATAATGTGGCAGTGAAACTCAACCTTTGGATTAACAAGAGCTTGTAAAAATAAAAATCAATGACAGTATAACAGTCATATAAGAATCTACTAAATATCATTTCTCATATCCTAATAGCGTTGCTGCCCAACCAATAGAGAGACTTCTTCTTGCCCGAACCCAAGCAGACTTTGGTCCAACCAAGAAAGGCATGGGAGAATTGATTTGATGAACGCCGGGTTCATTCCTTAAATGAACTAATGGAATTCAATATGTAAGATTTATATTATATAATTGAGCTCAAGTTTATGCAAAAGTTTTTTAAGCTCAGTTAAAACATGAATTTTTTTATTAGCTCAAGTCATTACTAATGGTCATAATAGGCTATTTGCTGCTCTAGCCACAAATTAAAAGTAAATCCGAATTGGATAAATGGATCTTTTTCCGGGTCAGATGAATGGGTACATCCAATCGTCACTAACAAATTCGGATATTGCATCAACCTGAATAGATCCAAATTTGACACATTTACAGGCCTAATGGAAACAACACATGCGAAAATGTTTCCCTTCTTCCGTCTCATCAATATCAATGAAAGTCAACATTTGTATGCTACCACTAAATTTGATGCTAACTCTACAATAAATAAAATCTTCATGACAGCCTCGTTTTGAAAAGTGACCCCCAGCCTATACATTATACAGCGTAGAATCTTGTCACTTAAAAACATGTATTCTACTACTTTCTATTCGATGTGGAGGAAAGGAAAGGGAATTAGGACAAAATTAAACAAAAAAATAGGTGGACCACATACAACTAAAAAACAGTGCTGCAAGCAAAAGATACACGAACTATTAGGAATTAGTCAAATTAATGATTCGGCCCAGCCCATCAAGAGAACCAAAATGGCCACAAAGAATTGCACTAAGAAGCATCACAAGAGGTTCCGGAAGGTCTGCAGGTAGAACCACCAACATGCCAACACCGTAAAAGGATGGATCAGAGAAGCCGACAAGCAACCAAACACAAAATGAACAAAACTGGCGAGAGAACACCGAAAGGCAATGTCTCCACCAACAAGTAAAGCAACGAATAAACAGGGAGACAAAAGCCAAAATATAAAAACAACAAAAGCAATAAACAAAAGAAAACACCATAAAAACAATAGAAAGATACATAAAAGAAACTAAACCCAAAAAGCAGCAGCTCCTGCAATGGAATGGGCAGAGAATGGGAGGCACTGAGAGGCGTGTGACGCCAATGCGCCGGCGTGTGAAGACCATGTGCCGGCAAGTGGACATCAAACGACGAAGCGGCGGATAACAGCAATAAGATGGAGTGCTGAAAAGGACGATGAGCAGACACGTGACAAGCTATAAAGGACCAAGAAAAATATATCATACTTTAGAAAAGACCTGATCTAAGAACCACATCCTTCCAGATGAGCAACAAGATGAGCAAGGCTGAAGACAGAGGTAGAAGCAGTCCCCAGAGGCACTAGAGGCAAAGTTGCTGCAGCTGGGGAAGACGCAAAACACCGGGAGAACACCAAAATCACTAGGAGAAACCAAGCGAAAGAGAAAGAGGGAGAACGACCCTCCTCCCCTCCACAAGGCGGTAGAAAAACCTCACAAGGAGGTGGCGGCTCCAAACCTAGGGTTTGAGAGCTCTCTCTTTCGAAACGAAAGAGTATTCTACTACTTATAAACAAAGAAAATACGTAGCGTACAACCACATTAACAACATTTGAATATTTTTCTTGGAGAAAAATGAAAAGGAAAAACTAAATACAAAGGGAAAGGCGAAGCTGAATATACAAAAGAACATTTCCAAGAAAAAAATGAAAAAAGAAAACTCGTATAAATGAGCTCATTGCATCGCTTTAAAACCTAGCCTCCTGTTACCGTGCCTTCAGTGAAAAATTGCATCTGCAAAAAGATTCAAATATTAATTGAATGATGTGGGAGTATACTTAAAATGCTTCTTTCTTTTCCTTTTCTGGACGGCTGAGGATACTTGATCACCGTAACTAACAAGCATTTACCCATTAAGAGAATAGGGTGGTGACTTCTGGTTCCGTTGTAAGAGAATGACTCAATTCTCTTGAACACTCCATTTCTGGAGCTGTTTCAGGCTATCTTTGCCGCATTTCCTTGACCTCTTCGTGGATAGATTGGAAAAGAACAGTAGGAATATACCTCTCCCCAAAGCTTGGAAATATAACCTTCAGTATACAAGTTAGAGAGAACTATCAATTTCAAAATAAAGTGCTGATAAAATAGAGTTAAAAATGAATGTCTTTGATCGATTCATGAGTTGGTGAGAAGATCTGTGATGCTGAATGTTGCTATATACAATCATGCTATCACTGATGTTCTAAACTACTAATGTTTAGTAATATGTTCAATCACTGCCAAATAATTATAAAATGTGCTCACTGTAATAAGTTTTCCAGCATTCTCAGGCCTTCTTGCTAAACTAATTGCAGCAGCTGCAGCAGCGCCTGATGATATACCAACCTGGGTGCAGGTATGAAATATTAATTATCAAAATCAACTTCAAGAGAGGGGAGAGACCCCTTTTTGTAATTGCAGTAACATTGTTATAGCTAGCAAGAGCTCAAAATGGAGAATTGATGATGAGGTTTAAATATCAAAGAGGAGGTGGGCAACTTAGAAAGAAGCTTCCTACAAGTAAAAGTGCTAAATGGAGCTCAGTTATTTCCCCTAATGGGAATCTCCGAGACATCAACAGAAGATGAAAGAGGATTTTACGGGTATGTTTGAGTACAAAACTAGTTCCACCAAATGTGATTATTGTGCACTTCAATCAAACTGGATACAAACCAAAGCTTGGTCAAATTTGAACTGGTCCATATTCTGAGATTGGTTCGAAACCACAATAAAGTAGATCTCTGGTTTGGTAAACGTTGTTAAAAAATACTTGCATATTACCAGCAAACCTTCCTCCAATGCTAGTCTCCTTGCCATCTCAACAGCTTCAAAATTGGTAACCTACATTTTGCCAACAATTTCATATGAGATACATCATGTAACTATATTCTGAATAAAAGCACTTCATGGTAAGAGACAATACAAATTAAGCAGCAAACAGATCTATTTAATTATCCAGTATTTATCCAGATGTTGATCCAGCTTGACCATCCAGGGGACTGAAAGTCAAAAATCTATATTAATGATGACTCTTATGAGATGAATGAACTGCCGACATTCCATTGAACCCGGAATCGGATCCTCTCCATTCCATTTCACTTGAAATGGAGAGGAGCCGGTTCACAGCTAAGATGTCATAAAATAAACTCAGTGATCTTGATTTGTACACTCCTGGCTACGAAAATAAACAAAACATAATACTAATTTTTTCTATTCCAAGATAAAAGTTCATAATCTTTTGGTTCACTCAATTCAGAAAACAGATCCTAGGATTTCAGCATGGTTAGAGAGCATTTTTGTTGGATAACTAAAATCGGCGGTTGATGAGGGCCAGGAAAATTTACAGAGAAAGTGAAATGGTTTTGAAGCATGTGGACCAATAATATTAGTGTTTTGGCATCTATTTTGAAATGCAAAAGGCTAGCCTTCACAAGTGCTAACAATCCCATGGGCTTCATTTTGGATAACTTAGTTGGAATTTGTATGGTTTGAGAGTAGTTAAGCCTAGGCCCTTGCTTCTAGTAATCAAAAACCTAAAATGATGGGAAAAATAGCGGTTACAATAATAAAAATGATTCACTTATTCACGCCTAAGAGCTGGCAAATTTTCAAGCATATGAGGTACTATGGAAAGCAAATGAGTTTAACGCACAGTATAGGGACGAGAGTTCCATGTTAGAGCACTAGTAGTAATTTTCCTTAAATGTTTTTCTAAAGTTAGATAACCAAATTACTTTTTACTTCCCCATTCAAATACAGTCATCAATAGCTTCCCTTATCTTTTCCCTATACCATTTAAATATTCTTTCAAACTCAATGTGACGGGAAAGAGAGCCTTTTTGAATAAAATAAGAAAATTTTGGGTAGCACTGCAGCTTTCCCTCGGTTTAGGAAAGGGAAGGGAAATTTAGGGGGTTTTTGGGGATTTTCCCTAAGTTTAGGAAAGGGAAGGAGGTTTAGAGAGTCTGGTGCTAGCACTCTTATAAAGTAGAAAGAAAAAAAAATCAGGAAAGAGAGTTCCATTTTATAAAACAGAAAAAAAATAAAAATAAAAATAAAAAAATAAAAAATCATGTATTTTCATGTATCTCATTAAGATCTCACTAAATCCAATCATTGCAAGCTGATTACGAAAGCTCTGCAGCACACTAATGAGAAGTCAAATCAAGGAAGACATAGTAAACATCTACCTTTCAATTGTCAGAGGACACAAAAAACTTTCATGCATCTTGTTTATAGATCAGACACCCAAATTGAATTAAAAAACTCTGCAATAAATTGATGACAACTCAACTCAAGGAAGACTTAAAGAGAATCCAGAAGCACAAATAAAATTCAGAACATCTGATGCAACCTGGAATTTGTTTACCCTTTTTGAGCTTTTCCTGAAATATGACTAGTAGTAATGTAAGAACAGCAGAAAGTTGGGGCTCTTAAGCCTTGGCTCATGTGGGGTTGGGGTTGGGTATATGCAGATCTTAGGTTCAGAGTGTTATGTACATATATCCATTGTGCAGGGGTGCAACCATGCAACACTTCTCAGTTTGGGCTCACATTCTGAGATTTGCAAGTTCTTTTCAAGACTGGGAATTAAAATCAGTTGATTCTCTATTTGATTTATATTTCCAATATCCCATTCTGTTCAGGGGCAGATAAAAGCTGAACCAAAATGGTATTTTGACGTTGCTCAGTTGATTAGCTTTTACTACATGACTCTGTTCCAAGTGCTGTGGTCCTTGGTAATTGCTCTTTTTCAGGTCCAATAGGAGATGCCAAAGAAGGCTGCGGAAGTATTGTTTTACTGTAAAGGGAATTCCGGCCACTGTAAAAGTTGTTTTATTTGGAACTCATTTCCACTTAAGATTGTATGACTCATTCGGAAAGAAAGGAACAACCGAATCTTCGATGGCAATGAGCTCCCCACCAATGTGCTAAATATTCTAGTCTTGAGGTTTTTGTTTGATTGGATGAATGCACTTGGCAGTGTTCCTGCTTTCTAGAAATTCTTTATTTATTGAATTTTCATTCATAACCCTTTGGAGAACCTATTGTATACTTGAGGTTTCTTCTCTTTCTTCTAAAATAGATCACCTATAAAAAAATATTAAACAATGAGAAAAATAAAGTGAACAAAAAATCTCTTTACCTTGATAACCTCGTCAAGCAATTTAACATCCAAAATGCTTGGCAGATAACCTGCACCAGAACCTTGTATGTCAGAAGCAGAAAGCCGCAAATGACAAAGGAAACTTGAATTTTTTTTTGGGACGAAAAGAAAGGACGAAATATAGTGGTTTCCACCTGGGCTTTCCCCTGAGATTACACTTCTCTCTGCAGGTTCAACACCTACAATCTAAACAAACAAAAAAATAACAAGCTCTCATCTATGAAACAAGAAAATAAAGAACAAAGGAAACAGCATGCGACTTTATTAACCACTCAGCAAGCCCAGATGGAGAACCTCATCAAATCAAAAAGTACCAATGATTCAAAACATAGTCCTTTGCAACCTTTCAAATGATACAAGTTAGAAACTTCATAATTTGAGTTCTAGTTTATGAGATATACCACTTGGAACTTTCGAGTTGAAACAAAATTATATTTATCATGAAAAATATATTGTTAGAGAGGGGGTATTGTAATAAAGGTTAGAGGCTACTCCTGGAATGAAGTCATACCACACAGATATACTAGCTGATTGTATTGTTTCTCTAATATATATACTTGAACAGTGAGGGATAGAGAAAATACTTTTTCTCCTCTCATTTACAAACTCTAGTTTTAACACTATATTAGAGTATTGATCCTAGAGTTAATTCTTTCAATTATTTTTCCTCTTTTTTCTTATATTAGTTATTCTTTCTTTCTTTCTCAGTTAATTTTCTGCTTCCCCTCCACTGCCCAGTGGGTATGTTGGGCTCAGTCCCGATGCTCACCACTGAAGGCCGATGGGATTCTCGATGTCAGCAGTCAGCACGACTCGCAGGTGAGTGATAGGCTGCAGATCTTTCTATAGCTGCTGCAGTTGGTGGTTCAGTGGCTTGTTATTTCTTTTAACGATTGGCCAATCATCATGATATACAACCCGCAATTTTTTCATGGATCTGGATTAATCTTATGGAGATTCTGTTGGTTTAGTACTGATTTTATATGTTTTTTTCTTTGCTGGTACCACATGGTCCAGCTTTGATCTGCTCTCAATAAATTGCTAGTGGCGGTTCAAACTTTTTCAGTAGATTCAATAGTTGTGTTTGCTGGTTCTGGGTGGGTCAGTTTCGATTTGGCCCCCCAACTAATTGCCAATAGTTCTTGGGTTGGCCCACTTGTTTTGCTGGCTAGTTGATTGGAATCTTGGGTAATTTCTGACTAAGTGCTATTTGTTCTATTTATGGAATGTTATTATTGAAAAAATTGAATGTCGTTTGGCTGGTTGGAAGAGGCTTTTTTTGTCTAAGGGTGGTAGGTTGACTTTGATTAAAAGCACTCTCTCCAATTTGCCTACTTTTTTTTCTTTTTTTTTGTCCCTTTTCCCCATTCCCATAAGTGTGGCTAACCAGAGTGAGAAACTTCTTATGGACTTTTTCTGGGGTGGAGTTGGTGACAAGTTTAAGTTTCATTTAGTCAGCTGGTCGAAGATTTTGTTCTCCAATGTATTCCAATGGTTTGGGGGTTAGAAATCTGATTCAGTTTTACCGAGCACTTATGGGTCATGGCATTACGCTACAAAGAGGGAGGCTTTGTGGAGATAAGTGGTGGAAACAAAATTTGATAGCATGAGGTTGATGTTCGAAGGAAGTAGTAGGGCCCTCCGAAGTAGGAGTGTGGAAATATATTAGGAGGGGGTGTGAAGTTTTTCTAGGTTTGTTAGATATGGGGTGGGAAATAGGCATAAGATCAAGTTTTAGCATAATGTGTGTGGTGATTTGCCCCTAAAGGCAACTTTTCCGAAATTGTTTAGTATTGTAAGTTGTAAGGAGGCGTGGGTGGAAGATCATGTACAATTCTGATGTAGATCGGAGTGCTTACGATTCATGAGGAAGACTCGAGCAGATGTCAGTTTGAAGGGACCCCAAGGAGTCAAAACACGATCATAGAGTCCGGACATGACATCCTGTCCGGACATGGGGAGTAATTCGGAGTTTCTGGAATTTGTGTCTGGACATGGATCCCGCATGTTCGGACAGGTCATCAACATTGAAGTCTCAGGAAAGCCCGTCCGGACGCACCTATATTATTTTTACGCACTTTGTTAGTGTGTGTCCGAACAGGGGGGATTATGTCCCGTCCGAACAGGCCTCGTAGGTTTACCAATCCAACTCTATTTCGTACTATTTTTAGGTTTAGGGATTGGGGGCCTATAAATACATGTATTATAGACCCTAGAACAGAGTTTTTGATTATTATTCAGTTTTCTTCAATATGAATACTCAAAAGTTGAGTTTCTTCATTATTTTCCTTCAACCCTAGAAAGCATCTAGCGTTTAGAGAAGATTTCTTCGATTATTTGATCGTATCAAGGTCTTAGGAATATTTATCCCTTCTTCTTGCTGTTATTCTTGCATATCACAACATCATGCTGCATCAGTTGGTATCAGAGCCCAAGTTGCTTTCCATGGCTCCAGTCACAAGGGGAAGGGGCAACCGCTGTGCAAACTTGAACGAAGTGTATGAGCGCGAGGAATCAGTTCGTGAAGAACGTTGGCAACACATGGAGGAACAATTCAAGGCTATGAGGGATCAAGTGGAAGCCCTCACTACCTGATTATCCAACATGGGTGGTCACAACGGATGTCATCATCAACCCCCACCGCACGTTTCGGAGGAGGAAGATGAACATAGCGATGGGAATGAATTTGGGAATCCTTTTGCGGAGCATCGAGTGCACGGACATCAACCCCCTGCGCAAGCTCATGCCAATCAGTGGGAGAACGAGTTCAAACTCGATATTTCGGAATTCCAAGGGGGTCTACAACTTGAAGAATTTCTGGATTGGGTAGCGGCAGTTGGAGAGGTTCTCGATTTCAAGGGGGTGCCTGAGGATCGATGAGTTTCTTTGGTCGCAACCAAATTCCAAGGAAGAGCTGTTGCGTGGTGGCAACAATTGAAGCAATCTAAGGTGCGGCTGGGCAAGGGGAAGATCAACAGTTGGGAGAAACTGTTGAAACACATGCGGCCTGCCTTTTTACCTCACAACTACACCAGAACCATGTATCAACGGCTGCAGAATTTGTTCAAAGTTCGTTGATGAGTACACGGAAGAATTCTACAAGTTGTTGACACGGGTAGATCTGGCCGAATCTAACGATCAACTTGTGTCCCAATATATCGGAGGCTTGCGACAACAGATCCAAGACTCTTTGAATCTCTTTGATCCCGTCAATGTTTCGGAGGCCCACCAAAGGGTGTTGCTATTAGAGAAGACACTCACGCGAGGACCCTTAGGCCTATTTGGCCATGGAGGCGGTGCAGGCAATAACCGATCGAGTGGGCAAATCACGGCTTGAAGTACTACTCAACCTCTGATCCAAAATAGGGTCCCAACAACAACAGGACAACCAAGCCGGGCTGGGGCGACTAGTGGGCCCAAATGCTTTCAATGTGGCAAATCGGGCCACTGGATGGCGGATTGCTGCAAGGGAGATAAGTATGGTAAGGGTCTACTTATTGACTCAGGAGAAACCTTCGATGAGCAAGGTGACAAAGAAGAAGAAGAGGTAACTTTTGACGACTACAGGGAGGTCGATGAAGAGTTTGTCACCAGAGATGATGGTCCTCTTTTGGTGGTTAGGAGGGTGTGCTTTACACCCTGGAAGGCAAAGGGTGACAATGGACAGTGCCACAATCCATGCACGATTGGGGGCAAGGTCTGCAAGCTCGTCATTGATTCAAGCAGTTGCGAGAATGTCGTAGCAGAAGATGCGATCCGGAAGTTGGCCCTAGAGACAAAGAGACACCCTACCCCCTACCGCTTGGAGTGGCTCAAAAAGGGCATCGAGGTAATAGTATCTAAACGTTGCCTTGTGTCTTTTTCCATTGGTCCAAGTACAAAGACAAAACATGGTGTGACGTGGTTGCCATGGACACATGCCACTTGTTACTAGGGAGGCCATGGCAATATGACAGAAGTGCTCATCATGATGGAGGAAGAACACCTATAGCTTCTTGGTGGATAATGTGAAGCTAACACTCCTACCAAGCTCAGGAGATGGATCTAAACCTTCAAAAGGGGCAGGCCAAACCCTCTTGGCAAAGCGGGAGTTCATCATGGAGATGCTAGATTCAAATTGTGTGTACATACTATATGGCAAGGAGAGCAACACCATGGAGGTTGTGCCGGAATCGGTTAGAGGGTTGTTGGAGGTTGCATAATGGGTTCCTTTTCAAAGGCACTCAACTTTGCATCCCCGAAGGCAGTCTACGGCTGAAGATTATCTACAAGCGCCACAATGAGGGTAACATGGGGCGGGATAAGACAGTCCAACTGGTGTCGGAGCAATTCTATTGGCCGAGCATGAGGAAAGAGGAGGAGAAGCTTATGAGGAGCTGTCGAGTATGTCAAGTGTCCAAGGAGACGACTACTAATGCCGGGTTGTATATGCCCATCCCTATTCCGAAAGGGCCTTAGACCAATGTGAGCATGGACTTCGTATTGGGTTTACCCCGGACCAAAAAAGGTAATGACTCCATCTTTGTGATGGTTGATAGATTCTCTAAAATGGTGCATTTCATTGCCTGCAAGAAGACCTCCGATGTCGTGAACATGGCACAATTGTACTTCAAAGAGGTCTATCGACTCCATGGACTACCATTGCCCATAGTTTTCAACTGCGACACAAGGTTCCTTACCCACTTTTGGTGGTGTTTGTAGTTGCTGTCTCACACAAAACTCGATTTCAGCAGCGCCTACCACCCACAAACGGACGGACAAACGGAGGCCGTCAATCGGTCGTTGGGGGTATTACTTCGGAGCTTGGTGGGGGAGCATCTCAAGTCATGGGATCAGAAGTTGTACCAAGCCGAATTCGCCTTCAACCGGTCAACCAACCGGAGTACCGGCCTTAGCCCATTTACCATCATTTATGGGAGTAATCCTCGTGCACCGTTGGATTTGGCACCTATTCCCTACTGGAAGCGAACACATGCTAAAGCTGAAGACCTAATTGCCAAGATACATGAGGGCCACAAGCTGACCATCAAAAATTTACATGAGTTGACGGCAAAGTATAAGGCGGATGCGGACAAAAAGCGACGTGCCCTAGAGTTCAATGAGGGGGATTTTGTGTGGGCTGTCTTGACAAAAGATAGGTTCCCTGTTGGAGAGTACAACAAGCTGGCTGCCCGCAAGATTGGTCCAGTAGAGATTGTGGAGAAGATCAAACCGAATGCCTACCAGTTGAAGCTGCCTAGCCACATCAAGACATTTGATGTCTTTAATGTCAAGCACCTTGTCCCGTTCACAGGTGACTCTTCTGACGAGGATACGAATTTGAGGGTGAATTCTCTTCAAATTGGGAAGGATGATGTAGATCGGAGTACTTGGGACTTCATGAGGAAGACTCAGACAAATGTGAGTGTAAAGGGACCCCAAGGAGTCAAAACACGATCGCAGTGTCCGAACATGACATCCGTGTCCAGACATGGGGAGTAATTCGGAGTTTCTGGAATTTGTGTCCGTACATTGTCAGATAATGGGTCTCAATTCAATTATGATCAAAATGGTGATCAATCCACTGTAGTTGTATAAAAAAAAAAGTTGTATCTCATAGTGGTTCTCAAAGTTCAAAAGGCAAATGTGGGGGTCAAGGAGGCCGATGTGCTCATGGAGGTCATGATTCTTAGGGTTGTCGTATTAAAGATTGTGAACTTCGTAGATGTACTCATTGTGGATAAAATAATTCATTTTGTGGATTACTATTGGAATTTATATGGAACACCATCTAGATTTACCAATCAAACATTTTATCAAGAAAATATTCCTTAGTCATCTAGACCATCTTCTAGTTCTGGTCAATCGTCCAATTCCAATCTGATTACTAAACCAAAGAACGAGTATGCGCAGGTCATGCGAACAAAACATGCAATTTCTTCATCCACAAATACTTTTGCTCAACTAGGTAATGCATCTACTTGTCTTCTCTCATTCACTTATGATCCACGGGGCATCTATTCTAACGCTTCCTAATATATGATTGGTTCATCTAGTACTTTATATGATCATCATCTTGTCAAATCATCTTACAGTGTTACCCTTGCTAATGGTTTCCTAACTAAGGTTGAAGTTTTAAGGACCACTCAGCTTAGTCCAGATATGGATTTATTATTCGTTTTATATATTCCTAGCTTTCCTTTTAATTTATTATCAATTAGCAATATCACTAAAAATCTTTAGTATTATATAACCTCCTTTTCTTTTCTTTTTTTGATAAATAGTATTATATAACCTTCTATCCATTGTTGTGTATATTTGAAGATCTAAAGCAATGAAAAAGATTGATAAGAGGTACAAAGTTGGTGACCTTTATTGCCTTAACTTTGAGCCTCCTCTCACCCGAGCCCTCCGGTAATTATTATCTTCTTTCCAATTACTCACCAAAGCTAGATATTTGCAGCCAGATTTTGAGAAAGAGGAGGTGAGGAAGGTAATGAAAGCTACAAATGGTGACAAGGCACCGGGCCTTCCGACGGTTTCTCTATGGCGTTCTTCCTAGCTTGTCGGGATGTTTTAAAAGGGGGTGTCATGAAGGTTATTCGTGAATTTCATGCTAGAGGTAAGTTTGAGGGGAGCCTTAATGCTTCGTTTCTCACCCTCATTCCAAAGCAAGAGCGGTTGACCTCAATGACTTTCACCCAATTAGTCTTGTAGGGGGTATTTACAAAGTTATTGCTAAGATTCTAGCAAACAGGCTTAAGATGGTATTGAATAAGATTATCTCTAAGTCGCAGAATGTATTCATAAGATGTAGGAAAATCCTTGATCATGTTCTTATTGCCAATGAATACCTTGTAGTAGATGAAGATCTGGTGAGCTGGGTGGTATATGGAAAATGAATTTGGAAAAAACTTATGATCATGTTAATTGGGATTTTCTGTTGTATATGCTGAGGAGGTGTGGCTTTGGGGGAAAATGGTGCACTTGGATAGCTCATTGCATTTCTTCAGTGCGCTTCTTGGTTTTAGTGACCGGCACTCCAATATGTTTTTTTAGTAGCTCCCATGGACTAAAACAAGGGGACCCTTTGTCCCCTTTGTCCCCTTTGTCATTTGTCTTTGTGATGGAGATGTTGGATAGAATGATTTCTACTGCTGTGAGTGGGGGACTGTTGTCTAGTTTCTATGTGGGTAATGTTGGTGGGTTTGTTTGCTCTCACATTCTGTTTGTTGATGATACTTTGATTTTCACTGGTGCCGGGAGAGGACACTGGAGGAGATTAAGGATATTCTTCAAAACTCTTTTATTTTTGGACCATTGCTTATATGATTTTCTTGTTCTTTTTGCTCCTTCTAGCTAGCTTGTGTACTTAGGGGCACCTTACACTTTTAATTTTTTTTTTTTTTTTTTTATAAGTAATAATGCATTAAAGAGCGCAGAAAGGCGCAACCCAAGTACACAGGGAGTATACAAGAGAGCAGCTAAGTGGGGGAGAAAGAAGAAGAGAACATAAAGAGAAAATCAGGAAAATTAATCACTAAAGGAGCAAGCCAGCCTGCAGTCCATGTGAAAAGCGTGTACAAAAAGAAATGAACAAGGTCCTCAAGGTTCCTCGACAAATCCTCGAAGCATCTCGCATTCCTTTCCTTCCAAAGGCACCATAAAAGACACAGAGGAACCATCTTCCAAACCACGGCGCTACGGGTTCTACCGCCCGACCACCAACTAGCAAACATCTCCTTAACACTTCTAGGCATAACCCAACACAAATTGAATCGGGAGAAAATAACATCCCACAACTTGCGCGCAACCCCACAATGAAGAAAGAGATGATCCACAGACTTCCCATCCGATTCACACATACAACAACGATTAATCACAACAATACCTCTTTTCCGAACATTATCCAGAGTGAATGATTTCCCAAGGGCAGCCGACCACACAAAAAACGCCACTCTCAAAGGAGCCTTAGTGCGCCAAATACTTTTCCAAGGGAAGTAGTTGGATTCTTTGGAGGCAAGCTTCCTATAAAAAGAGCGAACCTCAAACTTCCCTTTTCTCGAAGGGATCCACCACATCCGGTCCTCCCCAACCCCACGAATCGATAACGAATACAAGAACGAGAAGAAAGAGGCTAAAACCATCTCCTCCCAATCATGAATTCTGCGAGTAAAAGTAACATTCCAGTGAACCATCCCATTTATGCACTCCCGAATATCCGCAATGGAAGCATCCTTATTGCTAGCAATATTAAAAAAGCCTGGAAAAGCATCCTTGAGGGGCATCTCGCCACACTATAAATCCTTCCAAAATTTGACTTTCCCCCCCGAGCCAAGATCCAATCTGAAATGGAACTGAAACGACCTCCAACCCCTACAAATGTGTTTCCATAACCCCAACCCATGCGATCCACAAGGAAATTTAGAACGCCAACCACCCCAATGCACCCCATGCACCCCTTACGCTTTTAATTATATGTGTCAATTACTTACAAAATAAAAAAATAAAAAAATTAACATTGTTGTCTTAGTCACCCTTCGTTATCTGCTTTGGAGCATCAAGTCATGAGTCTCATTCATGTGTCCTCTTTACCTTGTAAATTGTGAGTTTAGTAAACATCATCATGTGTCATTTAAATCCCAAGTTGATAGTTGTGTTTCAAGTCCTTTCAAATTGATTCATTCTAATGTACAAGGACCAACAAGTGCTGATTCTAATGAATTTCATTCTTTGTGACATTTGTGGATGATCATCCTCGTATGGCATGCCATTTTTTATGCAAACATGTTTTGAGCTGTTCACCATCTTTGAAATGTTTTGTAATGAAATTAAAACCCAATTTGGATCTATTCACATTGACATTCTGACAATGTTAGAGAATATACATTCACTCCTAATTATTTGTGAGCCAAAGGCATTATCAAGTAAACCTTTTGTGTTCACACACCGCAACAAAATAGCATAGCTGAGCATAAAAATCATCACTTATTGGAAGTGGCCCCCCAACCTTTTGTTCCGAATGCATGCTCCTAAGGAGTTTTTGGTGTAATGTTTTCCTTACTACTTGCTACCTTATTAACAGGATGCCTTCTTCTGAGTTACATGGGGTATCACCTCACTCTATTTTGTTTCCTTCCTCTCCTGCTTTTTCTCTTCTTCCAAAGGCTTGTGGGTGTGTCAATTATATTTACAACCTTGGTCCTCGCTTTGATAAACTTGATCCTTGTGTTACTAAATGTGTGTTTCTCTGTTATTCCAAAACCCGAAAAAGGTATCATTGCTACAATCCTGCTCTTAAGCAATACTTCAATAGTGCGAATGTTACCTTATCTAAATCTACACCATATTTCTCCCATACCGGCTCTCCTACTGATTGTGATCTTGTATCACTATCATCATCTATTCCACTTCCTTCGTTGCATGACTTATGATCACCCTCCAACATTGCTCCATCTTCTCTCTTGGATACCTTGCATGCGGCTCGTACAAACCCATTGAAGGATTATTCTCATCACTCAAGGGCACCGTCTCTAGTGCTTCCCCCCATCTTCATTACTGTAGCTCCCCCAACACCCACCTCTCCATCTTCATAACTGTCTCTGAATCCGATTTTACTGATTGTGTCAAACAAACATGGCCTTAAAAAGGGTACATACTCTTGTGTCACTAAACAAACTATTAGTCACTTTCTTTCTTCCCATTCTTTGTCTCATTCACTTTCCTGATTTAACTCCTAATTTTCTCTCTTTGTTCTTAGAGTAATGCTAGATAATATACTTCTATCCAACATTCATCCAACAATGCTAATATGTCATTCCCAATTAACCTTTGGGTTAATCCTTGTTAAATTATAAAAAAAAAATGATCCAATAGTTGGTTGGGCGTGCCATGTCAGCATTGTTGATGAATGTTAGATAGAAGTATAGTATTTAGCATTTCTCTTATTCTTAATACAATACAGGAAGCATTTTCTGATCCAGGTTAAAAGAAACCTATGGAAAAAGAAATGACTACACTACATAATAATGGCATATTAGATCTTGTCTCCTTTCCATTTGATGAACAAATTATTGGTTGCAAATAGGTATACATGGTCAAGTTTAATCCAACTAGTTTCGTTGAACGCTTGAAGTCACATTTGGTTACTAAAGGTATACATAGACTTTTGAGTATTGACTATAAGGAGACAATTTTATTTTTTTTGTTGTCAAGATCCCACATTTATAGCTGTTAATTTCTCGTCATTAATCATGATTAGTCTTCATTTCATGTTGGATGTTAAAAATACTTTCTTACATAGAGACTTACTAGGAAGTCTACAGGGAGTAACCACTTGGGTTGCTACAGTGTTTACAAGGTAAGGAAGGTTTTGTATGGCCTAAAACCTTCCTTCTTGTAGTGTGTGTATGATGTTGCAATTACAGGGAATGGCTCTGGGATTATTGCAGCCAAATGGGCACCTTAGAGTGGAAGGCTTTATTGATACGGATTGAGTAGGCTCTACTACGGGTATAGTGCTTTTTTCAAATGGTAATTTGGTTATAGGGAAGAGTGAGAAGCAAATGGTACTAGCATAATCTATTGTAAAAGCCAAGTATAGAGCGACATCTTACACTCCTAGCGGCTTAATGTGGTTACAGCATTTCCCTCAACACATATTAATTTGAATTTAACAGAAACCAACCAAAAAACTAGCAAAAATACAGAGAGAGAGAGAGAAACTATTCCACAGAACAGAAGTTCTAGTATGCATTTCATATAAAACTTTTCTAGAAGGTTTGATGAGTTTTTCCAGCATTTTTAGTCAACTGAAAATCATTGAAAAAGTAATATAATTTATCAACATATTGAAACAACAAGCAATCAGATTCCTCAAAAAAGAAGCAATCCTAACCTTCACTTTTTTGTTCATCATTTTCAGGTAACGGCCAGTGCCTGTAACAGTACCACCAGTTCCAATCCCAGCAACAAAAATGTCAACACTACCCATAGTATCCTCCCATATTTCGGGCCCTGTAGTTTCGAAGTGGATCTGTAATTCATGCATGCAGAGCTTAAGAAAATTTGAATTATATTATCCAAATGGTTTTTAGACAAAGGTGAGGTCAGAGCTCCAATCCCATATTGATCTCTGTTTTATATTTAAACAATAAAGCAGTTAGGTTCAACAGAAAAGTTATAAGCAAAATCTCTGAGGTTATAAAACAGACATATAACCTTGGTATTAGCGGCATTATCAAACTGTTGAAACATGTAAGCATCTGGCATGCTGAGAACAATTTCTTCAGCTTTATGAACAGCCCCTTTCAGACCTTTCTCTGGGTCAGTCAAAACAATCTCTGCACCAAATGCACGTAAAAGAACCCTCCTTTCAAGGTTTATGGATGCAGGCATGGTAGCTATAAGCCTATATCCCTTAGCTGCTGCAACAAAAGCAATAGCAAGTCCAGTATTTCCACTAGTTGGTTCAACTAATATAGTCTGCACAATTACAGAAACAAAACATAAGGCTATCACCAACCTCTAATATTGATCAAATATACCCAATTCCTTTATATTGGTAGCAAAGAAATGACTCACCTTCCCAGGAGTAATTACCCCTCTCTCTTCAGCATCAGATATCATACTGTAACCAATTCTGAAATGTCAAGAATTAACAACAATGTCAGACCACAAATAAAGTACTAAATCTAAATTCAAAGGGTGGAAGACTTGAGGAAGGTTACCTATCCTTCACACTTCGGCAAGGCTCCATAGATTCAAGCTTTGCAGCAATATTTGCAACGCAGCCTTGCGTAACTTTGTTGAGGTACACCATTGGTGTTCTCCCAATTAACTACATCAACATGGAAAATTGAAAATAAAAAATACCCTTAATTAGTAAAAAAACTTGGAGACATGAGCAACTATTAACCTTCTCAAAATGAATAACATATTTGAAGACATCCCGAGATACACATATGTATCTCAATGGCATTTTTCCGACGTGTAGGGGGGGAAAAGTTGACCTGGGTGACGTCATCGGCAATGTTGACGGAGTCGAGCTCACTTCTGGTGGTGCAGACGGAGGTTGCTTTGGGGCGGAATCTTCTGGGAGCCCAAAAGGCGCCGTTAATGGCTCCCAAGGACGCGAAACGGAGACGCTGGGTTGGAGCTAGGAATGAGGGACGAGGAGGAAGAGTGAGCAGAGGAGATGATGATAGCATTTTCACCATTTTAGTCTCAGAAAAAACCAAAGTGATCTCTTTGAGGGGGTTTTACATGGGTTTTGCTTTTGTCAAATTATCCTTAAATTTATTAAAAAACAACCATTTAAAAATTAAAATTATTAAAAAAAAAAATTGGGTAATTTTGTTCATATTAGCCCCTTAATTTTTTTTTTTTTTTTTTTACCAATAGATATTTTTATATATTTTTAATTTTATTTATTAATAATTTGAAGGTTATTTTGAAAAAAAAAAATGGTTAAATACCTTATTCCCCTTGGTTTAACAACTTTATTTTTTGTGCCCTAGGGTTTAATTTTTATCAGAGATGGTACTTGTAGTTTACATAAAAACGGAAATGGTAAAATAATTAATTATATGAATGCGTATCAATTTGTTAATGGTATTGACGTGGCGTTCCATCAAATTTTGGACGAAATTTAGATTGAGATACCATCTCGGTTTTTATGTAAACCACAAGTACTTCTTGTGATAAAAATTAAACTCTATAGGGCAAAAAATAAAATTGTTAAACCACAGGATGAATAAGGTATTTAACCCAATAAAAAATTCAAAACGCAATTATAGTATCTGAGGCCTCAATATCACTTTTTTAAAGTTTTGAGGAATAATTGTAAAATAAGTGATATTTATGAGATCAAAGTATATTTTTACTTTTCTTTTCTTTTCTTTTTTCAGATGAGTGAATTGAGTTCTTCTATTTTATTAAAATCAGAAAAAATTGGTTATTTTTCTCTTTGTCCTTAGCCCATGCGCTAATTAAGTGTACGAGCCCTAGTCTATTATTTGCAAGTAATTCACTCTCATTTCTTAAAATTTTTTAATTTTATTTGTTTTCAATTAATGTCTTTCTCCTACTGTCATTTCTTAATTTCAGGAATTATGGGCTACATGGGATGTGGAAGTAGAATGAAGAAGAGGGAGAAAGTTAAAAAAAAAATAATAATAATTGTTTTGTTTGAAGTGGCATATTTCATGTGAACTATGAAATATGCCACTTCAACCAAAAATTGTGAAATGTGTATCAATTCTTTCAAAATAGAAAATCAATCTTCCAAATTAGAAGTTTGGTGGGTAGAAATAGTTTGGTGGGTAGAGATAGTTTAGAATTATATTTATATATAGAGAGAGGTTCATATATATATATCTAAGACATTTTATTGAATAGAACAAAAAAATCATTTTATTAAAAGATAACTTTACTCGTAGCAAATCTGACAATTTAGGGACGATCAGACCATAACAAGTTGGTCATCCCCATACACTATCATACCCATGGAAAGTAAATAACTTCTATGGAGGTTATGATAAGTAACAAGATATAACTCTTGGTGAAGAGTTATATCATGACTATAAATAGATATCATTATTCTCTAACAATTCTTTCTCTCTGACTTATATCACTTTGTCCTTCATAAGATTTCCACCTTAATGGGAGACTTCCTACAAATAATAGATCATATGTAAATTATTCTTCAGTGGTATTAGAGTCAAGGTTATGGATGAAGACAAAGAGAAAGAAAGTTCAGAGGAAGGGGAATTTAGGGATTACATGCAGAAAATTTTGCAAACCATCAACATATAGTTTAAGGTTTGGCTTCTTCTATTGCTTTTTTATAATTTGCATCAATTGGTTTCTAATCTAGAAGAAGAAGTTCTTAAAATTACTATGGGTGGGTTGCTATACACTGAAAATATTGAAATATTGAATAAGTGTTACATGTTGGAAGAAAAATATTGGAAAAACTTATTTTCTTCTACTTTTGAAACATATTCTTCAGTTGATTTTCAAAGGTAAAGTTCTCCTCCTCCAGGTTTTGAAATTGTTAGTGAATTATCCCCAACCAAAGGTACGGCCTTTGGATCTTCAATGAAAGAGATAGTTCTAGAGTTGAAGGATCTGATTTTTTGGTCAAAAAAAGAAAAAATTGTATTTTTTTCACTATTTAGAGTCAAAAAATGAAGAGGACAACCCTTCTGGTCAACCTACGTCGTTTTGACCAACAAGGAAGGCACAAAACGTGCCCCTGAACTAGCCCCTGCAAACAACGTCGTTCCATTTAATTGCAATGACGTTGTTTTAGCGTCTGATCCAGAGGCGCATAAGCCCTCTCCACTAGACGACGTTGTTTCGGTGTCTCCAAGGGGGTGTGCACTCCTAATGTAGACCGGAAAGCTAAGAATTCCATAAAGAGGAGCAAGGCAAATGTGAGGGTAAAGGGTCTTCAAAAGACTGTACCAGCCAGGGGTGACAAGATAAGGTCACATGCTCGTAAAGGGGAATTGTTGAAGCAGCTACGAAAGCTGCCATTCGAATGGTATAGAGAAAAGGATACTCTTGGAAGGTCTCCATAGTAAAACCAGAGGTGTTCGTTCGCAACCCGTTCAAAGGCCGTTCGAACGGCCATATGTTATGTTATGTTTCAGTTTTCAGTTTTCGTACTTAGTTTTATTTTTATGTTCTAACCGTCCGAACAAAGGCATGTTCTGTTCGAATGGCCAACTGTTTTCATAGTTAAAGTCTAGTTTATTTAGGGACCGTCTGAATGGGGGAATGTCCCATTCGAACGGCCAACGTATAAGTCTAAAATGACTTAAATTCGTATTACTATTAGGGTTAGGAGTTTGGGGTCTACAAATACATGTTTATAGCCCCAAGAACATAGCCTTGATATTATTTGAGTTTTGTTCAATAAGATTACTTAGAGTTGAGTTTGTTCATGATTTTCCTTCAAACCCTAGAGAGTATCTAGCGTTTAAAGAAGCTTTCTTAGATCCTTTGATCGTATCAAGATCTAGAAATACCTATCCGTTCTTTATTTCTATTCTTCTTTGCAGCCTACTAAGTCGCGTTGCATCAGTTGATATCAGAGTTCTAGTTACTTTTCAAGAATGGGGAGGGGCAACCGTTGTGCAGACATGAACGAGGTGTACATGGGCATAGAAGTAGCACGTAAAGAGAAATCGATGATTCATTTGCAACACATGGAGGAACAACTCGAGGCTATGAGGGATCAACTCGAAGCCCTCACTACCCGATTATCCAACATGGGTGGTCACAACGGACGTTGTCGTCAACCAAGACCACGGTATGCGGGGGTGGAAGACAAATTTATCATTGAGAGTGAACCTGTCAATCCTTTTGCAGGGCACGGAGTGCGGAGGAGATTTCATACTACACAAGCTCATGCTATTCTATGGAAAGCATGTGTCAAGCTCAACACCCCGGAAGAGTTCCTTGTGACATAAAAAATAGAAAAATCCAACAAAAAGAAGGTGCCTAGAGAGGCGGCGGAGATTATGAGTCAATCAATTGTGGAGGAGGAAGAGGAATATATTGAGGAATAATTTTCAGTAGATTGGGCCTCTCCACCAATCTATGACACCTATACCGACGAAGAGGAGTCGTTAGAAAAGGTAAATCTCTCGTATACTATTGACAATTGTGCTAATGAGAGTTTTATACATCATGTGCTTGATGAAAGCCTTAAAAGTGAAGTCTTTGATTTGGAAGTTGATTTCTTTGGGGTAGAAAATATTTTATCAAATTCCCTTGATGTTAAGAGTTGTGATGATTTTTATACAATGAATAATTTGTTATTTAAAAGGGAAGAGGTCATTGATCCTTTTTGGGAGATATTCATGGTGCATGAACGGGAGAACATGTATGTAGTGACCCAAATAATTAATTAGGCTTAGAACATCTTAATTAGGGGATTAATTGGACTTTGGGTCACTAGGGACACCTAGAGGGGCATTTATGGCACTTTTGGATTTTGGAGCTACAATAGACGAACGCTTGTGTGGGGGACCACACACAAGCACTCGCCTGGCAACTGTACACGAGTGCTCATGTGGGGACTAGGACGAGCACTCATTGACTTTTATTGACCGCTGGTTTTTACTCGCGCGTGACACCTACACCTCTAACCCCCCTAAGCTATAGTACACGAGTGCTCGCTCCTGTAGTACCACGAGCGCTCGATCATTTCCTGTTATTCACCATTTTGCCCTCAGCCTCTTCCCCTAAAAATACCTACAACCCCATTCGAGTTTTTCAGCCTTAGAAACCTTGGGGAAGCCCTGCTAATCAATTTTGTGGAGAATGAGGAATCTTCTTGGAGGAACTTGCTTGAGGTAATCTCTACCTTTCTTTCATTGAGGTTTTGTTAAGTTGCTTATTGCTTTAGTAGCTTAGTGCTAATACTTAGGGGTTGTAAGCTTCAACTTGTTTAGTCGTTCTTTCCATTAGACGTAATCATGTTATTAGAAGGCATCATGTTGGTTAGGAATTGCAAGAAACCCTTTTTTGGCCTTAGAACTAGTCGGAGGAAGGCTCGGGAAGCAAGTGGGTCAAATGAGGTTCTACCTAAGCCTCACTAGACGAATGCTTGTCCTTAGGTCGAGCACTCGACCAGGGTCGTTCAGGGAATGGCCTTTTTGGCCAAGCACCTAACGACCCCTGTTTTTGAGTCTATGGTTTGTTTTAGTGGACTTATGACTAATGGGAGGTTTTTCACAGATTTGGAGACCCCGGAACCCTTGGAAGGAAAATCGGAGAACCTATTCGACCCAAGTGAGTTTTAACTTATATAATGCTCGCCATTTATTTTCCTGCATTGCACGACTATTTTTGTGTACTAAAACATGCATATTTACAACTTTCACAGTATATTCCTTGCTGCACATGAACTCTAGCTTTTTGTGAAAAATGTGCTGCTTAACAAAGATAATGGCATTGAGACTTGTAAAAGCATGCATGAAAAATATGGACAAGATTAATTGTATCGTATGACATGGTACACCGGAAGGTGAGGGATAACGGCTATGGGCTTACTATACGTGTTAACTTTATGGTCAAATGTGTGTGTTGTTATATGGGACTTAGATCCAATGGTTGTTTCGTGATTGGCACAACCTTAACGGGCGGTCACTACAGTACGTACATCATTAGTAGTGTGGGTCACCCGAGGTCAAACTCGGTCGGACTGCTAGTGTTATGGATGGTAGCGTATAATGGTCGAGGCACCGGCATTATATTATAGATGCCTTGGGACAGTGTCAACCCTTTTGAGAAGGGGTATGTTGTGCCAAATACTACCAAAATTAATAGATAATATTTAGTACGTTTTAACTCGCCAGTGCATAAGATCAAAACAATAGTATAGTGCAGCAAGTACGAGGTCGATCCAACGAGGATTGTGATTTTGTTTTGAATTAATTAAAATATCAAATTCTCACAGATTTGATATTAAGAAAAATAAAAAGATATAAAGATAAAGTAAAGGTAAAGGCAAGGCTTTGATATCCACCACTAATTATATTCAACTAATATAACAATATGCCAATGCTTTGATCATGTTATGCATATCTAATGTTTGTCAACCTAAGGGCATGGCATATACTCCTTATGCTAGAGATCTCCCTAAGCAACGAGTTAGGCATGGCGTATACTCTAACTCTTTTCTTTTCTAAGAGATTTAGCATGGTGTATACTAAGTTGTTCCTTAGGAAAGCATATACTCTATGAAAATCGACAAACACATGAGGCCTAGGGCATGGGTGTATACTCCCAGTTCCCCATGTTGATTAACCCAAGAACTGCGGTGTGGATTCTTTTGTTACTTTTATTAAACCCAGGACTCGGCCATCCAAGTTGATTTAACTAACTAGTCCATACCACATGCATATGTTGATCAGGCACACACATATGAGGAATTCATGCAAGCATGTGTCAATCAAGTTAAATAGCACAACAAGATCATCACAAAGGCGCCAATATTGAAATATTAATTAAACATAACTAGGACTTCAATCTAGCCCTACTAAAGAAATTAGCTACACATAAAGTTGATGTTAAACATCTTCAAAAAATAAAATAAAAGAAAGGAAAAGAATAAACCCGAGACTTGAACTTGAAGAGCTCCTATTCTCTTCCGTACAAAGCATACATATTCTAGAGGCTTAAGGGTCTATTTATAGGCTTTAGAAGTCCTTAACAAACTAGTAAACCTAGGAATTTTGTAGGGTTTTAAAACCTATTACAATTAGGAGTTGGAAAACCCTAATATGGAAATATTAGCATCATGGCCGCAGCTTTGAGGTGTCTCCTGCGCAGGGGTGCGATCGATCGCAACCCGTGTGTGCTCGATCGTACGTCTGCGATCAATCCTCTTTTGTTATGCGCTTGATCACTCATGGCCTGCTTCGTGCTGTGTCTTCTCTGGTACTGCGCTCGATCGCAGGTAACCTGCGATCGATCGCAGTGTCAGGGCCTCCCATTTTTCCCCTCTTCTCACTTTGAGCCCAAATCTTCCAGATTTACTTCATTTTCTTCCAAAAGACTACAAAAGTATGGAAACCACAAAAATGAATTAAAATGACTTGATTAACTAAAATCAAAGGATTAAAACATGCAAGTTAAGGGTTGAAAATATGAATATTTTAGCACTTAATAGGGTAATATCTCGGGGAGACCATACTGTTGAATTATCACTATCACTCATAATTGTAAGTGTTAGTTCTTGTGTTGGCTTAATTTAGTTTTAAAATGCAGAGGCTACTGTTTACGGGCTCAAACACTGATATAGAATGCTCAGAATCCAATCTCCACTGTTCATAATGTAGATTCATGTGTTATGAACATCCTTACGAAATTTCAGCTCAATCGGACCACAAACGCCAATCGATCGGAGCTATTGATCAAGACTGGACAACATTTCCAGAATGCAGTTTCACCCATGTCCGGACATGCCTTCCCTGGGTCCGGACCGCATTTCCAGAAACTCAAATTTTGCTCCGTAAAGCCCAGTCTGGATGGCCCATTAACATGTCCGGACACCCTGTACCTTTTAGGCCAAAAAATGTGATTTTAAGTGGGTTAGGTCTAGAGTTTTGTCGGGGGTATATATACATCATTATAGAAGAGAGAGGGATGAATTTACACCCCCAAAGAGTTCGTCGGAGGCTGTGCTAAGAGATCATATGTAGTGAGCATTAAATTGAATTTCTTAGAGTTTTAGTTATTCCTTTGATAAATCTACGGTTGAGAAGTCTATTGGAAGGGTCCGGTAAAGGAGAATCATGTTGAAGAAGATTGTGAGCAAGGAAACGAGTTGTAGGCTTGTCGATCTTACAGAGCCAAGGTCTTGCAAAGGGTTGTAAGTGTTCTTAGTGTTTGTAATCTCTGGATAATCTTTTGATAGTGATTTTCTGGGTTTGGCTGCCCCGGAGAGGTTTTACTTTTAGATCGGTTTCTAAAAGGTTTCCTCTTCGTAACCAAAATATATGTGTCTGCCTCTTTATTGCTTTATATATTTTGGGTGATTGAATTGTTTATTGCTTCATAATATTAATTTCGCATAAATTGTGATAAACAAGTTTTTGGAGTCGACATGAATCAAAGCGGGTTCACTCTGTTTGGATTAAATTCTTGAGTGAGATCTGTTGACTTCTGTTTGCTATGAATACTTCTCAAGGGGAATATGATCTTATAAACTCCTTCAACAATTTGTTGGAAAAATTCACTCTTTTGAGACATCAATACACAAATTGTTTGGGATAGTTTCAAGATCTTAAACATGTGAATGAATCTATTGTTACTAAATTGTCTGAATCACATGCTTTAATTGATTCTTTAAAATCTGAAAATTCTATTTTAGGTTCTAAAGTTGATTTGTTAGAGAATAAATTAAAAGAGTCAGAAACTCAATTGGAAAATTTCTCTAGCAATTCCCTTGAGAATATGTTACATACTCAGAATTCTGATTATGATAAATCTGAGTTAAGTTTTGATTGTCATGTTGCTTTGTCTTCTAACAATGATTCTACTTCCAAGACAATATTTGTTAAATCAGAAAAAGTAGAAGACTCTTTGGTTAAAAGAGAAACAGCAGCTGCCTCGACCTCACAAGGTAAGAAAGTTAAGAAAATTCATATTGAACCTTATGTATCTTACCCCAAATATAGAGTCGTCCATCCTCCTAGGAATCTACCTCCTAAAAGGTTTATCTCTACTTGTCATCATTGTGGAAAAGTTGGTCACATTCGACCCAACTGTTTTAAATTGAAACTATGAGTGCATAAAAATAAAAATTCTGTTTCTAGGAAAGATTATGAGGGTTTGGTAATGATGATGGGAGGTGTGTCTAGAGTAGACAAGTTTGAAAATGTTCATGTCTCTACACCTTCATTCAAGAAGGTTTGGGTTAGGAAGGATTATACCATTCACCCATTGAGGGGGAGTGGTAGTGATCTCACCTAAAGTTAGGTGAGTCAATAACATGCCTAGGATTGATTGTTTTGCTTCTTTTTGAATATCCTAGAGCGTGTTATTTTTCTTTGCTTTGCATTTTTTTTTTTGTTTTTTTTTTTGTTTTCTAGTTTATGCATTGCAATTTTTTTTTGTTGTTACACTTTTTGTGTGAAGAGTGTATACATGTTTGTTTTGAGATTCTTGTTATGAGGCATATTCATAAAGGATTTTTCAAGAAATTCATATGTTATGATCTTTGAAAGGCTTATAGATGAGATGTTGTGTGCGGACCACCAAGATTTTTGTCTACTTGCTAATCAAGTGTTCATGAATGTGAAATGTCTTGTGAAGACCTAGAAGTAGTTATTAAACCAAATCATTATTTTGTAGTGGGACCTATAAGATGTGATGAAAGTTTAATGCTAAAGGACATTCATATATTGCCTGTTGTAATCTCAATTCAAGCATGTTGTTTTTTTTTTCTTTATGCATTGCATTTTTGTTTGTTTTGCATTTGTTTTCGTTTGTGTGCATTTCTTTTGTGAAAAATTTTAAAAAGACAAAAATATGTTACTTTGATTGTTTTCTTTTCTTTCTTTTGTCTTATGCACCTAGATAGTCTATTAATTTCTCATGTTGCTTTTTATGGATTTAATTCCTTGCGTCTTGGAATGTTCTTAATATGCATGAGATGAAAATTTGTGTCAATGGACTTGTTTTTGTGGTTACCTAAAGCCTGAGCTTATGTGGTACATTTTGCCTATGCTTTATCTCTTGTGCACATTTAAGCTTAAATTGAGGTTTTGTTTCACTTTATTTGTGAGGTCTGTTAGGTAACCATATGAGGTTTTTGACTAGTAATATTTTTCAAATTGACCATATGCTAGTTGAACCTAGGGCTTAAAAATTCCTGCTTTCACTTTTATGGTAAGCATCAAAAGTTTAAGGACACTTTTTATAACAACCTAGATTTTAAAACTCTTATTTAAATAATATTAAATAGATTAAAAATATAATTAATAAATTAGAACAATGATATGTGGATTAATGATGTTAAATAACTATTTAGTGTTAAAGGTATATTACATTGATTTTTGACCTCTTATGTATATTACTTCAATTCTAAAAATTTAGCTTCACTAATATGTTTATGGGCATAATCAAACCCAATCTAGTGAATAAATTATTTATATTGGTGTTTAGCGAAGTCATAAATTAATTTGAAGCTTTTCAGTTTTTTAGCCTAAAAAAGCAGTGTCTTAATTTTCATACTGTCTAAATGAGATTAAAACTGCTTAAGAAAGATACCAAGGCTAGCCACCTTTGTTGAAAGCTTAAAGTCTTCTAGTAATGATGGTTATAGTAAATATCATGATTATAATGATTTAATAAGACAAGTGGCCAAGTGGGAATGCAAATAGTTAAAGCCTAAGTTGAATTGGAAACTTTGTATAGGCCAAAAATAGACTCAAAAGAACTCGGATGAAGTCGAACTAAAAATATAAAATGTTTGTCTCGGAGTCCTCTATCTACTCCCAAAATTTCATGTCAATCGGAGTAGTTTTGGACATTGAAAAATGGATCGGAATACACTGCAATCATTTTGAACGAAAATACTATTTGGTATAGAGCATGAAATATGGACTAGGTTCATTCTTTTGGTTAAATCCATCTCAACCCTTAGATCAAAGGTTTAAAAATAAATCCTAACCATTCATTCTCTTATAAATAGAGCCTAAGCTATAGTCACTTTCACTTGCTTTTCATTTACAATCTTAGAACAAGTAAAATTGTTTGCTCCTCCTTTCATTTTATTTCTTAGTTCTAGTCAAAAACCATATAGCCTAAAATCTTTCTTGTAGTATTCAAATATTTTTCTAAACTAGCTACCTAGAGAAGATTTGGTGGAGTTTTACTTCTAAGGATTTTTGGGTAAGTGTTTCTTGTATAAATATCATGATTTATTGCTTTTATCACTTGTTCTCATTTAATTGTTTAAAGACCCAATAAGCGTATAATGTAAAATAAAGTAATGGATACAAGTGAATTAATAATAAAGAGTTAGTGGACAAAATCAATTAAGGACTTATAATATTATCTATATATTATTTACTTTACAGTATTTACATTCAGTCATTTCTTTTATGTCATTTAAATTTTTGTTCATATTTCTGGCGGTAAGGACCATTTGATCTCATCCCCGAAATATGCATTATTTACATTCAGTTATTTCTTTTATGTCATTTAAATTTCTGTTCATATTTCTGGCGGTAAGGACCATTTGATCTCATCCCCGAAATATGCATTATTTACATTTAGTTATTTCTTTTATGTCATTTAAATTTTAATTCATATTTTTGGCGGTCATCCCCAGAATATGAATTCAGTATTTACATTCAGTCATTTCTTTTATTGTCATTTAAATATTGATTCATACTTTGGTAGGTACGGACCATTGGTCTCATCTCCAAAATTCGAGTCATGTTTTATATATATTATTTATAATACTAGTTTGTATTTAGTGATACTGGCCATTAGCCTCGTCACCAAAAATGAATTCAGGCATAAAGCTAGTTATAAGTAACTATCTTAGATTAATATAATAAAATGAGTAAGTAAAGATGAAGTGACGGATAATAAATAAATATAAAAAGATGAGGGTCTTTAAACAATGATATTATTGGAGAATGAACTAAGTATTGTTTGTATGTATGTATTATATGCAGAAGTGGAGCAGAATACTACACTAAGGAGTGTAAGTATGAATATACTTACTGAGTACTAGCTTTGTTTTATTGTTATAGGAATTCTTATTTTGTCTTATTGATATAATTTTGCAATACAACTGCTGCATAATGTGTCTAATAAAATGGGCTGATAAGATAGCCACCTTAAGAACAAGCTGGGTGGATTGCCGCGAGAAACTGTCGGTATCTCAGTGGATGGGGGTATATAACCGTCCAACAGGCCTAATATATAACTAAGTTGGGGCGGTGTAGTTGCCAGCACCAAACAGGTAAACCTCTAAAGTGTGAGGGACATAACGGACGTAAGCGGGCTGAGAGCTCATGAGAAGAGGTCTGAAGAAAGATTATCATAAAACACAAACTAATCTGTCATTACGCTGCATTCACAACTCATTCATTATTATATATTTTAGTCTTTAATCTTATTTGTTCAAACTAGTCTTTTTAGTCTTTATATCTAGGAAAATAGATTACTCACTTGTTTGCCTATGTAAATATGATAACGTCATCTTTACATAGATCTTGATGTAGGGATAGAAAGTGAGGACGATGGTCCTTTTACTGGTTTTGATGGTTGATAGACCATCTGCTGCAAGATTTATGCTTACTCTATGGAGCAAGTCTCATTTATGTTAATCGCTTTTATTATGTATGGTGATGTGTGTAAACTTAATAGATATTACTATGTTAATTTAGGTGCCGTCTGTAGCATATATTTGGTACACCTAGTGTGTACATATATTGTAATGAAAACCATGCTTCTATTTTATTTAATAATATATCACCTCGAGGTATTTCAGTCAACTCAACTGTGTTGTGTAAGTTATTCCTAGGTCATAGAAAAAGAAAAAAATATACGTACTCCGCTGTAAGATTGTATTTTCTAAAGTTGCAGCGTCACGACTTCGATATTTGCTAGTTCAAATATCAGGGCGTTACACTTTCTCAAAGAGAAAAATAAACAAAATAGTGAAACAAATAAAATCAAAAGATCATATTCCAAAAGGAATTTATTTCACTGTGTCAAACTTGTGCAAAATGTTTTACAAAGAGAAATGTATAGGATAAGAGTGGCTAGGCCCTAGTATGATAAGGTTTGACTTTTGATTTGATGTGCTTGTCAAAACCTCATGGTGGTGAAACTTTCTCCTCATTTTGTAAGTTGACCATTTTTCTCTTTGAATGGCTTACACACACACACACACACCAAACAAGCATTGGTTAAATGGAACTTTGTGTCTTTTGCTTGGGCTAAGCAATATGAGTTCCTTGCCATTTTTAATCTCATGTATATTTTGCATATTTTGAGCATGTTTGGGATATTCATTGTTGAAATACATGAGTCGTTGATGTGTGTATCATGTGTGTTCATTTGACTTTCGAGGGGGAGAAACATGTTTTGCATTTCCAGTTTCTTGTTGTTAATTCAGTCATACATTGAGGGGGAGTTTTGCTGATGTTTCTTTGTGATCATGCATTCTACGTCATTTTTTTTATCATGAGTTTTATTTATGTCTTTTTGTTCCACATATGCCTTGATGTATTTTGTGAAGTGTTTCAGGAAACATGAAGACCTTTTTACATTCTATGACAAAAAGGGGGTGTAAATATGGGGAGATGATGGGATTGGCTCGGCATTTTGGTTTTGTCACTGAATTGCCAAAGGGGGAGTTTGTTAGTTCTTGTGTTGGCTTAATTCCATTTCAAAATGCAGAGGCTACTGTTCACGGGCTCAAACACTGATATAGAATGCTCAGAATCCAATCTCCACCGATCATAATGTAGATTCATGTGTTATGAACGTCCTTGCAAAATTTCAGCTCAATCGAACCACAAACGCCCATCGATCGGAGCTGTTGATCAAGACTGGACAGCATTTCCAGAATGCTGTTTCACCCATGTCCGGACATGCCTTCCCCGGGTCCAGACCGCATTTTCAGAAACTCAAATTTTGCTCCGCAAAGCCCTGTCCGGACAGCCCATTAACCTGTCCGGACACCCCGTACCTTTTAGGCCCAAAAATGTGATTTTAAGTGGGTTAGGTCTAGGGTTTTGTCGAGGGTATATATACATCATTATAGAAGAGAGATGGATGAATTTTCACCCCCAGAGAGTTCGTCGGAGGCTGTGCTAAGAGAGATCATATGTGGTGAGCGTTAAATTGAATTTCTTGGAATTTTAGTTATTCCTTTGATAAATCTACGATTGAGAAGTCTATCAGAAGGGTCCAGTAAGGAGAATCACGTTGAAGAAGATTGTGAGCAAGGAGACGAGTTGTAGGCTTGTCGATCTTACAGAGCCAAGGTCTTGCAAAGGGTTGTAAGTGTTCCTAGTGTCTGTAATCTCTGGATAATCTTTTGATAGTGATTTCCTGGGTTTGGCTGCCCCGGAGAGGTTTTACTTTTAGATCGGTTTCTAAAAGGTTTCCTCTTCGTAACCAAAATATGTGTCTGCCTCTTTATTGCTTTATATATTTTGGGTGATTGAATTGTTTATTGCTTCATAATATTAATTCCGCATAAATTGTGATAAACAAGTTTTTGGAGTCGGCATAGCGTTTTTCAGTAAGCATGTATTATATCTATATCATTCATGGATAACTGTCATGACTGAACTGTTGCATTCTTTACCAAACGGAGTTCATCACTAAAAAGGCATGGGTATTATGTGCATTAACTTTCACTAAGTCCTTGGACTTACTCCTTACTTTTATGTTTTTCCCCTCCATTATGAATAATTGCACGGTTTAGCTAGCCTAGAAAAGGATGCCTATGGACCTGACTTGGGTGATTGCTCACAACCTGATCTGAGTTGTTTTTGAAGACATGGACCCTGTTTGGCTGAAATCCATGTGGGATGATGGAGGAACCACACAGGAGGAAATGATCGAGATTGTCATCTCTTTGGGATTACTCAAACTTAGGATTTGATCTTTTTATCTTTTTGTAAGACAATTATCTTATGGTTTCTAATATGTTATGACGGTTTGTTGACTGATACATTTGGTGACTTATTTATATGAAGAGGATATTATGTGTACTATGGTGTATGAACTTGTGGTTATTAGTTATTGCTTTCCATACCTATAGTTTAAAATCTTCCGCTGAATTGTCTCATATAGGAGAGGTTATGATCCCTGAGTCTTGTCCCATAAGGGACAGGGCTAGGAGACAAGCAATTAGAAAGCTTAAGGGAGTTAAGCATTGCACAACCTACAAAAAAAAAAAAAAAGAAGCATATCTTGCCTTGGTTGTTTTATTTGATAGGGATTCCTACGAATTTTGAAGTATTTATCTTGAAATTAAATTGAAACCTCATGATTGTATGCTAATTTCACTTTGCACTTATCAAAACATATGATGTCTCAATTGTCCATTTATGAGTGATTTGATTTTGGATTCCTTTTTGATTGAGATGATGGTGTTTGTCTTGTTAAGTTTGCTTATGAGTAAGAACCATGGTTTGTATGAAACTTCATTCTTGTTAACAACATAATGTTGTAATGTTTGTGGGTATCATTCCTCTTAAGCCATCACGAGACTTCACTCGTCCACTAGGGATGCCTAGGGGTTTAACAGGCTTGTTGCATATGCTAAATGCAATCGTCTCTCCCACGATAGAGGACTTATGTTTCTTGATTTCATTTTATTTTTCGTTTTGTTTTACTAAGGGACTAGCAAAATGTAAGTTTGTGGGTGTTTGATGTGTGCCAAATATTGCATATTTGGACCCCTTAATTTACATTGGCTAATCCTTTAGCTGTATCGTAATCTAATGTTTTGTGTTAGTTTTGTGTTTTTAGGTTGTTGAAGAAAAACTGATGCTTTAAAGAGAAATATGCAAAGTTTGGAAAAAAGTTGGAAAATCAACCTTTCAAAGTAGGATCGAGTGCACCAACCTGCGCATGTGAGCTCGATTCCAGCTGGGTTGTGCTCGAGTGCACCCACGCCCACAAGACAACATTAGAGCCCAAGCGCTGTGCCGCAGAGGAAGGAATGCAGGCACGAGTACAATCGAGCGCACTGGCCATGCGCTCGTGTGCACTCGCGCGGTCAGATGGCGGCAAGACTCCTTTTCCGAGCTAGATTGGGATTTCAGACTTCTATTTGGATTGGGAAACAGACCTCCAAATTTCCTAGGTTTACTAGGATTTCTAGGACTCTCCTAAGCCCTATAAATAGACCTCTAAGCCTTGAAGAAAAATGGACAATCCTGGAGAACAAAATTCCACAGCTTTTCTCTTTTTAGTTTAGTTTTTCTTTAGGGTTAGGTTTTATTTTTGATAGAGTCATGTGGGGCTAAATTCTCAACTAAGGTTGAGAATGGAGCATCATCGTTGAAGAACAACATTACTTTCATGTAAGTTATTATTATTCCGATTTTATTGAGTTTAATATTTCAATTGTTTTACTTCTTTTCAATATGTGAAATGATTCTTGGATATCTTTTGTGATTCAAGGATACACTTGACGATTTGAGATAATTTCACATAATTGATTGCTTTGTTTTATTTGCCTAAAAATTGGATATCCCTTGTGATTTGTGATGAGTGCCAAATATTGCATATTTGGACCCCTTCATTTGCATTTGCAAGCCTTTAACTTTATTATTTTCTGATATTTTGGTTAGTTTTGGTGTTTTAGTATTTTGTAGGTTGCTAAGGGAAAAATGTGCCTTTAAAGAGAAAAATGCAACTCATTCTATCAATTCTTGGGATTAAGACACTTTAGGGAGCATTGGTAGCAAATTTGGATCGAGCGATTATTTGTACCCGACGAATCCTACTAAAAAGGCCATATCTAGAGTTGTAGAACTTGAATTGAAGTGATCTTGGTGTCATTGGAAAGCTCACTCAAAGATCTATAAAGTCATGTTTCATAAGAGTAGGCTAATTCCGAAGGTAGTGCGATCGAGCACACACGCGCCTATCGAAAGTGGAAAGTGATGCATGAGGGCGATCGAGCGTACCTCGAGTGCGATCAAGCGCACCTCGAGTGCGATCGAGCACACTCGGTCAACCTGGTAGTGCTGAAACCCTAAAATTAGCTTATAAATATCATTATTTTCTATTGTAAACATACGGAGACTCGCCCGGGGCACCGTGCTTTGTCAATTTTCGTGTTTTCTGGGTTTTTGGAGCTTTGAACTCCAATTCTTTTGTAAGTATTTGATTTTATTGAAGTTAATTTAGTTTTTTATGATTTATTTTGTCATGAGAGGCTAGATCTTCAACGAAGGTTGAAGATGAAGCTTCACCATTGATTAGTTTTATGTTTATATGTTTCGTTTGTACAACTTCGTCGTTTAATGTAATGTAAGTTCGTTTCAATTCAATTGAGTGACAAAATTGTGATTGATTGTTGTTTATAAATCGTGAAAACATTGGATATTCACTGTGTTTCATCCAACAGATGCATTGCATCTTTTGGTTTACTTTGGATATCCATTGTCTTTTGTGCAAAGCATGGACACATTGGATCTTTTGAACTAAACTAGATATGCATTGCTTTTCGTAAATACAGATGGATTCATTGATTTTTTCAATAGGATTTTATAAAAACAAAAGAACATGCATGAGATTTTATTGAAATTCGGATGTATGAACAAACATAATTATAAGTGATTTGATTTGGTGAGGTGGATTATGAAAACCTTAGTGTTTTTATCATTTGATTTAATTTTAGTTTTTATTTAGATTACCATTTTGCACACACAATGCGAAACTAGTTTAAGATAGGATTAGTTTAGACAGAAATCTATTTTTGCAACGCAATTCCCTGTAGATCGACCTCACATTTGGATAAGCTGTACTACACACGACTCATGCACTTGTAAGTAATTATAATTTGCACATCAATTTGTTCTACGGATACATATGGTGTTTTGATTGAAATCGGATATCTTTTGTGATTTACGGATACATCTAATGATTAAATTGAAATTGGGCTCCTTTTGTGATTTGTGCAATGAATGGATACATGGGATGATTTTGATTAACTTTTAGAAGCATAGTAAAGCATACATATGATTTAATTTATGAGAACTTTTGATTAATATTGATAAACACAGGGTATGTTGTTATGATTCGGTGAGTATGCATTTACAAACCTTAGTACTTTCTTTTGTTCTTATCTTATTTATTTATGTTTTATCTTTTAATTTTCAAAACTCAAAAATCAAACCTCTTTTGGAACTAGGTTAGGATTAAATTAGTTTAGTTATAATTTGTTCTTCGAAAACACAACTCCTTGTGGGTTTGACCTCGCACTTGCAAAACATTATATTGCAAACGATTCGTGCACTTGTGAGTATATTAAAATTTGCACAACAACTAACATACCAGCTGTCTTCATGGACATGATGAACAGAGTCTATCATGACTATCTGGATCAGTTCATCGTGGTTTTCATTGATGATATCCTCATCTACTCAAAGACGTCTGAGGAGTACGAGGAGCATCTACAGAAGGCATTAGAGAGGCTTCGAAGAGAGCAGCTCTATGCTAAACTCGAGAAGTGCGAGTTTTTGGATGGATAATGGACACATAATCTCTGGAGAAGGTGTAGTAGTAGACCCGGAGAAGGTCAAGGCGGTAGTAGAATGGACTAGGCCAACTAGCGTATTTGAGATTTGGAGTTTCATAGGACTCTCTAGTTAGTACTAACACTTCATCAAAGATTTCTCGAAGCTGTCAGGACCACTTACTGCACTGACTAAGAAGAATGCTTGCTATGTTTGGACGAACGAGTGTGAGAAAAGCTTTCAAGAGTTGAAGAAGCGCTTGATAACTTCTCCTGTATTGGCATTACCTACAGAATCTAGCAATTTTGTAGTGTATAGTGACGTCTCTAAGAAGATATTAGGGTGTGTACTTATGCAAAACGACAATGTTATTGCCTACACTTCATGCCAACTGAAGGTGTACGAGCAGAATTATCCTACATACGATCTGGAACTGGCAACAGTTGTGTTTACTTTGAAGATTTGGAGACATTATCTGTATGGTGAGAAGTGCGAGATCTACACGGACCATAAGAGCTTGGAGTACTTCTTTACTCAGAAGGAACTTAACATGAGGTAGAGGAGGTGGTTGGAGCTGATCAAGGATTATGATTGCGAGATCAATTATCATCTTGGCAAGACTAATGTAGTGGCAGACGCGTTGAGTATGAAATCAACAGTGGAGCTCGCCGCCCTTGGAATTTCCTAACCCTAACTGGTTATGGAGTTCGCTAGGATGGGGCTAGAAGTAGTAGGAGAGGGTGCACCTGCACATTTGTGTAACCTGGTGGTTCAATCAGAGTTACTCGCAAGGTTTAAAGCTACTCAACTAGAGGACCTTGAGTGTGCTAAGATCAAGCAATTGCTAGGAGAAGGAAAGGCACATGAGTTGTCTTAAGGATGATGGGTTGCTTACCTACTTCAAGTAAGTGTATGTTCCGGAAGGCGGAGAACTAAGGAAGGAGATTATGAGTGAGGCTAATCATTCTTCGTATACCGTGCATCCTAAAAGTACAAAGATGTAGAAGGACGTGAAAGAGTCGTATTGGTGGAACAATATGAAGCAAGACATTGCGAAGTTTGTGGAACAATGTCCAACCTGCCAACAAGTGAAGGCAGAGCATCAAAGACCGGCAGGAACGCTCAAGTCGTTGTTGCTTGTACCTAAGTGGAAGTGGGACGAGATAGCCATGGCTTATATTGGGGATACCCAACGCACCCACAAGAGAATATTCCATTTGGGTAGTAGTTGATCGTCTCAGGAAGAGTACTCACTTCATTCCCATGAAGGTTAAGGATTCGATAGACAAGTTGGCCATACTATATGTCTAGAATATAGTCCGATTACATGGAGTACCATCGGCATTCGTTTTAGACAAAGACTCTCACTTTACCTTGAGGTTTTTGCAAAGCTTGCAGAAGGAGATGGGGACGGAGCTTATGTTTAGCACTGCTTTCCACCCACATATAGATGGTGAGTCGGAATGGACTAACCAAATTATGAGGACATGTTTCGGGCTGGTGTACTAGACTTCAAAGGTAGTTGGATTCAGTACCTACCTTTGATCGAGTTTGCTTACAACAACAGCTATCAGGCAACTATTGGAATGCCGCCTTACGAGGCGCTTTACGGAAGTAAGTGTCAGTCGCCCTTGTATTGGGATAACGTTGGGGAAAGGCAAACATTAGGACCTGAAATGATTCAAGATACATGAGACAAAGAGCTTATCATCAAAGATAGGATGAGTGCAGCCTAGAGTCGGCATAAGAGTTATGTCGATAATCGGAAACGTGTTAAGTGCCAAAATATTCATATTTTTAGCCCTTAACTTACATGTTTTAATCCTTTAGTTTTGGTTAATTTATGCTATTTTACTTCATTTTTGTATTTTCTTTGTTTTGTAGGCTTTCGGAAGAAAATGAAGTAATCTGAAAGATTTTGGCTCAAAGAGAGAAGATGGGAAAAATGGGAGCCCCTGACACTGCGATCGATCATAGGTTCCCTGCGATCAAGCACAGTACCAAAGAAGATGAAGCACAAATCAGGCCATGAGCGCTTGAGCCCACAACAGAAAAGGCTCGATCGTAGGTCTGCGATCGAGCGCACACTGGTTGCGATCGGTCGCACCCGTGCGCAGGAGACACCTCAAAGCTGCAGCCATGATGCTAATATTTCCATATTAGGGTTTTCCAACTCCCACTTGAAAAAGGTTTTGAAACCCTACGAAATTCCTAGGTTTACTAGTTTGTCAAGGACTTCTAAAGCCTATAAATAGACCCTTAAGTCTCTAGAATAAGGAGGCTTGGAAGGAGAAGAATTGGAGTTCTTCAAGTTCAAGTCTCAGGTTTATTCTTTTCCTTTTTCATTTATTTATTAAAGATGTTTAACATCAACTCTATGTGTAGCTAATTTATTTAGAAGGGCTAGATTGAAGCCCTAGTTATGTTTAGTTAATATTTCAATATTGGCGCCTTTGTAATGATCTTGTTGTGCTATTTAACTTGATTAACACCTGCTTGCATGAATTCCTCATATGTGTGTGCCTGATCAACATATGCATGTGGTATAGACTAGTTAGTTAAATCAACTTGAATGGCCGAGTCCTGGGTTTAATAAAAGTAACAAAAGAATCCATACCGCGGTTCTTGGGTTAATCAACATGGGGAACCGGGAGTATACGCCCATGCCCTAGGCCTCATGTGTTTGTCGATTTCCATAGAGTATATGCTTTCCTAAGGAACAACTTAGTATACACCATGCTAAATCCCTTAGAAAAGAAAAGAGTTAGAGTATACGCCATGCCTAACTCGTTGCTGAGGAAAATCTATAGCTTAAGGAGTATATGCCATGCCCTTAGGTTGGCAAATATTAGCTATGCATAACATGATCAAAGCATTGGCATATTGTTATATTAGCTAAATATAATTAGTGGTGGATATCAAAGCCCTACCTTTACCTTTACTTTATCTTTATATCTTTTTATTTTTCTTAATATGAAATCCATGACAATTTGATATTTTAATAAATTCGAAACAAAATCACAATCCTCGTGGGATCGACCTCGTACTTGCTGCACTATACTATTGTTTTGATCTTGTGCACTTGCGAGTTAAAACGTACTAAATATTATCTATAAATTTAGGTAGTATTTGGCACAACAAGACGCCTGCTAGAGTTTGACATAGGCGATCATGTTTTCCTCAAGATATCTCCCATGAGGCATGAGGGGAGTGATGTGATTTGGGAGGAAGGGGAAGCTTAGCCCCCGATTTATTGGATTGTTGTGCAAATATCTACCTAAGTTAATAGGTAAATAATTGTTCGTTTTACCTGCAAGTGCACAAGGTTAACATAGTAGTATATGGTGCAAGTACAGGATCATTCCCACGAGGATTGCTGAATTTTTGTTTAAAAATAAATTCCTTAAGTAAAACAAAGATTGATTGTCTAAGTGATAATAATAAAAGGTAGGGCTTTGGTATCCACCACTAATTATATTTAGCTAATATAACAATATGCCAATGCTTTGATCATGTTATGCATATCTAATGTTTGTCAACCTAAGGGCATGGCGTATACTCCTTAGGCTATAGATTTCCTTAAACAACAAGTTAGGCATGGCGTATACTCTAACTCTTTTTTTTTCTAAGGGATTTAGCATGATGTATACTAAGTTGTTCCTTAGGAAAGCATATATTCTATAGAAATCGACAAACACATGAGGCCTAGGGCATGGCACATACTCCTGGTTCCCCATGTTGAATAACCCAAGAATTGCGGTGTGGATTCTTTTGTTACTTCTATTAAACCCAGGACTCGGCCATCCAAATTGATTTAACTAACTAGTCCATACCACATGCATATGTTGATTAGGCACACACATATAAGGAATTCATGCAAGCTGGTGTTAATCAAGTTAAATAGCACAACAAGATTATTACAAGGGCGCCAATATTGAAATATTAACTAAACATAACTAGGGCTTCAATCAAGCCCTACTAATTAAATTAGCTACACATAAAATTGATGTTGAACATCTTTATAAAGAAAATAAAAGAAAGGAAAAGAATAAACCTGAGACTTGAACTTGAAGAGCTCCTATTCTTCTTCTTACAAAGTATATCTATTCTAGAGGCTTAAGGGTCTATTTATAGGCTTTAGAAGTCCTTGACAAAGTAGTAAATCAAGGGATTTCGTAGGGTTTCAAAACCTATTACAATTGAGAGTTGGAAAACCCTAATATGGAAAGAAAGACATTCTGGCCGCCACTTGATGTGTCTCATGCGCACAGGTGCGATCGATCGCAACCCGTGTGCGCTCGATCGCAGGTCTACGATAGATCCTTCTTCTATCATGCGCTCAACGCTCTTGGCTTGATTTGTGCTTGATCTTCTCAGGTACTACGCTCGATCGCAGGTACCCTGTGATCGATAGCAGTGTCAGAGAGCTCCCATTTTTTCCATCTTCTCTCTTTGAGCCCAAATCATCTAGATTTACTTCATTTTCTTCCAAAAGCCTACAAAGGTATGAAAAACACAAAAATGAATTAAAATGACCTAATTAACCAAAACCAAAGGATTAAAAAATGCAAGTTAAGGGCTGAAAATATGAATATTTTAGCACTTATCATGGATCTTTCGAGATCACTCATGCAGAGTTGCCTTACCCCCATACTTGCTGGGAACACATGATGTTTTCAATGTCTTGATGTTAAGAAAGTACATCGCTAACTTCGACGTCATTGTGTAATATAAGACATTGGGAATCAAGGAAGGATTGACGTACGTTAAGGAGCCGGTGAAGATCATGGATCGAAAGGAGCGAGTGCTACGTACCAAGACGATTCCTATTGTTAAGGTATTGTGGCATAACCATGATGTCGAGGAAGCATCATGGGAGGCTGATGTGGTCTTTTTGTGTCCAAAAATATCAATAATAAAATTAACTATTCGCAATAGAAAAAATCCTTATAGGATAGAGCTATATAGACTTATAGAGTGTGTCGAACCTCAAGGACTACGTAGGCATTGTTATCAAGCTTTTCAAGATTAAATATAACTCAATCTAAAATAGATTGTTTTGATTTTGTTTTCTAAAAATAAATACATAAAAGTAAAAATAAAGATAAAAAGTGATGAGAGATAGAATAAGGGTTGATTTCACCACTAACCACATAACAATGGTCAACCATAAATTAATAAGGGAAAATCATATTATGCATATAGGGCTCGTCTCACTCGAGTAGTCAAGAAAATACCATCATTTAAGAAATAAGTATAATCCATCTTTGGTTGGCACGGACCGACCACCTAAATACTAAGATGCGGTACGCTCCGTCTTCCCTAGGCATGGACTATCTAATTCCTTAATAGGCTACATACAATCAAGGGAATGGTATAACCTATCTTCGGTTGATACGAACTATCTACCTCACTTACATTAAACTAGGGGTTAGTACAATCCGTCTTCCATGGGCATGACCTATCTAATCCTCTTGATCATGTGTTAGTTAAAACCATTGTATAACAATTATTCACATAATCACAGAAAATATGAAGGATTGAGTTCAATCAATATAAAAGAGTTTCTAAGACAAGAGAAGAATTTCATCATGATTGAATATAAACATTAAAAGCAATTCTTACAGTTATACAACTATCATGCACATAGAAAAACCCAAATTAATATACAACATGGTGCTGGGATGGCCAACTGCCATGATCTTCATGGGCTACATCAACACCCTATTTCGAATTTAGCTGCTCATCATGGTGCTGGGATGGTCTCCTGCCATGATCTTCTCATCTTCAACTTGTTAGGCCTTAAAGAAGATAATTTATGTCTAAAACTAAGCACACCTTTCTCTTGAAGTTTGAGGTCTATTTATAGGGAGCAAACAAGCCCTAGAAGCCCTAGGAATCCCAAAAAAAATCGTAGGTTAGTCTCCTAGTCCAAATGGGAGACTGAAAACCTTTTCTAGGGTGGATTTGTGCTCTTTCTAGACTTTTCAACACAAGTGTGCTCAATCCCACTTGTGGTGCGCTTGATCCCACATACGCACGTGGGCTAAGGTGCACTCGATCCCACTTGTGGTGCGCTCGAGCGCACCTACACACGTGGTTGTTTTGTGCTCTTATCTTGTGGGGAAATTTTAGCATAGCAAACATCCGAATTAAGAAATTTGTATATAACATTTAATTATATCATTTTAAGTTAGCTTTCGGCTGCCATTGGTTTCATGTCAATTCGATACTCGAGTAGAAAGTTATGGTCAAAATACTAAGACATGTGCTAGGTCTTCTCAAAGTGCATTTTAGGTCCAAAATCAATGGTATTTCTTGTATCTTTATTAAAAACCTGAAAACACTAAAACAAAACAAGATCAAACAAATAACAATGCTAAGGAATTAACATATGCGAGTTAAGAGGCTTGAATGTGCAACATTCGGTGCTTATCACACCCCCAAACTTACATATTGCTAATCCCTTAGCAATACTAAACAGAAAATAAACTGAAAAACAACAAGATAAATCCTTCTTTCGTGAGATATACAATTGCATTTAACATATGCAACAAGCCTTTTCAACTCCTAGGCATCCCTAGAGGACTAGTGAAGTCTCGTGAGGGTTTAACATGAATGATACCCACAAAAATTGTTACTACCATTTTATTCCTAACAATGAAGCATTATAAAAATCATGGTTCTCATTCTTTAGCAAGCTTAACAAAACAAACATCATCTTCATAATTCCAGGAAATTAAGAATCAAGTTACTAAACATGGCATTATGAGATATCACAAGATTCAATTAGTGTAAAGATAACTTAACACATAGTCATGAGGTTTCAAAAACTAATCTCAATCATGCATGGTTCAATACTCAAAATTTGTTGGACTCCTCATTGGATTAAACAACCAAGGCAATTTTTTTTTTTTCCTTCTTTCTTTCTTGCAAGCTATGCAATGCTTAGCTCCCTTAAGCTTTCTAATTGACCCATGTATCGAGTGTTGAGTGCCAATGACTCCCAAATCAAATGACTTTAGGGCATTAGGTGTAAAGACACCCCTAAGGACTTACTAACTCGAGTCAAAAAGGCTACAAAGCTAAGCTATCCATGTTATCAATCAAACCAAACTTCTCACTTTTTGACACGAACACTCAATGCTTAATGAGACAAGAGGTCCAGTTACTCAGTGAAAAACTCAAATTGATCAATACTATTCGCGCTTTTTTTTTTTTTTTTTTCTCTATGCCAAGGTCATTCCTCCAACAAGTTATCCAACTGCATTCAAGACAATGACAATAGACACAATTGATCTCAGATTTCATACCCCACAAACTAAATGCTCGTGTGCTTGTGAGAATCAAATTGAAACAAGTAATATCTCATGTTGCCAAAGAAAGTAACAAAACTCTAAATCCCCTAGTCAAGTGATCATCTGTTCATCGTGTTAAGTGTTATGTGCTAAAATATTCATATTTTAGCCCCTTAATTTACATTTGTTAATTTCTTAGTCTTGTTATTTTGTGCTATTTTATTTCCTTTTTGTGTTTTTCTATGTTTTTGTAGGTCATGGAAGAAAAGGAAGCATCTCCAGAAAGTTCAAGAATAAAGGAAAAAATTGGTAAAAAGCTAGAAGTCTTGGAACAAGAGGAAGCACCCAGATGCAGTGCACTCTAGCGCACTATACCTAGGCTCGAGCACATATGCGCTTGAACGCCCAATAGTAGAGATCAATCGTAGGTGTGTGATCGAGCAGTTGAACTAGGACTTTAAACCTTTTCCTTTTCCTTCCCAAACTAGGTTTCCCAAAGTCCTAGTTGAACTAGGACTTGAAACCTACGAGTTTACTAGGGTTTCTAGGATTTCTAGGGTTTTTCTAAACCTATAAATAAACCTCTAGGCCTCTAGGAAAAAAAACACAATCTGGAGGAGAGGAATTGGAGGCTACTTCCAGAGTTTTTTTTTCGGTTCTTTTTGTTTTTTTTTTTCTCTTTATTTTCATTATGTTTAACCAACTCTTAGTTAGGGGCTAGATTGAAGCCATAATCATGTCTTTTTAGGATTTCAATATTGGCGTCTTTGCTACAATCATATTTTTGTGTATTTAACTTGATTATTTCCTGCTTAATTGAATTTCTCATATGAATGTGTCTAATCAACATATGCATGTGGTATGGATTAGTTATTTAAGTCAATTTGGATGACCGAATCTTGGGCTTAATAGAGTGAAAAAAGATATCCTTGCGGGTTCTTGGGGTAATCAACATGGGGAACCGGGAGTATACACCCATGCCCTAGGTGTCATGTGTTTGTCGATTTCCATAGATTTATGCTTTCTTAAAGAACAACTTAGTATACACTCATGCTAAATGCTTTGAGAAAGAAAAGAGTTAGAGTATACACCCATGCCTAATTCGTTGCTTAGGGAGATCAATAGCTGAAGGAGTATACACTCATGCCCTTATGTTGGCAAACATTAAATATACCGGTATGATTGGCGCATTGGCATATTGTTATCTTAATTAATCTAATTAGTGGTGGATGTTGAATCCCTAACGTTTTCATTTATCTTTATCTCTTTTCATAATATCAATTTTGGCATTTTAATTTAGAAAATCAATTCTAAGCAAAATCAACAATCCTTGTGGGAATGATCTCGTATTTGCCGCACTACACTATCGTTTGATCTTCTGCACTTGTGAGTTAAAACGTAACAAATATTATCTATTAGTTTAGGTAGTATTTGTCACAACAAGTTTTTGGCACCGTTACCAGGGATTGGTTAATTTTGTTTAGAATTTTTTTTTTTCTTAGCTTATTTTTGTTTTTAATTTAGTTTTCTGTTTTCTGGTTTTCTGCAATACTGTGCTGTCTACGGAGGTGCGCTCAAGCACCCATTCCAGGGCGATCGAGCTTAGGGCTGGCAAAATGTGTTTTTTGTATCATGTTCGTGTCTGACCCAATTACAACCCGACACGTTTAAGCCTAACCCGAACACGACACGTTTAGCTAAACATGTCGAACCCCCAACCCGAACACGACACGATCTACAAACGGGTAACACGACATGAACCTATTTATATAAATGGGTCGTAATCGTGTCATGTTACCCGTTTATAGACCAATCCGACCCAACACAAATGACCAAAAAAAAAAAGTGAACTGTCAGATACTCGCAGATAGAGAGAGAGAGAGAGAGAGAGAGAGAGAGAGAGAGAGAGAAAGAAAGAGGAAGGAAGAGAGCATAAACTACCGTGAGTCAAAGCACGAACAAGGCTAGCTCTTCGGCCACTGTAATCTTCGAAGGTCTCCTTTACGGTTCGCGGACTGGAAGCCATTTCCATGTGAGCAATCAGAGATCCAAAAATGGTGCGAATTGGATGTGAATTTATGGCTGCAAATTGCAGTTTGTTAAGTGCTAAAATATTCATATTTTTAGCCCTTAACTTACATGTGTTAATCCTTTAGTTTCGGTTAATTTATGCTATTTTAGTTCTTTTATGTGTTTTCCTTGATTTTGTAGGTCATTGGAAGAAAAAAAAGCAATCTCAAAAGTTTCGGACTTAAAAGAGCTATTTTGGGAAGATTGGAGGCTCTGGTAGTGCGATCGATCGCAGTGGAGCTGTGATCGAGCGTACTACAGGTGAAGACCACAAAGCGCAAGGCACCTGCGATCGAGCGCCCAGTACAAAGAGGATCAATCGCAGACCTGCAAATGATCTCGCACAGGCTGCAATCAAGAGCACCCGTGCGTGATGGGCAAGTCAACCGCCAGCCTTGATATGGAAAGTGTGATTTATAGGGTTTTGTAACTTAGTGCGAACTAGGGCTCAAACCCTATGATTTTTAGGGTTTTTAGAGTATTCTTAAGGCTTATAAATAGACCCTTAAACCTCTAGAATAGATACACAATTTCCAAGGAGAAGAATTGGAGCTCTTCAAGTTCAAGTTTTGGGTTTATTCTTTTCCTTTCTTTTATTTTATTTTATTTTATTTTATGAAGATGTTTAACATCAAACTTATGTGTAACTAATTTATTTAGTAGGGTTAGATAGAAGCTCTAGTTATGTTTAGTTAATATTAAATATTGGTGCCTTTGTGATGATCATGTTGTGGTATTTAACTTGATTAATTCATGCTTTCATGAATTCCTCATATGTGTGTGCCTGATCAACATATGCATGTGGTATGGACTAGTTAGTTAAATTAATTTGGATGACCAAGTCCTGGGTTAATCAACATGGGAAACTGGGAGTATACACCCATGCCCTAGGCCTCATGTGTTTGTCGATTTCCACAGAATATATATTTTCTTAAAGAACAACTTAGTATACACCCATGCTAAATCCTTTAAGAAATAAAAGAGTTAGAGTATACACCCATGCCTAACTCGTTGCTTAGGAAAATCAATAGCTTAAGGAGTATACACCCATGCCCTTAAGTTGACAAACATTAGATATACATAACATGATCAAAACATTGGCATATTGATATATTATCTAAATATAATTAGTGGTGGATATCAAAGCACTACCTTTTTATTATTATCAACTCAAAACCAATCTTTGTTTTATTTTACTTTTGGAATTTATTTTAGACAAAATTTAGTAATCCTCGTGGGAATGACCCCATACTTGTACTCTATACTACTATATTGACCTCATGCACTTGCGGGTAAAACATACAATTATTTGCCTATTAATTTAGGTAGATATTTGTAACAACAAGTTTTTGGTGCCGTTGCCGTGGATTGCGGCAAATTTTGTTTAGAATTATTTTCCTTTAGTTGTGTTATTTTGATTTAGTCTTTTTTTATTTTCTGTTTTTTTCCGTAGTTACTGTTCTGCCTCTGGAGGTGCGCTCGAGCACCCAACCAGGGCGATCGAGCGCACCTTGTGGTGCGATCGATCGCACATCCAAAAAGCAGCACAGTTACTACACTATTTATAGATCTGATTTTTTTTTTTATTTTGTTTCATGCAAGGTCATTCGAGTTTGCATATTAGTAAGTTTTTATTTTTAATTTTGTTTTTATTTTCCTTTTAATTTTAATTTCTTTTTGTTATTTTATTTTTGTTTTCACACATGTAGGGCGGCATTCTGACACCCCGTAGACCATGTTCATGTTGCCACGACCCTTATTACCATGTTAGAAAATGTCCTACAATGAGACAAACTTCTAACCAACCTTATGGGTATATGAACACATCATTCTCTAGACCAAGGAATGACCGCTATTTTGATTCCTGTTACCCATCATTGAGCCAACAGTCCAATCTCTCATGGCAAGCTCAAGCTCCCAGAATTCATGCTCTACAAGCTCATGGACTGCAACATCACTCATATCAGCAATTTTATGATCATGAATATTCTTCTCAATCAGCTCCACAACAACAATATCTAGAAGAACCACCTCCTCCAAAAAGGTCTGCCTTAGAAGAAGCAGTTGCTGCCTTAGAAAAACAGTATGCTGACTTTACAAAACATGTGGTGGCTCATCTTAGCCGCATGGAGGAAAGAGAGCAATCATTTGAATGGATAGAGGCCCACCTCACGCAAAAATCAGATACACTTAAAGAAGAAGAAGAGTGTCAAAGTCAGTTGGTGGCCAATCCTAATGAGCATTACATGGCGGAAGAATGCACATACTATCTTGCGTAAGCTGTCACACTGAGGAGTGAAGAGGTGGTTGAAAATCCAGTGGAAGAGGGAAAGGAGGAGCAAACTGAAGTTTCACAGAAGCCACATCAGGAAAAAGAAGAGATCACTAAGATTTTTTCAACATTAGCTCTTATTCCTAAAACACCAAGAGGCCAAGAGAGAAGTCTATTAGAATTACCACAATAGCAAATTGAGGACATCAAGATAGAAAAGCACCCTGAGTTTTTTTTCTTACTTTATTCCAGTTCATGATTCCCGACCGGATGAGAAACTGTTTGAGAAAACTCAGAGTGGTCCTCCCCGATCTATAAACACTGGGAAGCACCTTGCAACAGAAAAGATTCATTCCCTTTGGTGCAAGAGAAGGAAAGATTGGAGCTTCAAGTTTAAAGTACCACAGTTTGGCTGAAGACGTTAAATTTAGTGCTCATGGGAGGCACCCCATAGTTTATCTTGTTATTTTATTTTTCTGTGCTTCATTTTTTTTTTTTTATTTATCTTTAGTCGGTTTGCTCTTTTTACTTGTTTTTGTTTTTCTTATTCTGTAGGGACAAGTGTGCTTCGATTCAAGTTTGGGAGTGTGCTATGAGCCATGCTTTCCAAGACGATGTTTTCCATCTCCTAAGTAAATTCTTTCCTTGTTTTAGACACATTGGGGACAATGTGTCATTTAAGTTTGGGGGTATGGAAACATATGTTGTTTACACACACTTTGTCCCAGTTTCATGTTATTTGTTTTATTTGTTTGTTTGTTATTTGAGAAAAAAAAAAAAAAAAAAATCTCAATCTATGCATGTTCATGTTTGCCCTAAAAATTTGGTTAATTTGAGAGAATTGTGGCTTGAATTCATCAGTGAGCTTAAAATTTTGAACACATGATCTGATGAGAGAATTTGTTAATTTGATTACTTGCTTAGGACAGTTGAGAATTCACATGTTTGATCTGATCACACAAGCACATTAGCACATAATTTGTGGGGTATGACATGAAAGTCCGATGTTTGTATTTCTATGTCTTGAGTGAAATTGGATGACTTATTAGATGGATACTTTGACATATATATATATATATATATATATATATATATGAAAATAATAATAATAATAATCACTAATAAGCTTTTCACTAAGTAACTAGACCTCTTGCTTCAAAGCATTGAGTGTTCACGTCAAAAGGTGAAAATTTTTGATTTGATAGATGCCATGGTTAGTTTGGTTTTATAGCCTTTTTTACTCGAGTTAGTAAGTCCTAGGGGTGTCTATACACCTAATGCCTTAAAATCATCTGGTTTGGGAGTCATTGACTTAACACTCGTTACATGGGTCAATTGGAAAGCTTAAGGGAACCAAACATTGCACAACCTGACCAAAAAAAAAAAAAAAAAAAAAAAGAAATATGCCATTGTTTGAGATATGGAGACATTACACATTGGAAATACTTGGAAGCATCATAGTTTTGTGCTAGTTCACTTTACACAATTTTCAAACTTGTGATGTTTTAGCATGTCCTTTGTAAGTAATTGAACTTTGAGATTCCAATTCATTGTGAAGATGGAGTTCATCTTTTTAAGCCTACTAATGAATGAAAATCATGATCTAGAATTTTTGGAATAACATGAACTGTGCATGATGTTTGTGGGTAACATTTTTGGAAAACCCTCACGAGACTTCACTCGTCCGCTAGGGAATTCCTAGGGCTTTAAAAGGCTTGTTGCATACGCTAAATGCAATCGTACATCACACGAAAGAAGGATTTATCTTTTATTTTCAGTTTTTCAATTTAGTCTTTAGTTTTGTATTGCTAAGGGACTAGAAATATGTAAGTTTGGGGGTGTGTTAAGTGCTAAAATATTCATATTTTTAGCCCTTAACTTACATGTGTTAATCCTTTAGTTTTGGTTAATTTATGCCATTTTAGTTCCTTTATGTGTTTTCCTTGATTTTGTAGGTCATTGGAAGAAAAAGAAGCAATCTCAGAAGTTTCGGACTTAAAAGAGCTATTTTGGGAATATTGGAGGCTCTGGTAGTGCGATCGATCGCAGTAGAGCTACGATCGAGCACACTACAGGTGAAGACCACAAAGCGCAAGACACCTGCAATCGAGCACCCAGCACAAAGAGGATCGATCGCACACGGGCTGCGATCGAGCGCACCCTCTCGTGATGGGCAAGTTAGCCGCCAGCCTTGATATGGAAAGTGTGATTTTTAGGGTTTTGTAACTTAGTGCAAATAGGGCTCAAACCCGGCGATTTTTAGGGTTTCTAAAGTATTCATAAGGCTTATAAATAGACCCTTAAACCTCTAGAATAGACACACAATTTTCAAGGAGAAGAATTGGAGCTCTTCAAGTTCAAGTTTCGGGTTTATTCTTTTCCTTTCTTTTATTTTATTTTATGAAGATGTTTAACATCAAACTTATGTGTAACTAATTTATTTATTAGGGCTAGATTGAAGCCCTAGTTATGTTTAGTTAATATTCAATACTGGAGCCTTTGTGATGATCATGTTGTGGTATTTAACTTGATTAATTACTGCTTTCATGAATTTCTAATATGTGTGTGCCTAATCAACATATGCATGTGATATGGACTAGTTAGTTAAATCAATTTGGATGACCGAGTCCTGGGTTTAATAAAAGTAACAAAAAGAAATCTACACCGGGTTCTTGGGTTAATCAACATGGGGAACCGAGAGTATACACCCATGCCCTAGGCCTCATGTGTTTGTCGATTTCCACAGAATATATGCTTTCTTAAAGAACAACTTAGTATACACCCATGCTAAATCCTTTAAGAAAGAAAAGAGTTAGAGTATATACCCATGCCTAACTCGTTGCTTAGGGAAATCAATAGCTTAAGGAGTATACACCTATGCCCATAGGTTGATAAACATTACATATACATAACATGATCAAAACATTGGCATATTGATATATTATCTAAATATAATTAGTGGTGGATATCAAAGCCCTACCTTTCTATTATTATCAACTCAAAACCAATCTTTGTTTTATTTTACTTTTGGAATTTATTTTAGGCAAAATTTAGCAATCCTCGTGTGAATAACCCCGTACTTGCACTCTATACTACTATATTGACCTCGTGCACTTACGGGTAAAACATATAATTATTTGCCTATTAATTTAGGTAGATATTTGTAACAACACAGTTGTACCTATTGTAGGAGTGGGATTTGGAATTGCAGAGAGGGTAAGGCGATACCATGAGGACGGATCGGCGAGAGCGTGGGAGATTCAGAGATGCATGTAAACTTGGTGTGGACCGAAACGGAGAAAGGGGGAAGTCAGTGTGTGTGATTAACGCTGTCTGTTTCTTGCTATTCCCACTCCTCTTTTTATTATTTCTTGACAATCCGATCGGACCCAAACCGAGGCCCTAGGGGTGAAGTCTACTTGAGAGACCGAGAGAGAGACAGAGACAGAGAGAGCGACAGATCGTGACCTTGAGGCCGTGAGGGTGACTGGGTGAGTGAACTGAGTTAGGCACCACGTAATGGTGAGCCAATGAGGCCGTGCATCGTGACCATGAGGCGTGAGGGTAGTGGGCGGACAGGTGTCCTGAGCAGGCTAAGTAGCGTGAATTTTTTTTAGGGTTGAGAATGAGACGTTGAGTAAGTTAAGGTAAAGCCTTTTAGGTTTAATGTTTAATGAAAAATAATAATAATAATAATAAACGGGTCAAACGTGTCAGCCCGCGAACACGGTGGGTTGACACGACCCGACATGTTTACTAAACATGTCGTAAACGGGTGACCCGTTTACGACCCAAACCCGTTAAAGCCTAACCCTAAACCAAATTTTATGTGTCGGGTTCGTGTGTCACGGTTAAATTGCCAGCCCTAATCAAGAGCAGCACTTGAACTTGTTAAATTGCTTTAGTAGCTTAGTGCTAATACTTAGGAGTTGTAAGCTTCAACTTGTTTAGTCATTCTTTCCATTAGACGTAATCATGTTATTAGAAGGCATCATGTTGGTTAGGAATTGCTAGAACCCTTTTTTGGCCTTAGGACTAGTCAGAGGAAGGCTCGGGAAGCAAGTGGGTCAAATGAGGTTCTACCTAAACCTCACTGGACAAACACTAGTCCCTAGGTCGAGCACTCGACCAGGGTCGTTCAGGGAATGGCCTTTTTGGCCAAGCACCCAACGACCCTTGTTTTCGAGTCTAGGGTTTGTTTTAGTGGACTTAGGACTAATGGGAGGTTTTTCACAAATTTGGAGAGCCCAAAACCCTTGGAAGGATACTCAGAGAACCTATACAACCCAGGTGAGTTTTAACTCATATAATGCTCGCCATTTATTTTCCCGCATTGCACGACTATTTTTGTGTACCAAAACATGCATATTTACAACTCTCACAATATATTCCATGCTACACATGAACTCTAGCTTTTTGTGAAAAATGTGCCGCTTAACAAAGATAATGACATTGGGACTTGTAAAAGCATGCATGTAAAATACCGACAAAATTAATTGCATCGTATGACATGGTACACCGGTACGTGTAGGAAAATGGTTATGAGATTACTATACATGTTAACTTTATTGTCAAATGTATGTGTTGTTATATGGGCCTTGGATCCAATAGTTGTTTTGTGACTGGCACAGCCTTAACGGGTGGTCACTACAGGACGTACATCATTAGTAGTATGGACCACCTGAGGTCCGACTCGGTCGAGCTGCTAGTGTTATGGATGGTAGCGTACAATGGTCGAGGCATCGGCACTGAATTATAGGTCCCTCAGGACAGTGCCAACCCTGTTGAGAAGGGGTAATATCATGGGTAGACCATACTATTTGATAAGTGCCAAATATTTCATATTTGGACCCTTTTATTTACATTAGTTAATCCTTTAGCTGTGTCATTATTTAATATTTTGTATTAGTTTTGTATTTTAAATGTTTTGTAGGTCAATAAAGAAAAACTACAGCTTTAAAGGGAAAAATGCAAAGTTTGGAAGAAAGCATACTTTGAGAAGACCTAGATGAGGTGGTTACGCTTAACCAAATCCAAGAAAAAGGTTAAATCAGATTAAATTGGATAAAAGATCAGATTGAATAAGATTTCGGATCGGATTTAAATTCAGATTCTGTACATGTCTCAGTATTTTGACTATAACTTTCTGCTCAAATATTGGCTTGAAGTTATTTAAGCGGCATTGGAAAGCTAACTCAAAATACTACAATTTATTTTGAAATAGGATTTTCCTAATTCGGACAGTTACTATGCCAAAATCGCCCCGCAATTAAAGGACACAAATCTCGACGAATCCTATTCCGATTTTAGACTTCAATTTTGACTGGGAGATAGTCCTCCGAATTATCTAGGTTTAATAAGGCTTTTAGGACTTCCCTAAGCCTATAAATAGACTTATTTGCATTCAAGAAAAGATATAGAATTCCAGAGAGCAAAATTATACAGTTTTTCTCTTTTTAGTTTAGGTTTTCTTTAGATTGATGTTTTATTTTTATGTGGAGCTAAATTCCCAATTAAGGTTTGGGATGAAGCCTCACCGATGAAGAACATCAATACTTTCATGTAAGTCTTTATTTATCTGATTTTATTGGGTTTAATATTTCAATTGTTTTACTTCTTTTCAATATGTGGAGTGATTCTTGGATATCTTTTGTGATTCAAGGATACACTTGATGATTTAAGATAATTATACATAATTGATTGCTTGATTTTATTTGCCTAAATAATTGGATATCCCTTATGATTTGTTCTACGGACACATTTGGTGTTTCAATTAAGATTGGATATCTTTTGTGATTTACGGATACATTTGATGATTTAATTGCTATTGGATTCCTCTTGTGATTTGTGCAATGAATGGATACATGGGATAGTTTTGATTAATTGTTTGAAGCATAGTAAAACATATCTAAGATTTTAATTGTGAGAACTTCAGATTAATATTGATAAACATGGAAGTATGTTGTTATGATTCGGTGATTGTGAATTCCCAAACCTTAGTATTTGATCTCTTAGTTTATTTTAATTAGTTTATGTTTGTCTTTTAATTTTTAAAACCAAAATTCAAAATCCTTTTGGAACTAGGTTAGGATTTAATTAGTTTAGATTTAAATTGCTTTTCCAAAAATACAATTCTCTGTAGGTTCGACCTCGCACTTGCAATCCATTATATTGCAAACGATTTGTGCACATGCGAGTATTAAAATTTGCACAACACTGTTGAACTATCACTCTTACTCATAATTATAAGGATGTATTATATCTATATCGTCCATGGATAACTGTCATGACTAAACTATCGCATTCTTTACCAAACGGAGTCTATCACTAAAATGGCATGGTTATTATATGCATTAACTTTCACAAAGTCCTTGGACTTACCCCCTTATTTTTATGTTTTTCCCCTTCCATTATAAATAATTGCGCGATTTAGCTAGCCTAGAAGAGGATGCTTATGGACCTGAATTAGGTGATTGCTCACGACCTGATCTGAGTTGTTTTTGAAGACATGGACCCTGTTTCGTTGAAATCCATGTGGGACGATGGAGGAACCACATGGGAGGAAATGAACAAGATTGTCAATTCTTTGGCAATACTCAAACTTAGGATTTGATCATTTTATCTTTTTGTAAGACAATTATCTTGTGGTTTGTAATATGTTATGACGGTTTGTTGACCGATACATTTGGTGACGTATTTATATGATGAGGTTATTATGTTTACTCTAGTGTATGAACTTGTGGTTGTTAGTTATTGCTTTCCGTACCTATAGTTTAAAGTCTTCTGCTGAATTCTCTAATATAGGAGAGGTTATGATCCCTAAGTCTTGTTCCTTGAGGGATAGGGTTGGGAGACGAGCCATGGGGTCAATTACCAATTAATTGATTTTCCCATTGGGGTCGTTACGATGTATGATTGTCGTGTGAAGCCAAGGTTCTTTGAATCTAGTGCGAGAAGTTTTCAAGTTAATAATCGTAATCTTGTGGTGATTAGAGAAGTATGATTTCTTGTGCGACATTACATTGTTTTGCTTTTGAAGACAAAAGGGTGGAATGGATTAATTGGGCATTCAAAGGATCGTGGAAAGAACCATCCAAATTCGAGATCGAATTCTCCCCAACAGGGGGAGAATGATGTAGGGGGAATGGGTGGAACTTACCCCCTACGGATTTCAATAATGAGGGTGTGAATTCGAGGACGAATTCTCTCTAGCCTAAGGAGGATGATATGGACCAGAAAGCTAAGGATTTCATAAAGAGGAGTGAGGTAGATGTAAGGGTAAATGGTCTTCAAAAGACTGTACCAGCAAGGGGTGACAAGATAAGGTCACACGCTCGCAAATGGAAATTGTTGAAGTAGCTACAGAAGCTGCCATTCGCTAGCTGTTTGAACAATATAGCGAATGGGATACTCCTGGAAGGTCTCCATAATAAAACCAGAGGCATCTATTCGCAGCTCGTTTGAAGGCCTTTCGAACGGCCATATGTTATGTTATTTTTTAGTTTTTAGTTTTCGTACTTAGTTTTAGTTTTATGTTTTGACCATCAACGGAGGCATGTTCCGTTTGAACGGCCATCTATTTTACGTAGTTAAATTCCAGTTTATTTAGGGACCGTCCGAACGGGGGAATGTCCCATTCGAACGGCCAGCGTAGAAGTCTAAAATGACATAAATTCGTATTACTATTAGGGTTGGGAGTTTGGGGGTCTATAAATACATATTTATAGCCTAAGAATGTAGCTTTTATATTATTTGAGTTTTGTTTAATAAGATCAATCAGAGTTGAGTTTCTTTAGGATTTTCCTTCAAACACTAGAGAGTATCTAGCGTTTAGAGAAGATTTCTTAGATCCTTTGATCGTATCAAGATCTAGAAATACCTATCTATTCTTTATTGTTGTTCTTCTTTACAGCCCGCTAAGTCACGCTGCATCAACTCCCTTTTCCAAACGACATCGTTCCACAAACAGGTAACGATGCCGTTTCAACTCTGACAAAGGACATTTTCTGTGCTATTTAGAATGGCACCGTTTTGAACTGAAATGACGCCGCTCCTTGTAAACTTGAACAAGGCCGTAAAAAACAACACGACATCGTTTTGGACAATACCCAAGATGACATCATTTCAGATTTTCCAAAACGAATCCAAGATTCAACCCGAATGGGCCCCTAAGTGGAAGTTCACAGCCCACAAGTTTGTACTTAGGGCCCAACCCCTAGCACAAAATGCCCAAGCCCAAGACCAGTCAACAATCAATGGGCCCAGGCCTGACCCGATACCCTACCCGAGATTGAACCAGGAGTACAGAACTGACACAAAAGTCGCGGCTGACATGCGACAGAGTCGAGCCGAGCCAAGCCATTCCACACGCCAGACCCGAACCGCGTCTAGCACGTCCAGGTGCCAGAGCCACCTCTATAACGACCCAGATGGGCAAGTCCATTAACTAGTAATTGATCACATGGTTCGTCTCCCAACACTATCCCTCACGGAACAAGACTGAGGGATTTCAACCTCTCATAGACAAGAGACCTGAGCGGAAGACTTTCTAAACTATAGGAATAAAGAGCATTGCATACACAACTACACATTTATACACCAAAGTAAACAAATACCTCATAATGTGAAGATAATCATCAAATAAGGTTACAATCCTTAATATAATTGTCTTAACAAAAGATTAACAGATCAAATCCTAAGTTTAAGCAAAGCCAAGGAGATAACAATCTTGATCATATCAGCTCGGGTGGTTCCTCCATTAGTCCACATAGAGTGTAACCAAATTGGATTCAAGTCCTCAAAAATTATTCGAATTAGGTCCTACACAATCACCCTCGTCTGCTCTGAAGGCATCTTCGTCTAAGCTAGCTAAACCGCACAATTATTCGTAATGGAGGGGGAAAAACATAAAATAAAGGGGTAGGTCTAAAGACTTAGTGAATGTTAACGCAGATAATGCCCATGCCAGTTTTTGTAATGAACTTTGGCTTTTATAAAGTATGCAACAGTTCCATCATTACAGTTTATCATAAATGTGATATAGATATATGATATATGTATATGATATAAAGTAATAGTCATAGTTCAACAGTATGGTCTACCTAAGATATTACTCATTCTCAGCAGGGTTAGCGCTGTCCCAAAGGACTTGTAATACAATGCTGGTGCCCCAGCCATTGTAAGCTACCGTACATCCCATTAGTGACATGACTGAATCCGACCGCGAGTGGCCCACACCACTAATGATGTCCGTCTTATAGTGACCAACCATTAGGGAATGGTTGCGCCTGGTCATGAAACCATTGGATCCAAAGCCCACATAAGGATATACACATTTGACCATAAAGTTAACATGTATTGTAAGCCCATGGTCATTATACCGCACGTACCGGTGTACCATGTCATACGATACAACTTATCTTGTCAATATTTTGCATGCATGCTTTTTTTACAAGTCTCACTTTGTTAACATATTCAGCACCACGTTTTTCTCAAAAGTGCTAGAGTTCATGTGCACAAGTTTAAATCATGAGAGTTGCAAATATGCATGTTTTGATATATAAAATAGTCATGCAGTAATGGAAAATAACAGCGAGCATTATGAGAGTTAAAACTCACTTGAGTCGATTAAATCCACCGAGTATTCCTTCCACAAGTTCAGGTCCTCCAAATCTGTGGAAAACCTTCTATTAGTCCTAGGTCTGACTAAAACAACCTTAGAGCATGAAAAACAGGAGCTATCAGATGGCCGACCAAAATAGCATTCCCTATAACGCTTCTAACAGTACGTCTAGGCCTGATGTCTTACGTTCGCCCAGAACGTTTCAGGTACAACCTTATTTTGTCCATTCATCCTCCTATCCTCCCAAATCGATTTCTAAGGCTACCAAGAGGCTTTCTAAGACTACCTATCTCAAAACAATGTTTCCATGCAATAGAAAACATAATGGATTGCTAAACCTAACTCTAAACAACATCAAAGATCTCAACCCAACATCTAAGCTAGTCTAGAAAGCATTAAAAGAGCGTAACGACTTAGAAAGAAAAGGTTAGGTGCAGAGGGTTACCTTCAAGAAGCAATCTTCAAGAAAACACCTCTCCTTCTCCACAAAACACACAATCTCTTAAGAACACACTCACAAAAGGGTTTCTAGGAGTCTGGGGCAAGTTTGCACAAGAAAAGGGCGAAGGTAGGGTTAGTATTTATAGAGGAGAAAAGCTGGAGACGTTCACCAACTCTTCTGAAAAGTAGCGGATGTCCGATACTATTAGGGCGTATGTCCGGTACTGTTTACACAGCGGTCCAAAGGCTGTATCGCACGTCTACCATCCCTAGCATACGTCCGATCCGAAAGTCTTAATTCCCAAAATGCCCCTATAGTGATCCTTAGTGACCTAAAACCCAAATTAACCCTATAACTAGGCGACTTAAGCTTAGTTAATTATTTGGGTCACTACATTCTCCTCTCCTTAAAAAAAATTTCGTCAAAATTTCTATATAAAATACCAAAAGAACAACATTCAAAGAGGAACAGAATGTTACCTTTCATTTGTGGTATTGTCGATATCGTGCTAAGTAGGTTTCTGGGCTATCTTCCCATCCATTAACTAGCACTTCATCATCCTCGAACAACTGTGGAAAATCACCTTGTAAGTAATCTAGCGGATCATACTCGATGTCACAAACGCTATACTAATCGTCATCAATCTCTACTCCTAAATCCATCTGTTCACACAATGTGTAGTTCCACATGCAGTCTGGGTCGATTGGTATATGTGCCATGATCACAATCACTCAAACAAATGTGGATAACAACTCCACATGTCTTGCTCCATCTCTTATGATGCTTCCTCGACACCATGGTTATGCCATAGTACCGTAACAATAGGAATCATTTTGGTACGTAACACTTGTTCCTTCCTGTCCACAATCTTCACCGGTTGGTCAATCCCTCCTGGATCCCTAATGGCTCGTATTCCACAATTACATTAGCGATTTACTTCCTCAACATCGAGACATGAAAAATATCCTATGTTTCGACCAAATCTGGGGGTAAGGAAACTCTGTATGCCAACCTCCCCACTCTCTAGGTAATCTCAAACGGTCCAATAAATTGAGGGCTGAGCTTCCCCTTCTTCCCAAATCACATCACTCCCCTCATGGGTGATATCTTGAGGAATACATAGTTTCCGACTTCGAATTCCAACAATCAACTCCGGTTATCGGCATAGCTCTTTTGCCGACTCTAAACTGCACTCATCCTTTCCCTAATGATGAGCACCTTATCACGAGTATCTTGAATCAATTCCGACCCCATTGTCTACGTTTCACTGACGTTGTCCCAATACAAGGGTGACTGACACTCACGTCCATAAGGTGCTTCATAAGGCGGCTTTCCAATAGTCGCCAGGTAACTATTGTTGTAGGCAAACTCAATCAAAGGTAGGTACTGGACCCAACTACCCTTGAAATCCAACACGCAAGCTCGTAGCATGTCTTCCAGAATTTGGTTAGTCCGCTCCGACTGACCATCTGTCTGGGGGTGAAAAGTGGTACTAAACTTCAGCTCCATCACCATCTCCTTCTGCAAACTTTGTCAAAACCTCGAAGTAAAGCGAGAGTCTCTATCCGATATAATTGCTGATAGTACTCCATGTAATCGGACTATATTCTGAACATATAGTCTAGCCAACTCATCCATCGGATCCTTAACCTTCATGGGAATGAAGTGAGCACTCTTTGTGAGACGATCGACTACTACCCAAATGGAATCCTCTCTAGTGGGTGTCTTAGGTAACTCCAAAATAAAATCCATAATGATCTTATCCCACTTCCACTTAGGTATAAGCAAGGGTTTGAGTGTCCCTACTGGCCTCTGATGCTCTACTTTAACCTGTTGGCAGGTTGAGCATTGCTCCACAAATCTTGCGATATCCCGCTTCATATTGTTCCACCAATATGATCCTTTCATATCCCTGTACATCTTAGTACCACCAGAATGTATAGTGTACGGGGAACGATGAGCCTTGCTCATTATCTCCTTCCTTCATCCTCCACTTTTTGGCACACATACTTGCTTGAAATGGGTGAGCAACCCATCATTTTTTGGACAAAACTCCTTTGCTTTTCCTTCTTCAAGCAACTGCTTGATCATGGCACACTCAGGGTTTTCCAATTGAGCGGCTTTGATTCTAGCAAGTAGCTCTGATTGAACAACCAAGTTAGTCAAATGTGCAGGCACACCTTCACCTATTACTTCCAATCCCATCCTAGCGAACTCCCTGACAAACTGAGGTTGAGAAATTCCAAGAATGACATGCTGCACCGTTGATTTCCTACTCAAAGTGTCTGCTACTACGTTAGCCTTTTCAGGATGATATCTCACAATCATAATCCTTGATCAATTCCAACCACCTTCTTTGCCTCATGTTAAGCTCTTTCTGGGTAAAGAAGTACTTCAAGCTTTTATGATCCATATAGATCTCGCACTTTTCTCCATACAAGTAGTGCTTCCAGATCTTTAAAGCAAACACGACTTCTACCAACTCCAAGTCGTGTGTGGGATAGTTATGCTCATAAGTCTTTAGTTGGCGTGAAGCGTAAGCAATAACATTGCCGTTTTACATAAGCACGCACCCTAATCCCTTCTTAGAGGCGTTGCTATACACTACGAAATTGCTAGATTCCATAGATAATGCCAACACTGGAGCAGTTATCAAGCGCTTCTTCAGCTCTTGAAAACTTTTCTCACACTCGTCCATCCAAACAAAGCAGTAAGTGGTCCGAATAGCTTCGAGACACCCTTGATAAAGCGTCGATAGTAACCAACGAGTCCTAAGAAACTTTGAATCTCGAATATGCTGGTTGGCCTAGTCCAATCCACCACTGCCTTTACCTTTTCCAAGTCAACTGCTACACTTTCTCCAGAAATCACGTGTTCGAGGAAAGATACGCTATCCAACCAGAACTCCCATTTCTCGAGTTTAGCATAGAGCTGCTCCCTTTGAAGCCTCTCTAATGCCTTCCGTAGATGCTCCTTGTGCTCCTCTGACAAATCTTATTATTTTTCAACATTGTAAAACAATCCAAATCTTAAGACTGAGCAGTGGGCCGGTTTTGGTTAAGAACCGGCCAACTAGTCATATCCGCCCACCACCCATAAGGATTTTTCACCCATAATCCCTAGTGGGCAGGTGGCTTTTAAACCATCAGCCAATTGACGAGCAGATAACACTTCTTTGATGCAGAATAATTGCCCACTCTCTCGCCCATTCAAAATTTTATTATTATTATTATTATTTTTTTTTTTTTTTTTGGTTGTCGACCCATCCAAAAAAAGAAAATAAAATAAAATTGTTAAGTGCTCTTTTGGTACTTTCGGGTGTAAGAAAAGAGAAAAAAAGACATTTATTTCTCTCATTTAAATTTTAGAAAATAATATAGACTTAAGACGAGAGAATTTTTCAAAAAAATATCTCAACAAAAGCAGTCATAGTTTTCGAAGCCCTGTTCGGTTGAAGCACATATTCCCATGCTTGATTCTCCCTTTCTCGTCCAACGGTAAAATCCTCTCAAATTTGTGAATCCCAATTTTGCATCTAATGGATTGAAACATGCCACGTCTTCAAAATCTAATTTTCAAATTATTTTGAAGGAAAATTCGTAAAGAACTCCTGAATTACTGCAAGTTTTGAAATGACCCCTATAAATTTTAAAAATTTCTTCAAACTTTCAATTTGATGCAATTTATCCCTCTGTCAATTTTTACCGTTAAACCCTTATGAAAACTCTTAAAAAGACAAAATTATCTTTCGATTTTCATTTTTTTTTAAAAATAAAATAAAAAAAAAGGTCACAAGGTGGCCCAACCACGGGTCACCTTGTGATTTTAATTTTTTGATAATACATTTATTCTTTTAATTATTAATTTGAAATTTTATAAAAAAGTCAATGGTATAATAGTCAATTTATCACTTTTAACGTTTAAAAATTGACAAAGAAACTAAATTGAAAGTTCAAAGGATAAAATTTAGAGTGTTTGAAATTGGGAAAAATACAAAATCAGTCCTTCTGGTTTACTTGATTTGCAATTAACTCATTGTAATATCAAAATGAACTTAAAGGTCCCTAAGGTATGCCAAAAAAATAATTTAGTCCCTATGGTCAAATTCCTTTCACTGACTTAACAGATTATGATAACATGAAACGTTAGAACCAATAAAATTGTGATACTTGTCATATTTAAGTCAGTGTCACATTAAAAAAATTTGTTAAATTAGTGGACGAAATTTGACTGTAGGGACTAAATTATTTTTTTGGCATACTTTGAGGATCTTTAAGTTCATTTTGATACAATGAGTAAATTGTAAATCGGGTAAACCACAAGGACTAAATTTTTTTTTTTCCCTCTTAAATTTAAGGAGATTTTTTCAAAACATGTGATAGTTCAGAGATTTAAAATAAAATTTTCCCTTATTTTAAACATATCTGTAAAAATCTGAAAATAAAGCAAGTAGGAAACATTGATGATGGATCCTACAATTCTCTCCAATGTTTGCGAGCATTTTTATTGAATTTTTCAAATAAAAATTAAATTTAAAGAGATACATTTTTTTTTTAAAAAAAAAAAGTTCAAGCATTTTATTTCTTTTTCGTAAATACATTTGCTAGCTTCATTTCGGTTAATAAGTACTGAATTTCACTTTTTACTTTTTACTACAAAGTACAAGGCCGTCAACTTAACACATTTCTACTCCCCCTTTTTTACCCCTTCCCCCCATTGACAAGCAAGTTACAAGGTCAGTCCCCAAAATTGTACATTCTACTTCTGACATTGCTGAAGAGGCACAACCCAATACTCTGCAATATCCAAAACTCTAAAAATGCCACAGCCCCAAAGAATGTTAATTTCCTTTCTCACCAAAAATTACTAGGTGATGGTATCAATCTTAGCCCCCTGTCGGAGCGGGAAAGAGAACGAGAGAACCGCCTAGACTTGTGCAACTTCATTCTGATAGCGGGAACCTTGCGCGCAACAGCCTGCCATATCATTTGGACTGCATCACCCTCCTTCGAGGGGTACTGAAATTCATAGAGGTTTTCAACCTCTTTCAACTTCTGCCACATTCTGGTCCATTCATCCTTCCTAATACCCCTGATGAGATTTAAGAGGAATTTTTCTTTGAGAGCATCCCTTGAACGAACAAATATGCAGAACTGGGAATAGTCAACAACATCCTCATAAGGGAGCTCGATATCGTCGCTGATGATGACTGGGACACAGTGGCTAGCAATGGCATCAAAGAGGCGGTTCGATGAGGGGGTGTCGCCTGCTATATTGAGGCAGAACTTTGAAGAGTGCATTCCCTGGGTAGCTTTCTTAATTCCATCCTTTTGAACGCTTCCAAATGCAAAATGCACATCCTTCTCATCCTTCAAAAGATAAAATAACTCTTGCCGAACAAAGCCTCCCTGTGTATGAGAAACTCAAGAATTAAGAATCTTGAATAAGTTGGAAACAAGAAACCCAAAGTAAACAAAGAATATGCAAAATAAACAAAAGACAAATGATTGAATCACTTGATCATACAATCTTCAGGAACCAATAACTGACATTCATTAGGATTCTGTCAAATACATGGCAACCAAACAAAATTAAATTATAAAAACAGTCCTAAATGACATTCTTAGATCAGCAGACAACATTTCAATCATGTGAGACTAGAGAAATTGATGGAACCCCACAACTAATGCTAGAAATATATTGATAATAATGACTTCTTTCGGGTAGGAGAGACCACAATAACTTCTTTCGGGTAGGAGATACCACAAACTCCAATTAGGGATGGAGGAAAATCACAATGTTTATTAATCTCTTCATGAAAATAAACTACAGCTATGATCCCCTATTTATAAGATAAGGAATCCAAGTAAAAGAAGAACTAGAGAGACTAATTAATAAAGGACTCCAACATAAACTAGGACTCAAACTTAAGCTTGGAATATAGACTCCTTATTGTAGTAGTAGACCTTTCTCCTTGTCCTAGAAGAACAAGTAGACAAGTCCCTTAATTGCCAACCCTCAATTGCCACGTGAGACCTAGGTGGCATTGGTTTTCCATCATTCGCCCCTTCTTGAAGGGGAACCTTGTCCGCAAGGTTGATGCTAAAGAGAAATTAATGGTCTCTCATTGTCGCCCAACTTCTCCTTATTGGCATCAAGGTCTTTCAATCCTAATTCCGCTATGTATGCTTCAATAAAAAATGCTTGAGGGACTTGACATCTATGGCCAGGAGCAAATTTTTCATTACAATTAAAACAAAGACCCTTCTCCCTTCGTTTTTGGATCTCTTCCCAAGAAAGTCTCTTGGCTGAACTTGATGGTGTTACACGTGAATTAGTGGCCATAGTAGAGTTGTGCGGTGTTTCCTCTAGCTCGGAGACATTGGATTGTCGTGGATTTTCAGGCAGTTGATTTCTTCTTTGTTTGTTGACCGTCTCATCTCTCATACGGGCTAATTCAATTGCATTTCGAAGAGTGCACGGTTTGAACATCCTCACTCCCGCCCTAATCTCTTCCTTAACTCCTCCAAGAAAGGTTCCCACTAGTGCCTTTTGAGGCCATCCACTTACACGGTTTGCAAGTCGTTCAAACTCACATTGATATTCTCTCAACGTGCCGTGTTGCTGGATTCTTGACAGCGCTTCATCATAATCTTCTATTTCGGTATGCCCGAAACGGACAATTAAGTCCTTCTCAAATACTTCCCAAGTGATTGCAATCTTCTTCTCCAGATATACCTTCTTCATCCATTGGCACCATTGGTTGGCTTCCCCTTCTAAGTGAAAGGCAACCAATGTCACCCGTTGCTCATCGGCCGTTCGTTGGTAGTCGAAATATTGCACTACCCGATCTAATCAAACTGTGGGATCATCCCCTGAATAGCAAGGAAAATCCAACTTGGCTGGGCGCAGTGCAGTTGAATGGATCTCGCCCCCGATCCCCGGCCCACTCGAGTGGCCGAAGTTCCCCTCAACTGATTACGATGATGCGGAGTGGTTTTGGGAGATGAAGTCCTTAAGCTCCTGGAAGGATATTTCATTTTTGACTCTGTGACCATATTTTTCATTCCTTCTTTCAGCTCCAAAATCTCAACTTCCAGCTTTTCGATACGATCCTTATTGGTCGCCATGTCTCTGATACCACGTTGATGGAACCCCACAACTAATATTAGAAATATATTGATAATAATGACTCCTTTCGGGTAGGAGAGACCACAATAACTCCTTTCGAGTAGGAGAGAGCACAAACTCCAATTAGGGATGGAGGAAAACCACAATGTCTATTAATCTCTTCATGAAAATAAACTACAGCTATGATCCCCTATTTATAAGATAAGGAATCCAAGTAAAAGAAGGACTAGAAAGACTAATTAATAAAGGACTCCAACATAAACTAGGACTCAGACTTAAACTTGGAATATAGACTCCTTATTGTACTAGTAGACCTTTCTCCTTGTCCTAGAAAAACAAGTAGACAAGTCTCTTAATTGCCAACCCTCAATTGCCACGTGAGACCTAGGTGGCATTGATTCTCCATCATTCACCCCTCCTTGAAGGGGAACCTTGTCCGCAAGGTTGATGCTAAAGAGAAATTAATGATCTCTCGTTGTTGCCCAACTTCTCCTTATTGGCATCAAGGTCTTTCAATCCTAATTCTGGTATGTATGCTTCAATAAAAACGCCTGAGGGACTTGACATCTATGGCCAGGAGCAAATTTTTCATTACAATTAAAACAAAGACCCTTCTCCCTTCGTTTTTGCATCTCTTCCCAAGAAAGTCTCTTGGCTGGACCTGATGGTGTTACATGTGAATTAGTGGCCATAGTAGAGTTGTGCGGTGTTTCCTCTAGCTCGGAGACATTGGACTATTGTGGATTTTCGGGCAGTTGATTTCTTCTTTGTTTGTTGACCGACTCATCTCTCATACGGGCTAATTCAATTGCATCTCGAAGAGTGCGCGGTTTGAACATTCTCACTCCCACCCTAATCTCTTCACTCCTCCAAGAAGGGTTCCCACAAGTGCCTTTTGAGGCCATCCACTTACACTGTTTGCAAGTTGTTCACAGTCACATTGATATTCTCTCAACGTGCCGTGTTGCTGGATTCTTGACAGCGCTTCATCATAATCTTCTATTTCGGTAGGCCCGAAACGGACAATTAACTCCTTCTCAAATACTTCCCAAGTGATTGCAATCTTCTCCTCCAGATATACCTTCTTCATCCATTGCCACCATTGGTTGGCTTCCCCTTCTAAGTGAAAGGCAGCCAATGTCACTCGTTGCTCATCGGCCGTTCGTTGGTAGTCGAAATATTGCACTACCCGATCTAACCAAACTGTGGGATCATCCCCTGAAAATCGAGGAAAATCCAACTTGGCTGGGCGCGGTGCAATTGAATGGATCTCACCCCCGATCCCCTTGGGCCCACTCGAGTGGCCAAAGTTCCCCTCGACTGATTGCGATGATGACCCCTTCTCACAGTTGTGCTTTAATGAGGCGGAGTGGTTTTGGGAGATGAAGTCCTTAAGCTCCTGGAAGGATGTTTCATTTTTGACTCTATGACCATATTTTTCATTCCTTCTTTCAGCTCCAAAATCTCAGCTTCTAGCTTTTCGATACAATCCTTATTGGTCGCCATGTCTCTGATACCACGTTGATGGAACCCCACAACTAATACTAGAAATATATTGATAATAATGACTTCTTTCGGGTAGGAGAAACTACAATAACTCCCTTCGGGTAGGAGAGACCACAAACTCCAATTAGAGATGGAGGAAAACCACAATGTTTATTAATCTCTTCATGAAAATAAACTAGAGCTATGATCCCCTATTTATAAGATAAGGAAACCAAGTAAAAGAATGACTAGAAAGACTAATTAATAAAGGACTCCAACATAAACTAGGACTCAAACTTAAACTTGGAATATAGACTCCTTATTGCACTAGTAGACCTTTCTCCTTGTCCTAGAAGAACAAGTAGACAAGTCCCTTAATTGCCAACCCTCAATTGCCGCGTGAGACCTAGGTGGCATTGGTTCTCCATCAGAAATATACATTGAAAGAACGAGACAACATCTCAATCATGTGAGACAAAAGATATTTATACCAACAGAAAGAGATAACATTTCAACATGAGAGACAAAAGAAAAACAAAAGAAAACATCTTGTAGTTGATGATTTACCAAAGTGCTTCCACATGACTAGAAATTATAAGCCATTTTCTAAAATCTGTGCATAGGTTTACAGAAAAAGTTACCTATACTTATAGATAAACCAACCCAAAGACCAAGGCCATTTTGAAGAGGTTGTTGTAACAATATGCAACTTTAAGACTAGCCATGAAAAGTCAATCTCTATAAGATATGATGAAGGAGTTATCCCTTGCATTTTTTATTTTTATTTTTTTATGAATAATAATTTAAAGCATAAAACAAAGACAGAGCCCTTGTACATGAAGAGTATACAAGAGAAACAACCACCTTAAGTGTGTCAAAAATCCAAAAAGTTAACTAGAGCTAAAAGATTTGAAGAGGTGAATTAGGAACATAAATAATAGCCCAATCCAAAAGAGATCTCAAAAAGACAGATTTTAAATAAAGTGCATTAGATTCGTAGTCCTCAAGATGCTCAACATTATTAATGCAGAAATAACTTTCCACATAGCCTCTTTGGGATGCACACACCCTTGAGTCTTCCAGCAATGGAGCAGCTCTAGGATGTTGCTAGGCATAGCCTGAATAAATTGAGAACTGGGTTCCAAAGATCACTAGAGTACTCATAATGGATGACAGGTGATTACGTGTCACCTCATTCTTTTACCATAGGCAACACCAGTTTACAACGGTGAAACCTCATCTTCTAAAATTATCAACTATGAGGATTTAACTCAAAGCTGACGACCAAGTAAAGAGAGCAATGCGAGACGGTGACTTAACCTTCCAAAGACTTCTCCAGAAGAACAAACAAGGCTTTCCAGACTCCAGACTGTAAAGATTTATAATAGTTCTTCACTTCAAAAGCCATTATTGCTAGCTGGCATTCACAACATTCTATCCGCCTCCCCAGGATGGATTTTTTAGGAGTATAATAGATTAAGGAAAGAGTCCAGAAATTCCAGATCCAATTCAGGACTGCCCTGTTAAAACTCAGGTTCCAAAGAATAAAGGAACCTAAGGAATCTAAGTAATTTGACACCAATGCCTCTTTGTCCTGATCTATGGAATAAAGTTCTAGGAATAAAGACGTGAGCGTGGCTGTTTCACACCACACATTTGTCACATTATGCCAAAAGCAGATGCAAGAACCATCTTCAACATTAAGGAAACAAGATGGGAGAAATACCCCCACCATTCCTAATATTCTTTCAAAGGCACACCCCATAGGGCCCACAAACTTCCTCTAAACTCCAACCACTTCTCTGTAGCCCATACTTCTCTACCATCACCTCTCCATAAAGAATTCTTCTCTGGCATAAATTTCCAAAGCCATTTCCATAGTAGAGTTTTATTGAACAACATGAGATTTGTAACTCCCAACCACCCTCTAGAAACCGGGGAGCATATAATTTTCTAGTTCACTAGATGAAACTTTTTTTTTTTTGGATAACGTAGGAGAACTTTACTCAGATTAATTGCACGTCGCAAACGCATGCTGTACAACAATCCTCACCGTTAATCAAACTCCTACGGGTAACTGACCCCACTCGCCAGAACCAGCTACCAGGTAATTCAGGAGCTTTCACCCCTGACGGGCTAAGCAGTTTATCCTCATGCCCAGGAGGCATGAGGATAAACTTATGAATCTTATGCTAATCTTCTAGGCCATCCCAAAGAAAGTGTCCTTGGAGACTCCAATCTCCAAGCAATACCAATTGGTAAGGGAAAAGAGACAATAAATACGTAGGTAGACTGGATAACATACTATTGATTAGAGTTAGGTGCCCCCCCAAGACAAATAGATCTTCTTTCAACTAGCATATCTTTTTTCCATCTTTTCAACTACTCCCTCCCAAATAGTTTTTGACTTAAAAGGAGAACCCAAAGGAAGTCTAAAATATTTCAAGGGAAGAGATACTATAATTGAGAATGTCAACCAGCTCTTCTTGATGTGTAACCACTCCCTACCGCGACTAATTCAGATTTTCGAAGGTTGACTTTTAAGCCTGAAATGGCCTCAAAACACACTAGAATCTGACACAAATTATAGATTTGATCACGATCTGCACAGATAATAAGTGTATCATCTTTAAAGAGATGATGAGATACATGTAGGGAGGCAGCGTTTTGGGTGGCTACCAGGAAACCAATTAATGGATTTCATAATTAGATTAGATCCATAGCCAGAATGCTGCAGATAATATGGAAAACCTATCATTTATTATTTTGCTTCATTACTGAGTATATAAATTCATGAGAGGTCAGGAAGGGTTCATCCCAAATATGCACATGGCACAAGGGAATCCAAACAGATAAAGCAAAAGTTTGATAATGGCACATTTTAAGCAGAAATTGAAGCAAAAGGGGCAATGATCCAACGTTCAATTTGACAAAACGTGAATAAGTAAACAAAAATAGAAGGATCCTAACAAATCTCTAGACCACTAGCCAACTATAAATCATAGTTAACCGAGCATCCATTTTGAACGTAGTAAAAACAGTTTCAGATCTCCCCACACCCACTGATTATGTGATCCAGGGTTAGAAACCATGGATATGAATAATTATGTAGCCCTCCTCCCAATCAAAAATAGAGCAGAATTCACTTACAAACCCCCACTTTGACCACCTCTTTACACAAGAATGTTCACATCCCTCCTCAGCTCAACCTTATATATCTTCTCAATAGAGTTCCCAATGAATGTCAGACAAGACTACAAGTGTGCAACCTCATATACCTTCTCAACAAGGAGTCTTTTGAATTTAGGAATTAATATCTCTCCTATCATTCTAGATAAGTGAATCTGGTCACCTGTACATCATCCTTACCAATGGCAATGTAGAACTAAACTACAAGTGCACTCCTAGGGCAGCTTCCAAACCAATTCCATTCATGAAGACTGAAAAGAGATGAAGAGTAGAAATGATGGAGAGAGAGACGCAAAGGAGGGTGGGGAGAAAGAGGCAAAAGAAAAAAAACCCATCATCGCCACTAACCACAAACCTGTCCCCCAAAGATTAGCCTCAAAATCATAGCATAGTATTTTTCTATATCCCCAAAATATAAGGCAACATAAGAACTTTAGATTGGGGATATGACAAGCGTTAAGACAAAGAATTTTGAAGGGAGAAAAAAAGGTTGAGTACTGTGTCATAGGTCTCACCTTACAAACAGACAACACCAAATATTAACTTCTCATAGTTCTCCACTCTGGAGATAAGGATAAATGAGGGAAGAAATTACTCGGGGGTGGAACGGTATTTGAAAATGTTCCATACCTTTTTCAAGAGTGAAAATAGAATGAAAATGTATCTCAGATTTTTTTATTTTATTTTTTTTTTTTTATCCTATTCAGTTCACATAAGTCAACAATAAATAAAATCATAAGGACTGTCAATCACTAAGAAACACCAAACATGAGGCATGGATTCGATGTGATATGGGTATGACAATACAACAGCTCTTCGGACCCAAAGGAATGTTTGCACCCATGAGGTGTTGAACCTTGGACCTTGAAGGGATGATACCTTAAGACCAAGGCCTCCACCACTTGGGCCAACCCCTAGGGGTTAATAATACAATAGCTCTTGAAAAAACAAGATACATTCTTGTATATATATTATCTAAATTTTGTTTTTTATTTTTATTTTGAATATAAATAACAACCATTAAAGGCTAAAAGAGCATATTCAAAACTAACATTAGTGCAATAACATATAAGGAAGAAGCATTTTTTTTTTTGATAAGTGATAAGGAAGAAGCATATATTTCATATAAAGTAACAATCATCCAAGTTAGCTTTCATAGACATTTTTACACTATCCATAAATATCCCTAAAATAACATCAATCAATTTGCTATCAGTCCTTCAAATATTTAAGATAAAACATTTTGATCCCATTTCTAATATTTGACCCCAAATTGTTTTAAAATAACATTTAGAGCCCCCTTTTATTGAGATTTTCTTTTTTAATCTCAACTGTGTTCAGCAGTATCATCAAAGTGTCCAAAAAGTATCTGGCTTTAAAATTTGAGTTTTAATTTATGGACATGTATCAAACACATATTTTACCAAATCTGAATGCATCCATGTCCAATGTTAGAGAGAGAAACACCAAGGGAGTCCACCAAGAGTAAGTTAATATATATCTTAGTCCAAAGGCCTAAGCTAATGGGCTTGAGTCCACTTAGGTATATTAACCACTCACTTTCTTTATACTTTATTCATGTGGGACACAAACCTCACAAGTATACTCACAACATTCAATATGCATCAAACATGAATACTTTTGGAGTATCCATACTTCCTAACTTCCCATAATTTTTATTGTGGAGCTGCAGACAGGTGGGGGAAGCAATTACTTTGGAGTGGAATAGTATTAAAAATCTGTTTTACCTTTCAGAAGTGAAGTGGAACATAGATGTGTCTAGATATTTTTATAATCGTATTCAATTAACATAAATCAATCATAAATAAAATCATACAAAACTCTACATGTCATAATTCACCTTCCTTCTATAACAATCGCAATGAATTACATAAAAAACTAATGTCAGTACCATGCATGCAATGGACTAATAAATTCAGGGCTGCTTGATGAACCTTATAAAGGAAATAAGGAAACAAAGTTATGAACATAAGCTTTTGAAATTTTTTATTCAAGTATGCTATTGCTCTAACTAATGCCTTCCACGCCTGTTATAACTCAAGATTTGATTTGAAACTATGCAACTAAAATGGCTCACTTAAATAAAATATCAGATCATCATTTGCAGATTTTATATTTATACTTATATATCTTCTTAAAAAATTAGTTTCATTTCGAGCATGTAAACAGAATTACCAACCCAACTTTCCTACTACTGAAACTAAAAGAAGCAATTAACAAAGAGTATTTAAAGAGGAAGGGCACTTACAGCTTTTCTATATATTGCTCCTTGGAAGTATAGCAAAGTTGGACGGCTATCAAAATCAGAAGAGTCATTAACTTTTGATCTGATGACATGCTTGTAAGGTGCAATCACATCTTTCTCAACATTTGCTATGTTGGGAGGATACCTTCCAAAGTCCGCAAGTATAAATGTTGCAGGCCAGAGCTTCATCCTTGCATCTAAAAGGCTATTTGGATGATGGGCCACAATTAAGTGGTCATGTCCTCCTGACCTCTTCCATTCCTTCTGAGCAGTTAAGAACCTCACCAACTCCTCTTGTAGCAACTTGTTCCTGCTCTTTTTCTGGTGTGGGTCGGCCTTGGAATATCGGTTATAGCATAAAGAAGAAAAGAATGGTACAAATATAATATCAGCTTCACTGGAGTTGTGGACTCTTATTGCACTATGAGCATTTTGAGCTTCAGGGAGTTGAGAAGCGAGGAGATCCAAAGCAAGCCAATATTCTATACTGTGTTGCAAGTTCAACCCACCAGGATAATCAGGTATCTTAGATCGAATATCAGGCCAAACACTATCACCTTGAACCTTCCAATCTAAAAGCCCAAAATGAAATTTGGGGGGTAAATCATACATAAAAACCTTAAGAACTACTTTATTTTCTTTTTCCTGAGCTACAAGTAGTCCATTATTGGGATTGCATTTGACCTCATCTTTTGATTGGGTTATTGCATTTTCTGGGGGTGCTTCTTCTTCAATGTCCACAAGGATTGATCGATTTCCCGTCGAGGGTTCAACATCCTTTTGACTATGGGTTGTAGAATCCCCATTGTCACTTGTAGCAAGAAGCTTAGAATTAGGTAACAAATTATGGTCAATGTAGTGAGGATGACCAGTTGAACGCAGCACGAAAAACCAAGATAATATGAACATGACTGATATTATTGTGAACAAACAAAACAAAGAGTTCCGCGAAAAAATCCCCAGGGACGAGGTAGTCTTCTCAGCCATTGCAATACTAATCCCCAAAAACAAGTTTAGCAATGTGTTGCATGAATAGCCATTTCTAAATTGAAATAACGACAACCAACTTCAAGTGTTACCTCTTGGAGTGAATCCCGCGAGAGACAGATTCAAAATGATGAAATAGCCCATGAAACTACACCAAGCAGATCTCGCCAAGGTCACCGTCACCCATTCCTCTCCCTACATTGTCTACCAGAAGCAGAATGAGCCAATGTGAAAACGGACAAACGGGAAGGAGCCAATGCGAAAAAGAAAGCAAACCCAGAGGAAATAAAATCCAATCTGACAAAACCACCAAGAAAAAAGCACCCAAAATCCAAAAAAGGCTGAGAAAACCAGAGAAAGAGAAAATAGGTTCAATGGTGGATGACTGACTTGGAGGATGAAGAGAAAAGAAAATATAGTGTGGATTCGTAGCGTAGAGGAAAGAAAAGATGCATGGGACAGAGGTGGTTGTCGTTGTTGTTGTCGTTGTAATCGTCAATGGCGATGTTGTCGAAGGAAGAGCCCCTCTCTCTCTCTCTCTCTCTCACACACGCACTCGTACCAAGAGTTGGCTCGAAAGAAGCGTGGGAATAGGGTCGTCTCTGTGGAAGCGGGCTCTTTTGGTTCTAGTATTCTGGTGGAGTAAATTGGGTTAAATAATTGCTGCTTACTTTTAACTCAACCATAATTAATACATAACTCAGCTTTTTAAGGTAGAGCTCAAAGGGATGGATGGCTATCACTCATTCTTATCATTTTCGCCATATTTTTATCATAATTTGGTAACAATTCAATTACCTCCACAATTTCAAATACAATGCCAAAAAAATCCCTTCAAATCAAAATGAAATTACCAAAAAGCCTTTGAGGAAACATATTTTACAAAATATGAGGGAATCCAAATTCACATTGTCTCAATTGGAAGTGGGGGGACATTATCTATCTTCCATTTCACTTATCTTCATTACTTTAATGATAAATTTCACATACCCCTCAAACTATAACTCAATTAATAATGTCTACTTTAAACTTTCAATTGTAATAATATACTCTCAAACTACTAAAACATTGTTAATGTTTCTCTAAGGCTAGCAAAAAAATAAAAATGCCCTTATATATTTATCAATAAGACAAAAATACTTTTATAAATTCCAAAAAAATAAAAAAATAATAATGATTTTTTTTCAAAACGAAAATTTTAATTAAAAAAAGGAAAAAAATTTATTTTCTTTTAAAACGGGGATTTTTATTTTAAAAATTTATAAAATAAAAATAAAAACAAAAATTTTGAGTTTTTATAAAAAAAATATTGAATTTTTTAATTGTTTTCTTATAAAAAGGATTTTTTTTTTTTTTTTTTTGTAAGTTTTAGGTTTTTTCTAGAAGTTTTAATATTTTTTTGTTTTGTACTTTGTTAAGGGTAGTTTCGTCATTGGAGGGGAACATTGATAATATTTAAGTAGTTTGTGGGGACGTAGTCTCAATTGAAAGTTTTGAGAGGACAATGTCTATTAGGCAGTAGTTTGACGAATCATATTCTCTTCATTCCATTTTGGACTATAAGGTATCCAATTTATGGTTAGAATTTCTTCTTAAAAGTTCTAACGCCACAAATGGGACACGTGTCCTAGTAATAAAAATAATAATAAAATATTATTTAAGATAAAAAAAATTTTTTTAAAAAATTAATAAAAAAAAAAAAGGGTGGCTAGTCACCTCATCTTGGCCATAGGGGGTGGCAGGCCACCCCATTTTAGCTAGGAGTGGCTCAAGCCACCCCCAATGGCCGGCCAGGGGTGGCCAAACCACCCCCAAGAGCCTTGCGGGTGGCTCGGCCACCCCCATTAGGCCTAGGGGTGGTTCGGTCACCCCCAAGTGCCAACACATTATTATTATTATTATTATTTCGTTTGGCCCTTGGGGTTGGCCGAATCACCCCATACGCAACAGGAGTGGCCGAGCCATCCCCAAGGCTCTTGAGCTACCCCCTTTTTGCAAGATGGGGGTGGCCAACCATTAGGGGTGGCTTCCAGCTAAAATAGGGTGACTGGCCACTCCTATGGCCAAGATCAAGTGGCTTTTTTTTTTTTTTTTAATTTTAAATAATATATTTTTATTAGTGTGATATGTATCTTATTTGTGGCTTTAGAATTTATTCTATGACGTGGATACTTTTCAGTCTAAAATGGACTTGAGAGAATCCAGATCCCTAGGTTGAGTGGATATGTTGACTTTTCCCTTACTTTTAATAGTTTCTCTCACCTTAATTGGAAAAATCGTTGTTACTTTTGGTCATGTTGTTACGCATTATCGCCATTTGATAACATCCTTTTTTAAAATAATGCATTAGATTTATTTTATTTTAGCATTGTAATGTCATTTCATTAAATAATTTTCGTGGAATGGTGTTCATATTTCATCTGAAATAAATTGAAATTATTTTTACGGACAAAATAAAATACGGCTGCCAACCTATTTAACTAAATATATGTTTCATTAAAAAGTTATTAATGAAATTACATTACAAACCAAAAATACGGTGTCCAAGCTAAGGGAATAATCAAGTTCCGAAAACTGGAGGGGTTTATGATAGTGGATTTGTGAGTTAAAGGAATAAAAGCATTATTTTTATTTTTTTATTTTTTAGGTAAACCTCTTCTCATTCTATAAAATATTCAAAGTATAAAGTGCTTACCTCACAGAACATCAAGCTCTTCAGAACATAGACAAAAGCTATATAGTTATAAAGTCGTAAATACATTAAAAAATTTAACAATCAAATTGTATCAATGACCTCTGATCTCACTCATGTAAAAACTTTATTTATGGCATAAATCTGCTCTTAATAGACTAGATTTAAGACATAGGATGATCATATTTCTATAACAAAATTTTTTATTTAACCGGCCGTGAGAGATAAGCCCCTCACACTGAATATTATCCGTACTCAATTCGAAAGTCAGAACAACATAAACAAAAACAAAAAATGACAAACACACTACAAAAAAAAAGGGGTTTTCTGACGTGTGCTACAGTGTAATTTTTTTGCCACCTCAGCAATTTTCTGTCGTGTTATATATAAAACGTCAGAAAAATTTTTCCTGACGTTTTAAATGTTGGAGCGTCAGAAAAATATTACAAATTTGAAAAATTTAAAAATGATATAATTTCTGACGTTGCAAAATTTGCCACGTCAGAAAATTTCTGACGTGGCAGACCGCCACGTCAGAATTTTCTGACGTGGCAGACCGCCACGTCAGAATTTTCTGACGTGGCAAACTGCCACGTCAGAATTTTCTGACGTGGTGGTCTGCCACATC
>NC_081549.1:12555072-12590879 GCF_901000735.1 Corylus avellana
TCCAGAAAAAATTAAAAAAAAAAAGTTTTTAATTTTTATTTAATTTTTTAATTTTCTGACGTGTTACCCACTCACACGTCAGGAAATTTTCTGACGTGGCATTTTTGACACGTCAGAACACGTCAGGAAACTCATGTCAGGAAAAAATGGTTTTTTTGTAGTGACAGTAGCGGCTTGCTCACACAAAAGCGCTTAAGATTCACGCAATCCACAAAGAAAGTATTTTCTATTAAATTAATACTTTAATGGAAGGTAGAGTTATAAGTAATATTGAGGCTTAAGTAACATAAACCATTTTCCGAAGTGCCAATCAGATTCTTTTAAAATTGCAATTATAAATATTGTATATTCTTATTTTCTACATTATTATTTTATTTTCAAAACCAGAATGGCTAAAGATTTGAGATTTAATAAATTTATCAAAAATATATTTTTATAAAATAATATTAAAAATTACATCTTTATCTGAAAATTATTTCACAATATTTTTATCTTTTTTTTTTTTTTAACAATAATTAATCCAATGTTTAGTTGGAACGGTCATGGTTGTTGGATATCCCCATAGCACTCCTTAATTTGGTGACAAGCTTTTTGATTAGAATTGTACAAAATTACTAAAATATCCAAAATACATATAAAATAATAAATAATAATAATAATAATGGAAAAAAATTATATATTTTCCCAAAGTCTTTCTCCGATCTTGGACGTCGTAGAATCTGAGCTGCCAATCTGTTGGAAATATATATAGAGGTAAATAGCGGTCCTTTTCTTCTATGTATATATATATATATATATATATAAATCGTGAAGTGTGGCCTCACAAACTTCTACAACCTCACCTTTTTTCCTACTCTTGGAACTCAATTCGTGAATCGAATCTCCGGTGCTTGTAAGTGGTGGGTCTAGTTGGCTTTCATCCAACGCGGAGAGAGAGAAATAGGGGTATCGGGAGAGAAGGAAGAATGCGGAGAGACGAGGGCTTTTTTGTAAATGTGGTGTTATAGAGGAAAGGAATACCTTTGTTTTTTTCCCGCCTATTTCGTTTCTCATGAAATAGCTATTCTTACCTATTCAATTCCACTCCGGTCTCTAATTCACATGCCAAACATGTTCATAGTTTCTAGCATTGCTCACTTGTATCATTTTCATAATTTTCCATTAAAATATATGTCATTGATTTCATTTGGAATAAAGTTTTTGTCAACACGTTCGTTTTCCTTTTGTCATGAGTCTCTCTCTCTCTCTCTCTCTCTCTCTCTATATATATGTATATATTCTCTTTACTTTCAAATAATCTTTGTCTTAAATTATGTAAATTACAAGGTTATGTTTAATATTGGCCTTATTTGTAAATAAAAGGTTTATATGTGACATGCATTATTAAATAAATGCCAGATTAAGCGTAATAGACAAAATAAATATAAAGAGCTGAGGGCCCAAAACAATAAAAGTTTCATAACTGAACTAATATATATGTTATTTTGTATATATATAATTTATATGCAGAAAGAAGTCAAGAGATCTAGTTAAATGAGTGCACGGATGGAAGTACTTAGTGAGAAATTACATTGTTTTCATTAATATAATAGTTATTGTTTTATCCGCTTTGAAATACTGCAAATGAATGAAACAAATGCATGTGGTGTCCAAAAATAAATAAAGAGCTAAAATGATAGATACCAACAAATTAAATTGGGAAGGAGCGAGGGTGCTAGGCTACCAGTGGACTGGATAGTATCAACTAAGACTATGATGTAGAAAGCTACCAATGGACTAGGGTACTGTTGCAAGCTACTAGTATGAAAACTAATAAACTTTATATGGTGGGAGTGGCTAATCCAAAATCTGCTAACCAAGTTTTGGGTGAAAAAGAGTATAAATAAGACTTTACTCAAACTAAATGCTCACTATGTTGCATATGCATATATACGTTTATATTTATTTTTATTAATGTTACTTTAATAAACCAACAATATTTTATACCATTGAAACAGAAGACTCACTTCATATTTACATAAACTTTGATGCAAGTTACAAGTTTGAGGGCGAAGGCCTTTTTGCCAATTTCGATGGTTATTGGACCATCTACTTTGTGTTTGTAGCTAGACTCTGATGAGCTAGCTTTGTCATTTTATGTTTGTTTCTTTTATTATATGTAATATGGCTTTAGCTTAGTTTATATTTGGTATTATATAATTTTGGATACTTATGTGCCGCCCGTGGCACCTATGTTTACTTGATACACCAATTGGGTATTTATTATATAACTAAATCGTGTTAATAATGATTCTAACTTGAGGTATTTCAGTCAGCTAAAATGTGTTGTATGAGGGATTCAATTCCTAGTGTTTAAAAAAAAAAAAATTGACTACGAGATTATATCTCTGATGTCGTAACATCACGTGTGAAATTAGATATTTCTACTTACTAAACGCCTCCAAAACTAGCATTGACTATTTTGGTAAAGTTACTAGCAATTTCTTCAGTTAAGTTAATTGGCAACTAACTAAAGGAATTGCCTGATATGGTGTTTGTTTGCAAAAATAGCAGTAATAAAATAATGGCTCGGAATAAAACGAATCCTTGTAAGAAATGACTATATTGAAGGTATCGAATCTCAAGGACTGCGCTGGTATTGTTATCAAGTCTTTCAGGATTAACTCTAACTTAATTTAAAGAAGTTGATTTGTTTTTGTTTCGAAAAGTAAATGTATGAAAGTAAAGTAAAAGTAGATTGTGATGAGAAGAAGAATAGATGTTGACTTTACCACTAGTTGCATAACAATGGTTAATCATACTTTAATAAGGAACATTCATTATATGCATGATAAGACTCGTGTCACTCGAGTAGTGAATAAAATACCATTATTAGAAATAAGTATAATTCATCTTCGGTTGGTACAGATCGTCTGCCTAACCTCTAGATGCAGTACGATCCGTCTTCCCTAAGTATGGACTATCAAATCTCTTAATTAGTTACACACAATCAATGGATAAGCATAACTCATCTTCGGGTTGTACGAATCATCTACCTAAATTATACCAAACTAAGGCGTAGACAAATTCACATTCTATAGGCATGGCCTATTAAATCCTATTGATTATGTGTCAATTAAAACCGTTGTATAACAATCATTCATATAATCATAGAAAATATGAAGGATTGAGTTCAATCAAGATAAAAAACTTCCTAAGACAAGAGAAGAATTTCATAATGATTGAATATAAACATTAAAAATCAATTCTCACAGTTATACAACCATCATTCATATAGAAAAAACTCAAATTAAAATACAATTAAGCCATTGTTACTTGGAAAGGGCTACATCAACACCCTATTATAGAATTAGTTGCTCATGTTGGTGCTGGGATGGCCTTCTACCGTGTTCACCTTCTCTTCAACTCTTCAAGCCTCCAAGAAGATCTTTTGTGAAATCTCTCTCTAAAACCAAGCAAGCCTTTCTCTTGAAGTTTATGGCCTAGGAGCCTTTGGATTCCCAGAAACCTTGAATTTCCATCACCTAGTTGAATTGGGAGACTTAGGCTTATTTCTTAATTCCACGATTTTGTCCTGCAGGTTAGCGCACGTGCGCTCAAGCTCAAGGAGGAGTGCACTTGAGCGCATGTGCGCTCAAGCCTAGAGAAGGATACGCTCGAGCCTAGTGCTGAGTGTGGTCGAGTGCAGGTGCGTGATAAGTAGGCCTGGGTACGGTCAAAAGGGTCCGGTTTTGGACCTTATCGGTTATTAACCGATAATTTTCGGTTAAACGGTTTATTAACCAATAAGAATTTTAACCGAAATTATCGGTTAAAGCGGTATACGGTTAAACGGTTCGGTTAAACCAGTTAACCGGTTTAACCGTGGGCTTTATATTGATTTATTTTGTTGGGCCAAAAATGAGTTTTTTTGACTTTTGAGAGCCCAAAATACTTTTTGTTGGGCTAAAATAACTTACTAAAAATGAGTTGTTTTAGGGGCCCAAATGCTTTTTCTTGGGACCCAAATTTTGTTTTTTGGGCTAAAAATTGAAGTTTTTTTATATTGATCCACCACAACTTTTTTTTTATATTATAAAATACATTTTTCCAAAGCAAATGGACTAATTAATATAATGAATGCTAATTAGACTAGCAAAACTAGTTAATGAAAAATGCTAAGGCAAAGAAATCTCATCCAATGCCATCACTAAAAATAAAATCAAACCTACCCAAACCTAAATTAAAATAAAATTAATTAATGAATAATAAACAAAGTATTAACTAATTAAAGTCACTTAGTAAAAGGAAAATAAGTCATAGGCAACACCATTACACAAATATAAAAGCGAGAAAACATAAAGATAGTGATCAATATGGATAAACATCAACATCAACACGGTTACACAATAATTTCCATGAGCCACCTCAAACATGGATTATCTTCAATTCCTTAAATTTGCTTCCTTCAATAATCCAACAAATCAAAACATAAATAAAGTGAATCGCTATTAGTAATTAATATTAAAGAGTAAGAAATAAATATCAAATAAGAAAAAAATAAGATGCAAGAAACTTACCAAAAACATCACCCCGCAAAGTTCATCCATCAAGCCTTAATCCATGTCAAATGTGAGGGAATTAGACAGAATTTCTACCACAATAAAATTTTTAAAGGATTAGTAAAAATAATTTAATCAAATAATTAGAACAATGAATAAATATGAAATTAACAAATATTACCCGACTCAAGCTTGTAGCTTTCTTCATCTTCAATATCAGGCAAGAGTGTCTCACAATACTGAAAATTGGGAGAAGATCTCAACCAATTTTGACAACAAATAAGAGCTTCTACTGTTTTCGGAGCCAAAGAACTCCGAGAAGGATCTATGATGCAACCTCCGATGCTAAACGCCAACTCAGAAGCAACAAAAATAAGTGGAATTGCCAGGACGTCCCGTGCTATCTCAGCGAGAATCGAAAACTTTACCTTATTTACCCTCCACCACATTAAAATATCAAAGTTGTCACTTGGTGTCTCGACCTCTTCCGTACAATATTGCTCTATCTCTGTCCGACACATCATCACATTTTTGGACGCCCGAAATGAATGGTAAATAGCTAAAGCATCTTTCTTATTAGTATCCACACCCACACCTTCGGAACTTGTTCAATTATGCTCTTCATTTGCAAACCTAGCCCCACTTTCATTCTTAGCATATTGTTCATATAACCGGCCCAAGACATTCTTTAATTTGTCAACAATTTCTTTTGCTTTTACTAGACCCACATTCATCTTGAACCAAAATTCCAAGACAAATATCTTGTAACGTGGATCAAGCACAGAAGCAACAAACAACAAAGGGTTAATAGCCAAAAAATTTCCCCAATACTTATCATATTTTACTTTCATTTGCATTGCCATGTTACCAATGAATAATCATCACTTTCATAATACTCGTCCAAACAATGATAAATATTTTGGAGAATACCAAAAAACAAGTTGGAAGTTGAGTACAATGAACCCGACATCTGAATTGTTTTGTCATAAAACACACGCAAGAATTTAACAATTTGTCGAACCTTATTCCAATCATCTTCATTTGGAGCCCCCAACACATCCCTCCCTCCACCATCATCATTCAAATAATGTAAAAAATTTGAATTTTCATCTAACATAAGATTAAATGCCCTTTCATACTTTTGTACCGCCTCCAACATGGTATAAGTAGAGTTCCATCTAGTGGAAATATCAAAAGTCAAGGAAGATCGACACTCAAGATTCTTCCTTTCTACACAAGACTTAAAGAGGGCCAATCTTTGGGGGGATCCCTTCACATACTTCACCATATTTCGGACCTTTCAATTGAATCATGTGCATCCTTCGTACCCTACTTCACAATTAAATTAAGAACATGCACACAACACCTTACATGAACAAACTCATGGCGACAAATAACATCGTTATTGGACATATTTCTTTTACTAAACTCACTAATTGCTTTATCATTAGTAGTTGCATTGTCAAGTGTCATCGCCAACACACGGGTAATTCCCCATTCCACCAAACATTGCTCTATTTCCTTAGTAATCGTTATTGCCGTGTGATCCGACACTTGGCGAAATGTCAATATTCTTTTGTGATATTTTCAAGTAGAGTCAATGAAATGTCTCGTTACAACCATGTAATTCATATTTTGAATCGAAGTCCAAGTGTTAGTTGTCAAACAAACCCTTTGACCAGCCATCAACAACTTCTTTTTGATTAATTCCTTTTTGGTCATAAACAATTTAACACAATCCTTCATCACTGTATAGCGAGAAGGAAGCTCAAAACGAGGCACAAGAACCCTAAACATTTTCTTAACACCCATCTTCTCCATAATTGAAAAGGAAAATTCATCAACAATGATCATTTCACAAAGTGTCTCCCTAAGAAGTTTTTCCGAATACTTACCAACAATTAGGTTATTATCAATACTACTATCACTCTGACTCTGCCCGGCCATAAAAGTGAACTTAGACTGAGAGCTATCTGTTTTTGCTTTTAAGCTCTTGTACTTTTGGCATTTTCTGAAATGGTACAACATGCTAGAGGTGCCATTTTTTGTACCATGACATTTATACTGAACCCTACAATAGTTACAACTTGAAATAGGAGCATCTTCAGAACTATTTATATCTTTAGTAAAATGGTTCTGTACTGATGATCTTTTTGTTCTTAATCTTTTTTTACAAGGGATTAGGGGTCGTCGACTACGAGTACGACCATGAGTTGCTCCCCTAGAACCCCTAGAACCCCTAGAACCAGCACATCTAATTCCTTGGGTATCCAACTCATCAGATTCATCAATATCATCAAAGGTTTCTTCATCAAAGTCTTCGTCAAAGGTTTCTTCATCATCTATGCCTATGGGACAAGAAGAAGTAGCTGATGTTGAAGGTCGATGTACACCCATACAAACCTCTGAAGTAAAAAGCAATGGTTGATTTTAATTAGCTAATGTGACAATGTTTGACCTATGGGCTATGACTAAACTCAAACTAATGGTTGGTTTTAATTAGCTAATGAGACTGTTAATTTGCTGATTTATGGTATTCATAAAACTGAGTTTTTCACCTAATGGTGCAAATCAAGATGTATGTGTAATGTGTTATGATTTTATAATGAATTTCATCATTTTTCCATAAAATAAGCCAATAATATTTAGTGGGTACCATAAAATAAGCCACGAAAAGATTCCCCAATCTCAACCGCCAAAAAATCAACAACGAAATAATATCAAAACACAACACCGAAATACCCATTCTAAATCTCAACCAACAACCAAAGATTTTCCAAACTATTGAGCATAATTCAATGAATTCATAAAAGATTTCGTAATTTTCGTTACCTGAAGCGAGGGCTGAGAGCCTGAGATTGAGAACCAGAGCTTGATTTGGTGGGATTCGTGGGAAGCCGGAAATTGGAACTTGGAAGTGAACATTGTGAACTGAAATAATTCACACACGGACACACCCTGAGGGTCAGAGATGCCAGAATCGGCCAGGCCAGATAAGAAAGAAAACAACAAATTTTACAAAGATTGTAGCAATTGAATGGAATTAGGCGAATGTCAACAGTTTATTATTTTTATCTTTTCCAAGGGAAAGAAACTGAATAGACTTGAAATCAGCATGTGGGTTTTTAAGAACAAATCAAAGTCAAACCTCAAATAGATAAACTTTAAAACTTTAAAAATTTCCTGAGAACCAAACAGAACTCTACTTGGAAAAAGTGCGAGCCGGTGAGAGGGAGAACTCACATCGAAAACAAAAATGTGAAAGAAACAAATAAAATTCTTAGAAAACACAATTCCCCTCCATTTACCCTCGGATTTTCCCAAGAACCAAACAGAACTTCCCTCAGAAAAAGTACCTGAGCTGGTGAGAGAGTGAAACAGAACCCACATAACACGCAAATACGAAAGAACAAATGCAAATTCCTAGAAAACACGCTTTCCCTCAGATTCTACTGAGAACCAAACAAAGCTTTACTTAGGAAAAAATGCACGAGCCAGTGAGGGAGAGAGAGAGAGAGACAGAAGCCACATTGAACTCAAAATGCGAAAAACAAAATAAAATCCCCATAAACCACAGTTTCCCTCACATTTAATCTTATCAAGAAGTAAACCCATACCCAATCAATTGTATGGGCAAAAAAGCCTTTTGAGGAAGAAAAATGAACAGAAGAAGAATTCATTCAAAGCCACAAGAAAATGCAGGTTCATCAAGACAGAACAAAACAACAGAAACAAGAGAAGTTTACCTCTTCGCCAAAAGTATCTAGGTAAGGTGATGGCCAAGGATTACTAAGTTAGGCGACTTAGACAAGAGAGAGAGCTCAAAGAGGCGAGAGACTAAGAGAGGCGCGATTTTAGGGGCTTAGAGTTCGACAATTACTGAGTTAGAGAGGTTTATATAACCTCTCTAAAATGGCGTCGTTTTGGATCATTACCTAACCGGTTCTTATCGGTTAAACCGGTTAATCGATAACCATTCCTTAACCGAACTGGACCGGACCGATAAGGATTTCGGTATACATTTTTTAATCGATAAAGATATGGGCATATCGATTACGGTTAATATCGGTTCGGTCAAAACCAGCAGAAGGCTGGTAATCGGTAACCGGTTAATCAGCCCAACCCTAGTGATAAGTGCCAAATATTACATATTTGAGCCCCTTAATTAACATTTGTTGATCATTTAGCTGTGTTTTAATATGATGTTTTGTGTTAGTTTTGTATTTTCAGTGTTTTGTAGGTTTCTAAAGGAAAATTGCGTCTTTAAAGTGAAAAATGCAAGATTTGAAAGAAAGTTGGAAAAATAGCCATCTGAGGAAGTGAGTGCCACATATTGCATATTTGAGTCCCCTAATTTACATCTGTTAATCCTTTAGCTGTGTTTTAATTAGATGTTTTGTGTTAGTTTTGTGTTTTTAGTGTTTTATACCTTGCTAAAGGAAAATTGCGCTTTTAAAATGAAAAATGCAAGATTTGGAAGAAAGTTGGAAAAATAGCCATCTGAGGAAGTGGGATCGAGCGTAAAACCCTGCGCTCGATCCCAGTAGGGCTGTGCTCGGGCGCACCCACGCCCACCAACAAGTCATCAGCGCGCGAGGATTGTGCTGCAAAAGGAAGAACACATGCATAAGTGTGATTGAGCGCACTGGCCATGCGCTTGAGTGCACTCGTCAAACAGGCTGGCACCAACACCATTTTTAGGGTTTAAAGCCCTGAAAACCTCTATAAATAAACTGCTAAGCCTCAAGAAAAGGAGACTGGAGACCAAGTCTGAAATTTCACAACTTTTCTTCCCTTTAATTTTAGTTTTTCCTTAGGTTTAGGTTTTATTTTTCATAGTCATGTGGAGCTAAAATTCTCAACTAAGGTTGAAGATGAAGCCTTGATGAGTGCCAAATATTGCATATTTGGGCCTCTTAACTTGTATTTGTTAAATCATTAGCTTTGTTATTTTCTGATGTTTTTGGGTGGTTTTGGTGTTTTAAGTGTTTTGCTGGTCATTGAGAGAAAATTGTGGTCTTTGTTGTGGAAATTGCGAAGAAATTGAAGAAGTGAAGTAGAGCATTCTTTGGAAGTGCGCTCGAGTGTAGGAAGACTGCGATCGTGCGCACTCGTGTAATCACCCAAACGCGCAGCACTCAAGTGTTGCGCCACAGAAACCCTAACACATGCCCGAGTGCGCTCGAGCGCACCCGTGCTGACCTGGCAGCGCTGAAGCCCTAATTTTTAGTTTAAATATCACATTTTCTTTTGTAAACACACATTGGTAGGCACCGTTTAGAGCCATTTTTCGACCTACTGTCGTTCTTATGCTCTGTCTACGTTTCTCTTTGTAAGTTTTAGGTTTTCTATGATTTTAATTCATTTTAATATGAGTTTTGTAATCATGAGAGGCTAAAACCTTCAACTAAGGTTGAAGATGAAGCCTCATCATTGATAAACAATCACGTTCTTGTCGTTTTATGTATACAATTCGATGTTTAATCAAATTGTTGTTCAAATTCACTTCAATTGCTTGATTAATTTCATTTGATTGAATGTTGTGTCTTTTATTCATGCAAAGTTTTATATTCGTTGTGTTTCATCCATGGATACATCGAATGATCTGATTGAGAACGGAAATCCATTGTGCTTCGTATATCAAACGGATACAGTGGAAGATTTGATCTTAATTGGATATTCGTTGTGATTCGTTTAACGGTTGGATTCATCGAATGATCTAATATGCATGTCTATGAATTTTGAACAATATATAAAACTTATTGTTTGTCAGTTGTATGTATAAAATGCAAGAATGTGTTGTTTGATTTGGCGAGGTAGATTCCGAAAACCTTAGTGCTTTTTCCATTAATTGATTTTAATCATTTTGATTAGTTTATTTTATCTTGCACGACATAATTCGAAGATGTGGAACTAGGTTGAAATAGAGTTAGTTTAGTTAGAAATTAGTTTTTGCAACACAACTCCTTGTGGTTCGACCTAGCACTTGAACAGTCTACACTACACACGACTCGTGCGTTTGCGAGTTATTAAATTTGTACACATCAAGTTTTGGCGTCGTTGCTAGGGAGTTGTTTGATTTGTAAAAAAATTAATTTTTTGTTTAAATTAATTTTGTTTTTCTGCTAGTTAGTTAGATTTTTGTTTTATTTGTCTTTTGCAATTTTTAATTTTTATTTTATTTTCATTTTTTGTTGTTTCTGCAATTTTGATCTAAAAAAAAAAAAAAATGAAGTTGTTTTTGAATTTTGTTGCAGATTTGGCGAAAATCAAGTCCCTGCTAGTGCAAGAGCGCACCTTACCTGCGCTCGAGCATATTTGGGCCTATCGTAGCACTATCTGCGCGCCTGCGCTCGACATTTCCACACTTGCACACGAGCGCAGAACAGATTGACGCTCGAGTGCACCAGCGCATCTACGATCGATCACAGCTTACCTGGGATTGAGCGCACCTCTCCTGCCAGCAACAACAGACCAGAAGCAGCTAAGTACAGTTTTAGCATTTTCCTTTTGGGTTATTTTTGTTAAAATTTTTGTTACATTATCTTTTGTTTGCTGGTCTTCGTTTTTGTGAATATTTTATTTTAGTTTAGTCAGTTTGTTTGAGCATTTGTTGTTTGGTGTATGCTTGGTCGGTAATCTCTGAACTTAGATTTGTTTCCCTTAGATCCCGACATTGATAGAACTCTTAGGAGAAATCGGAGAGCACCTGTTAAGATTGAGAATAGATTTGAAATAGGAAATGTACCCCATAATGTGTAGCAGCCTAGGGTTGAGAATGAGGATGCTAGAGTTGAAAATGAGGAGGAAGCTAGAGCTTGGAATGTGGACTACACCACATCACTTAGGGATTTGTTCGCACCAGTTGCGACAAACTCCCATTCGTGCGTAGTGTTGCCACCAACCAATGCCACCTACTTTGATTTGAAGCCACACATCATCCAACTTTTACCCTCCTTCCATGGCCTTGAACTTGAAAATCCTTACAATCATGTAAAGAAATTCAAGGACATATGTGCCACCTTTAAATTTTAGAATTTCAATTACATCATGGGAAATCTTGTTGAGCAAGTTTTACAACAAGTTTTTCCCAATGACGAAAGTGAATGAGAGCCGAAAGGAGATTAGCCTTTTCACTTAGGTGGAAGACGAGAAATTTTCTGAGAGTTGGGAGCGCTTTAAGGATTTGCTGATTAAGTGCCCTCCTCATGGATATGAGAAGTAGAGACTTGTTCAGTTTTTCTACCAAGGATGGACTCAATCCAACCGTAGCATGATCAAGCCACCTCTTTGCTCCTCAATGTGGTAATTGCTTGTTCATGATAGAAGGTGCACTCTTCCTCCATGTACTGTTCATTTGGGTGTTCCATCAACTGCCTTTGACACTCTTCTTCTTGGTATTGGTGAGGCTTATTGATGCGGAATGTACTCAGCTCCTTGCCCAATTGTCCCATTTGTACTTCTAGTCTTTGAATGGCTTGATCAGTCTTTGTCTTGAATTGTTGTTGATTAGCTATAGATTGCTGTTGTGAAGTCACAAATTGTCGTAAAAGACTCTTCAAGTCCTCCTCTTCTAGGTCTTGGGCTGGTTGAACTGCTTGTTGGGAATTGCTTTGCTGTCCTTGAGGGTTCCGAATATTCCTACTGTTACTCCATGAAGAATTGAGGTGGTTGTGCCACCCTGAATTATAAGTGTTAGAGTAAGGATTATTCTTGGGAGGATAAGTGTGCTGTCCCACATAATTGGCTTGCTCCTGATCTGCGGATGAGTACAAAGGGCAAGTCTCAGTAGTGTGATTTAATTGAGAACATATGGGACATACCTGAAGTTGAATGGCTGGCTGAATGGGAGATATGTTCCAGGTAGTCATGGAGTTTACAAGCATATTTAATGTCTTTTGCATGGCAGCTAGCTGATCTTGTAGTGGTGGATCCAATTGAGAGGAATATGAATGATTTCTAAGAGCTTGAGCTTGCCACGGGAAATTTGACTGTTGGCTCCAGGTTGGGTTGCAGGAATCAAGATAGTTGTCGTCCCCCGGTCTAGAGAACGATGTGTTCTTATGCCCATTAATTTTGTTAGAAATTTGTCTCATTATAAGACATTCTCTAATATGGTGATAAGGGTCATTACATAAAGAACATGGTCCATGGGGTGTTGGAACGCCTCCCCACATGTGTAAAATTAAAAAATAAAATAACAAAAAGTTAAAATTAAAAAGGGAAAATAAAAACAAGATTGAAAATAAAACTTACGTAGATGCAGACACAACTAACCCTGCATGAAATAAAATACAAAAATCCGATCTATAATTATCGCAGTACTGTGTTGCTCTCTAGATGTGCGATCGATCGCACTGTGAGGTGCGCTCGATTGCCCTGGTTGGGCGATCGATCGCACCTCCAGAGGCACAGAAACTGCGGAAAAGACTATAAAAACAGACAAATTTAAAACAAAAATAAATTAAAGGAAAAGAAAAAATTCCAACAAAATCAAACAATCCCGTCAACGGCGCCAAAAACTTGTTGTTCCAAACACTACCTAAATTAGTAGATAATATTTAGTATGTTTTAACTCGCAAGTGCACAAGATCAAAACAATAGTATAGTGCAGCAAGTACGAGGTTGAACCCACGGAGATTGTGATTTTATTTAGAATTAATTAAAAATATCAAATTGTCACAGATTTGATATTAAGAAATTTTTTTTTTAAAAAAAAAGATATAAAGATAAAGTAAAGGTAAAGGCAGGGCTTTGATATCCACCAATAATCATGATCAAATAATATAATAATATGCCAATGATCCCATCATATTATGAATACCTAATGTTTGTCAACCTAAGGGCATAGGTGTATACTCCTTAAGCTATTGATTTCCCTAAGCAATGAGTTAGGCATGGGTGTATACTCTAACTCTTTTCTTTCCTAAAGGATTTAGCATGGGTGTATACTAAGTTATTCTTTAGGGAAGCATAAATCTATGAAAATTGACAAACACATGAGGCCTAGGGCATGGGTGTATATTCCCGATTCCCCATGTTGATTAATCCAAGAATCCGGCGTGGATTACTTTTGTTACTTATGTTAAACCCAGGACTTGGTCGTCTAAATTGATTTAACTAACTAATCCATACCACATGCATATAATGGCCAATCACATACATATGAGGAATTCATGAAAACATGAATTAATCAAGTTAAATATCACAACATGATCATCACAAAGGCGCCAATATTGAAGTATTAAATAAATATAATTAGGGCTTCAATCTAGCCCCCCTTAAGAGTTAGTTACACATAATAAAAATAAAAGAAAAGAAAAGGGAAAGAAATAACCGAAAACCGCTCTTAGAAATAGCCTGCAAATTCCTCTCCCCAAGTTGTGCCTTTTCCAAGGATGATTATTCTTAAGGTTTAGAGGTCTATTCATTGGCTTTAGAAGTCCTTGACAAACTAGTAAACCTAGGAATTTCGTAAGGTTTTAATCCCATTACAATTGGGAGTTGGAAAACCCTAATATGAAAATATTAGCATGATGGCCGTAGCTTTGAGGTGTCTCCTGCGCACGGGTGCGATCGATCGCAACCCGTGTGCACTCGATCGCAGACCTGCGATCGATCCTCTTTTGTTATGCGTTCAATCTCTCATGGCCTGCTTCGTGCTGTGTCTTCTCTAGTACTGCGCTCGATCACAGGTATCCTGTGATCGATTGCAATGTGAGGGGGCTCCCATTTTTTCCATCTTCTCTCTTTTAGCCCAAATCTTCCATATTTACTTCATTTTATTCCAAACGCCTACAAAAGTATGGAAAACACAAAAAGGAATTAAAATGACCTAATTAACTAAATCCAAGGGATTAAAACATGCAAGTTAAAGGTTGAAAATGTGAATATTTTAGCACTTAACACACATAAAATTAATGTTTTGATTTAAATTGGATATCTCTTGTGATTTACGGATACATCTGATGATTTGATTTAAATTGAATTTCTTTTGTGATTTGTGTAAAAGAATGGATACATCGGATGATTTTGACTAACTCTTTGAAGCGAAAGTAAAACATACCTAAGATTTTATTGTGAGAAATTTGGATAATATTGATGAACATAGAACGTGTTGCTATGATTTGGTGAGTGTGGATTCCACAACCTGAGTACTTTATCTTTTGACTATTTTACTTTATTTAGTTTATGTTTTATCTTTTATTTGCAAAACCCAAATTCAAACCTTTTTTCGGAACTAGGTTAAGATTAAATTAGTTTAGATATAAATTTTGTTTACAAAAGCAAAATTCCCTATGGGATTGACCTCGCACTTGCAACACTATATTGTAAAACGATTCGTGCACTTGTGAGTACATTAAAATTTACACAACAATGCGCTCGAGCCTAGTGGTGCTGAGCTTGATCCAATTTACTGCCAATGCTCCTTGAAGTATGTCCTAAGCCCAAAATCAATGGAATTTCTTACATCTTTATTTAAAACCTAAAAACATTGGAACAACACAAAATCAAATAGATAACAACGATAAGGAATTAACATATGCAAGTTAATGGGCTTGAATGTGCAACATTCGGTGCTTATCACATCCCTAAACTTACATATTTCTAGTGCCTTAACAATACAAAACAGGAAATAAAATTATGAACATAAAATAACTACTCTGCTTCCTTCTTTCATAGGATGTATGATTGTATTTAGCGTATGCAACAAGCCTTTTAAACCTTAAGCAACCCTAGAGGATGAGTGAAGTCTCGTGATAGTTTAACAAGAATGATTCCTACAAACATTGTGAGTGTTATGTTATTATATAAGAATGAAGCATCACATAAATAATGGTTCTCATTCATTGGTAAGCTTAACAAGATAAACTTCATCTTCAAAATTTCATGAAATCACAAGTCTCACTTACAAATGGCGGTTTAAGATACCACAAGTTCCAATTGGTGTAAAGTGAACTAACACATAATCATGAGGCTTCAAAATAATTCCAACATAAATGATCCAGCATCTCATAATTCATTGGACTCCCCATCGAATAAAACAACAAAGGCATAATTTTTATTTATTTATTTATTTTTAAAATTTATTTTTATCTTTTTATGCAGGCAGCGCAATGCTTAGCCCCCTTAAGCTTTATAATTGACCAATGTATCGAGTGTTAAGCCAATGACTCCCAAACAAGATGGTTTTAGGGCATTAAGTATAAAGACACCTCTAAGGACTTACTAGCTCGAGTCAAAAAGGCTACGAAGCTAAACTAGCCATGTTATCAATCAAACCAAACTTCTCATCTTTTGATGCAAACACTCACAGCTTAATGAGGTAAGATGTCTGGTTACATAGTGACAAACTCAAACTTGATCAACCTTTATTTATCTATTTATTTATATTTTATATTTTGTCAAGGTTATTCATCCAATAAGTCACCCAAATGTATTTAAGACATTGAAAACAAACATAATTGGTTTCAACTTTCATACCTCAAAAACATGTGCTAGTAGTGTGTTCATAGTAAATTCAAATTGAAACAAGAAGCATCTCATTTTGCCAAAAGTAATTAACAAGATGCAAATTTCCTAGTCTGATGATCATGTGTTCATAACTTTAAGCTCACCAATGAAGTTAAAATTAAAATTGAAGCTGAACCACATGCTTAAGAATAACACAACAAAAAATTGGATAGTGTTTTATTCTTCCATATCCTCAAACTTGAATCACACATTGTCCTCAATGTGTGTATAGAACTGAAAAACAATAGCAAGAGGATAGGAATATTTGAGTGAGTAGATGCGGGCATATCATACCCCCAAACTTGAACACAAAAACATATGTCTTGAAAAGTAAACTGAAACTCCAAGCAAATAGCAGTCAAGTGCAACATAGTGTTGTCAAAATATGTAAGAAATAAATCATGAACAACAATGTCAAAAATATAACCTAGAAGGAGATCATGTACCCTAGCCTGGGACACTGTGCTCAAGCGCAATGGCCCTATGAAGGACTTAAGTGCACAGGGTTTGCACTCGATCCTTTGAGTCTGATCAATCCAAATCTGCATTCTAAAGGATCTTTCCTTGATCCTTCAGAAGTCCAATTTGTCCTTTCCAACCCTTCCTCTTTAGAATACTAAGGCACTCCTCAAGAAATAAAACTCTGCTTATCACCCCCAAAGTTGTTTTCTCAACTTGAAGATTTATGGTTTTCATATGAGGATTCGCTATGTGTCTCTATAACGCCCCCAATTCTGGCCTTGACCAGTTTGGTAGAGTTACTCGTAATTAACCCAATTTAGCTAACTAGAGAACCGCCCCTTTAAGCATAATCAGAGTAAATGCATGGGAAGGTGAAATAAATCTAAGGAATCTAATAACCATAAAGGAATTATTCATTATCCTGGAATATAGACATGGAGCACTAATAAGAACACAATTAATCTGATCATACCTGATGACAACAAGTAGGTCTCCACCTTAACTTCATAAATCCGAAGTGACAGACTCACCACTGTCCTCTTCATAGGAAGAGGTTTTGTACAAGATGTAATAACTGTATAAGTCTAAAGACTTGATAAGTAAACTTCACAGTTGGGTATGAGATAAGCCAATTATTATGACAGAAATAAACCTGTAGTTTGACAAAGGTTTGAAAGAGGTGTTGTCTCCATTAATACACCATAAAAATATCGCCTTTATTTGAAATAAGAGGTGTACTTCCAGCGGCAATCGCTTAAGAGTTTTAATGCAGAAAACTAATGCTTTATTAGGTCATAAATATCATATATGGTCTACCCGAGATATTACCCATTCTCAATAGGGTTGGCGCTATCCCCAGGGACCTGTAATACAATGTTGGTGCCATGACCTTTGTATGCTACCGTCCATAACACTTGTAGCCTGACCAAGTCCGACCTCGGGTAGCCCATGCTACTAATGATGTACGTCTTGTAATGACGCACCAATTAAGATTGCGCTGATCACGAAATAACTATTGGATCCAAGGTCCATATATCACATACACACACGCGTTTGACCATAGAATAAGTATGTATAGTAAGCCCATGGCCATTATACCTCACGTACCAACGTACCATGTCATACGATGCATTTTATCAACTGATTCTTAAGACAATTATCGAGCTATACAAAAGTATGCATGCTCATATCACACGCGTGCTCAGTCAATTGACATATCACATGTTTTTTAAGGAAAGCAATCATAAGTGTTTACTTACCCCATACACTCGCTCGAATTGTACGACATCTCAAACCCCTACTATAATGAAACACGGCTATCGTTATACGCAATGCTAGAGGGCTTACTAAAGACACAAAAAGGTCTTAGTTGATCACACTTAGGTAAAAGGTCAAAAAAACCCTATCTTCATGCATTCTGGGTTCTAAGCAAACGTTCTGTTCAAGAGGCAAATGTTCGAACATAGGGAGAACGTTTGGCCAGAATTGAAGAACGTTCGGGCAGAGTCAAAAAATGTAGAGTTTTGGGCTTCTATTTTAAAGTTACCATGCTAAAACCACAACCTAGGATCAAAACAAGTTCATGCACATATAGTGAAGCATAACACACAATAAACCAAAAAGTAAATGAGTATTTTGAAAACGTTTTCGAAAACACCTATTTTCTTCCAAGGAAAATCGTTCACAAGTTACAACACCTTTGATGTACAAATTTAATTGTACTCGCAAGCGCACTAGTAGTGTGCAGTAAAGTGTGTGCAAGTGCGAGGTCGAATCCACAAGGAGACATGTTTGCAAAAATTAATTTTCTAGTTTAACCTAATTTTATCTTAACCTAGTTCCAATTTTTGTAATTGTTTCGTGCAAAATCATAAACTAAATTAAACAATTTGAGAATAAGTAATGTCAAATTACTACGGTTTCCGAATCCCCCACGCCAAATCAAACAACATGTCTTGCATTTTATGCATACAATATTCAATCCAAATACATTGTTCAAAAGTTGTAAACATGCAAATGAAATCATTCGATGAATCCATCCGTTAAAAGAATCATAACGGATATTTAATTGAGATCAAATCATCCACTGTATCTATAGATCACAATGGATATTAGTCTCAATCCAATCATTCGATGTACCCCCAGACGAAACACAATGAATATTAAATTAAGCATGAGTAGATTACCAACATTTAATCAATTAAACTTAATTAAACTGTTGAATTGGCTTTTGAACAACACTTTTATACCAACATTTAATCAATTAAACTCAATCAAACTGTTGAATTGGCCTTTGAACAACACTTTTATAAAATAATCTCATTGTATGTACAAAACGACAAGACATGTATGTTTATCAATGACGAGGCTTCATCTTCAACCTTAGTTGAAGGTTTTTAGCCTCTCATGATAACAAAAACAACAAACAATTGAATTGACATCATGAGAAAAATAAAACTTACAATGGAAAACGAAGCACAAGCTTCCGGACTATAATACGTCGTATTTTAGCTTTAAACGGCGCCTCCCAAAGTGTGTTTACAAGAGAAAAACGTTGTATATAAATAATAAAAACTAGGGTTCTGCACTGCTAGGTCAGCGTGAGTGCGCTTGATCGCACTCGAAGTGCGCTCGAGTGCACTCGGCTCTTCAGGGCTCCTGCGGCATAGCACTTAAGCGATGCATGCTAGGGTTGACGTGGTTATCCACTCGAGCGTGCCGTGCATGGGATCGAACGCAGGAGCGCTCGATCGTCGCTCTTGTGCGCTCAATAGCACTTCCAGGGAACTTCAACTCCTTTGCTTATTTCCACCCTTAAACCACAGTTCTCTCTTAATGACCTGCAACACATCAAAATACCAAAACTAACAAAAACATCAGAAATTAACACAGCTAAGAGCTTAACAAACATAAGTTAAAGGGGCCCAAATATACAATATTTGGCACTCATCAAATACCCTCAAACTTACATTTTTGCTAGTCCCTTAGCAAAACAAAATGAAAACAAGAAACATAAGTCCGCTGTCGTGGGAAAAATGATTGCATTTAGCATATGCAACAAGCCTTTTAAACCCTTAGGCATCCCTAGAGGACGAGTGAAGTCTCGTGAGGGTTTAACAGTAATGATACCCACAAACATTTATGCATTATGTTATTTGACAAACAAGGACTTCCACACAAATATATGGTTTTTAACATCATGAGCAATTTTATCACAGTGAACACTACAAACACATCATCAAGACAACCACAAATCATTCAACTCAAAGATGGAAATTTGAGACAACACATGTTCCAATAAGTGCAATGTGAGACTAACATATGATCATGAGGCTTCAATTTATTCTCAAACTCAAGTGTACCTTAAAAGTGATAGGAATTCGCTTGAATGAAACAACCAAGGCTTAAAATTTATTTATTTATTATTATTTTTTTTTTTATGTGTGTAGGCTGTGCAATGCTTAGCTTCCTTAAGCTTTCTAATTGACCTATGTAACGAGTGTTGGGCCAGAGACTCCCAAACCAAATGGTTTTAGGGCACAAGATGTAGAAACATCCCTAAGGGCTTAATTACTCAAGTCAACTAGGCTACGAAGCCAAACTAGCCATACAACCAACCAGGTTAGGTTTCTCATCTTTTTACACGAGCACTCAATGCTTTGTGAGGCATGAGATCCGATTACTCAATGAGAAGCTCAAACTGATTTTTTTTTTTTTTTTCAAGCCAAGGTTTCAACATCATCCTACCTATCTCAAAATACACCCTAATCAAGTCAAGTCTTATACCTCACCGATTTTATGCTAGTGTGCTCATGGTGATAAACTTAAACATGTGAAGTCTCTTCAATCCAACACTGAGTCAAAAGACTCAGGTTCCTAATGACATGCTGTGTTCAAAATGCTAAACTGACTAATGACATGCAAACCACAGAATAGGTGTTACCCTTGCTTAACCAATAACATAGCAATTTTTTTTTTTTTTTTTTTTTAACAAAACAACACAAATAATCAAGGAAAAAGACAGAGAAATGTCTACCCCACCCCCCAAACTAAAATGACACATTGTCCCCAATGGGTCTAGAGATACAATACCAGGTGAGCGGCACAAGTCAATTGGAACGTAGGAAAACGCTCCCCCAAACTTGAATGGCGGACACTTGCCCTGAAATACACAACAGAAACAAACAAACAAGATAAAATGGTAAGGAAAGAATTAGGGTTGCCTCCCAAAAGCGCTAAGTTTTAAGTCTTCAGCCAGACTCTCCACAAAAGACGACAATCACTCAGGATAACTCGGATCCTCCAACAGTGTCGTCTCGATCTCCTTACTCCTCAACTCTAAGAATGGTTTTAATCTCTGCCCATTCACCTTGAAGGTGTTACCATTCTTAGGATCCTCAATCTCGATGGCTCCATGAGGAAAAATTGATCGAATGATAAATGGGCCTGTCCACCGAGATTTCAACTTGTCTGGGAAAAGATGCATCCGTGAATTGTAAAGAAGGACTCTCTCACCCGGCTCAAAAGACTGTCTCAATATGCGCTGGTCATGAGCCTTCTTCATCTGTGCCTTGTACAACTGCGCAAAATCATAAGCATCATTCCGCAACTCCTCCAATTCATTGAGTTGGAGCTTCCTTTGTGAGCCAGCCTTCAAAAGATTGAAGTTTAGCTGCTTGATGGCCCAATATGCTCTATGCTCCAACTCCACGGGAAGATGGCATGCTTTCCCGTACACAAGCTGATAGGGTGACATCCCAATCGGGGTCTTGAAAGCTGTCCTATATGCCCACAGTGCATCACTCAACTGTAGAGACCAATCTTTTCTGTTGGGGTTTATTGACTTTTCCAAAATATGCTTGATCTCTCGATTAGAAACTTCAACCTGTCCACTCGTCTGTGGGTGATACGGGGTGGAAACCTTATGTGTGATGAAATACTTTTTCATCAACTGCTCAAAATCCTATTGCAAAAATGCTTACCTCCATCACTTATAACTGCTCGAGGTGTACCAAAACGAGTAAAGATAGTGTCTCTCAAAAACTGGACCACCACTCTATGGTCATTAGTCTTTCATGCAACCGCCTCCACCCATTTGGACACATAGTCCACAGGAACCAAGATGTACAGATACCCAAAGGAGTTCGGGAAAGGTCCCATGAAATCGATGCCCCATACATCAAAAATCTCAACGATCAAAATGGGACTGAGGGGCATCATATTCCTCCTGGAGATACTCCCGAGCTTCTGACAACGCTCGCAAGATATACAATAAGCATGGGCGTCTCTAAAAAGGGTAGGCCAATAGAATCCACACTGCAAAATCTTGGCAGCGGTCTTCTTAGCACTGAAATGGCCTCCACAAGCACGATCATGACAAAAGGAGATGACATTGGATTGGTCATGCTCAGGTATACACCTCCTAATGATCTGATCGGGACAATACTTGAATAGGTAAGGATCGTCCCAGAAAAAGTGCTTCACCATGGACAAAAATTTGGACCTATCTTGTCGCCCCCACTGCTGAGGAAGTTGGCCGGTGACGAGATAGTTCACTATGTCAGCAAACCATGGTGTACGCTCATGAGCAATGTGCATCAAGTGCTCATCAGGGAAAGTCTCCGAAATGGGGCTGGCGTCATCGGTGTAATCCACAGTCAATCTAGACAAATGATTCGCCACCACATTTTCGTAACCCTTCTTGTCCCGAATTTCTATGTCAAACTCCTGAAGTAGCAAAATCCATTGGATCAGACGAGATTTAGCATCTTTTTTGGAAAAAAGATACTTCAATGCTGCGTGATCTGAAAAGATGATGACTTTAGATCCTAGCAAATAGGATCTAAACTTGTCTAGTGCAAAAACGATTGCCAACAACTCCTTCTCCATGGTGGAGTAGTTGAGTTGTTCATCGTTCAGAGTCTTGCTCTCATAGTAAATGACATGAGGGATTCTATCAACATGCTGCCCCAAAACAGCTCCAACTGCATCATTCGATGCGTCATACATGATCTCAAAAGGTACACCCCAGTTGGGTGGCTGAATAATAGGTGTGGACGTCAGAATGCTCTTAAGGTCCCCAAATGCTCTCTTGCAATCCTTATCGAATACAAATGGGGCATCCTTCACCAACAACTTGCACAAGGGCCTGGCAATCTTGCTAAAGTCCTGGATAAACCGCCTGAAGAATCCTGCATGGCCCAGAAAAGAACGAACTTCCTGCACTGTATGTGGGAGTGGAAGGTTGGAAATCAGATTCACCTTTGCTTTATCAACCTCTATCCCCCTCTGAGATATGACGTGCCCCAATACAATACCTTGCTTGACCATAAAATGGCACTTCTACCAATTGAGCACCAGGTTCTTCTCCTTGCACCGTACTAATACCAAAGTCAGGCGGTGCAAACACTCATCAAAGGATGAACCGAAGACAGAGAAGTCGTCCATAAAAATCTCTAAGAAACGCTCTACCATGTCAGAAAAAATACTAATCATGCACTGCTAAAAAGTAGCGGGTGCGTTGCATAACCCTAAAGGCATGCGACGGTAGGCGAAAGTCCCAAAAGGACAGGTAAACGTCATCTTCTCCTGATCTTCAGGGTCCACAGGGACCTGGTTATATCCAGAATAACCATCCAAAAAACAATAGTACTCATGGCCAGCCAAGCGCTCCACCATTTGATCAATAAATGGAAGCGGGAAATGATCCTTTCTGGTGGTAGCATTCAACTTTCGGTAGTCTATGCATACTCTCCATCCTGATTGAATACAAGTTGGGACCAACTCATCATCTTTGTTGTTCACTATCGTCAATCCAACCCGCTTGGGCACAACATGAATCGGGCTCACCCACTTGCTATCAAAGATGGGATAAATGATCCTTGTATCCAACAACTTGATCACTTCAGTCCTCACCACCTCTTGCATAGCTGGGTTAAGCCTCCTTTGTGGCTCCCTCGATGGCTTGGCATTCTCCTCCAAATGTATCTTATGCATCACCGCCGAGGGACTGATCCCCCTGATATCCTCAATAGTCCAGCCGATAGCTTCTTTGTGCTCTCTTAAAACCTCTAACAATTTCTCCTCTTGAGCATCAACCAAGTCTGAAGCTATAATCACAGGCAATGAATCTACTGGACCTAGGAACTTATACTTGAGAGTGTCCGGTAGAGGTTTAAGTTCCTTCTTGGGGGGATCAGATACTGCTGTCTCCTCCTTCTCACTGCTCACCAGAGGAGCAGTCTCCAAAATTGCATCTGCTTGCTCAAGCAACTTGTCCAAGTCCAAATCTTCTCCGAACTGAGCAAAGCATGCCTCCAGGGGGTCCTCTATGCTTGATTCTTCAACAACCTCCTCAATGATCTCCTCTATCAAGCATACTTGTTGCATTTCCTCATATTCCAATGGTTGCTTTCTAATATGGAAAATATTCAGCTCCACTGTCATATTTCCAAAGGAAATCTTCATCACCCTCGTCCTACAATTGATTAGGGCGTTAGCCGTAGCTAGAAATGGTCGCCCTAAGATCACCGGTATTTGACTCCCCACATTTGGAACTGGCTCCGTGTCAAGCACAATAAAATCCACGGGGAAATAAAACTTATCCACCTTAATCAAGACATCCTCTATTATTCCCCGTGGAACCTTCACTGACCTGTCAGCTAATTGCAGTGTCATGGAAGTGGGCCTCAACTCTCCTAGCCCCAACTGCACATAAACTGAGTAGGGCAACAAATTTACACTTGCTCCAAGATCCACTAATGCCCTCTCAATTTGGCTGACTCCTATCATGCAAGAAATAGTGGGACATCTAGGGTCCTTGTACCTGAGGGGCAACTTGCATTGCAAGATTGAACTAACCTGCTCGGTCATGAATGCCTTCTTCGGAACATTCGTCCTCCTCTTCACTGTAATCAAGTCCTTTAATAACTTGGCATATGAAGGTACTTGTTGGATGGCGTCCAAAAATGGCATATTGATTTGGACCTGCTTGAACACCTCCAAAATGTCCTCAAACTTCTTTCCTTTCTTGGGTGCTTGCAACCTTTCAGGGTAAAGTGCTTTCGACACAAATGACCTAGGAGGGTCCTCACTAATGGGTGTGGCTGTAGATGATTCGGCATCTCTTTTCTCTTTGTTGCCACTCTTTTCCTTTTCTTGCCCTGCAGGGTCTTTTTCTTGCTCAACCACCTGATTGTCCACTTGTCTCCCTGACCTCAGTGTAACAATCGCTTGCACATGTTCTTGCCCGTGTTCAGAACTCGAGGAATTTCCAACCATATAATGTCCTTTTGGGTTGGTCACTGGCTGACTGGGCAACTTCCCATTTTCTCGCTCACCCAAGTGATTGGCTATCTGTCCAATCTGACTCTGCATCTTCGCAATTGCTTGGGTGTTAACCATGGTGGCAATCTTCACTTCATCTATTGCTTGGGTGTTTGCCATGGTAGAGTTCTTGAGCTCTTGTATGGTCTAGCTATTCGATTGAATGAATACCTTCATTGTTTCTTCCAACGATGATTGTGACGAAGATGCAGAAGGTTGCGCTGGTTGAGCTAAACAACCATGATTCTGAGCATGTGGGGGGAATCCTTGATTCATAGGTTGGCTCTGCTTCCATGAGAAATTAAGGTGGTTTCACCACCCTGGATTGTATGTCTCCGCATAGGGTCCGCTTGCTTGCTTCCTATAGTCATTGAAAGCGTTCACTTGTTCCATGGAGCACTCGGCAAAAGCTGGTGAAAATGGACAATTCTGTGCTAAGTGCATAGGATTAGCATTGAATGTGTTGGCAATATTAACGGACTGACCCACTGCAAGAGCTTCAACCTTCTTGGTCAGGGCATCTATCTTTATCCTCAAATCAGTGTCCTCCTTAACCTCATAGATGCCACCTTTCTTAGGGATATGGGCAGATTTATCCCGACAACTTGAAAAATCCCACTGTTGTGAGCTGTCGGACAACTTGTCTAATGCCTTATACGCTACATCCCCTGTCAAACTTAAGAATGCTCCTCCATTCATTGACTCGATCATACTATGGTTGGATTGGGTCAATCCTTGGTAGAAAAACTGAACGAGTCTCCACTTCTTATAACCATGTGGAGGGCATTTTATCAACAAATCCTTAAATCTTTCTCAACACTCCAAAAATTTCTCGTCCTCCTCCTGAGTGAAGGAACTTATTTCCTTTCTGCATTCATTGACCTTCGACATTGGGAAATACTTGTTATAGAACTTGCTTAACAAGCTTTCCCAAGATGTAATGGACCCGGGCGTGTTGGAGTCCAACCATGCCCTGGCTTTGTCTTGCATAGAGAAAGGAAATAGTCTGAGATGGAGAGACTCTTCGGAGAAATTTTGAAATTTGAAAGTGGCGCATATGTCTTTGAATTTCTTTACATGACTGTAAGGATTTTCAAGTTCTAGGCCATGGAACGATGGTAGGAGTTGGATGACATGAGGTTTTAAATCAAAATGAGTAGCATTGGTTGGTGGCAACACTATGCACGAATGGGATGTAGTGAAGTCCACAGGTGCGAACAACTCCCTAAGTGATGTAGTGAAGTCCACATTCCAAGCTCTAGCTTGCTCGGGATTTCCAGCTCTAGCATCCTCATGCTCACCCCTAGGTTGCTCTATATTCTGGGGTATGTTATCTTGTTGGTCTCCCATTTCACCTCTATCCTCACTCTCAACAGGTGCTCTCCGCGTTCTCCTAAGAGTTCTATCAATGTCAAGGTCTAAGGGTATCAATTCTAGGTTCAAGGATCTCCGACCAAGCATACACCAATCTCAAGTGCTCAAACAAACTAACTAAACAACAATGAATAATCAGAAAAAGGAAACGAACAACCAAAACATAATAAAACAAAAACAAAATTTTAACAAGAATAAACCTAAGAAGTTGCAGAACAAAACAGAAAATTCACTTAGCTACTTCTGGTATGCTGATGCTGCCAGCGGCGATGCGCTCGAGCACATGAATTTGCGATCGAGCGTGAATGTGTGCCCTCTGGGAGTGCGCTCGATCGTCACAGAGGTGCGATCGAGCGTATACGTGCCTTGAATGCAAGCGCAGAGTAGCAAGCGCAGGTACGCTTGCTCGCTGTAATAGGCCCAAGTGCGATCGAGCGTAGGTAAGCTGGGTTCGATCGCTCTGGCAGTGACTAAATTTCACCGAACTGCACAAAACACAGAAACACAAAACACTCTTTTTTTTTTTTTTTTTTTTACATCAATACAGAAAACAAAATTAAATAAAATCAAAACCTACCTAAACTAGTTGAAAAATAAAATTAATTCAAACAAAGAGAATCAATTTTTACAAAATCATATGCCTTCCCGGCAACGGCGCCAAAATTTGGTGTACAAATTTAATTGTACTCACAAGCGTACGAGTCGTGTGCAGTAAAGTGTGTGCAAGTGCGAGGTCGAATCCACAGGGAGACGTGTTTGCAAAAATTAATTTTCTAGTTTAACCTAATTTTATCTTAACCTAGTTCCAATTTTTGTAATTGTTTCGTGCAAAATCATAAACTAAATTAAACAATTTGAGAATAAGTAATGTCAAATTACTAAGGTTTCCGAATCCCCCTCGCTAAATCAAACAACATGTCTTGCATTTTATGCATACAATATTCAATCCAAATACATTGTTCAAAAGTTGTAAACATGCAAATGAAATCATTCGATGAATCCATCCGTTAAAAGAATCACAACGAATATTTAATTGAGATCAAATCATCCACTGTATCCGTAGATCACAATGAATATTAGTCTCAATCCAATCATTCGATGTACCCCCAGACGAAACACAACGAATATTAAATTAAGCATGAGTAGATTATCAACATTTAATCAATTAAGCTGTTGAATTGGCTTTTGAACAACACTTTTATACCAACATTTAATCTATTAAACTCAATCAAACTATTGAATTGGCTTTTGAACAACACTTTTATAAAATAATCTCATTGTATGTACAAAACGACAAAACATGTATGTTTATCAATGACGAGGCTTCATCTTCAACCTTAGTTGAAGGTTTTAGCCTCTCATGATAACAAAAACAACAACCAATTGAATTGACATCATGAGAAAAAAAAAACTTACAATGGAAAACGAAGCACAAGCTTCCCGACGACAATACGTCGTATTTTAGCTTAAAATGGCGCCTCCCAAAGTGTGTTTACAAGAGAAAAACGTTGTATATAAATAATAAAAACTAGGGTTCTGCACTGCCAGGTCAGCGTGACTGCGCTTGTTCGCACTTGGCTCTTCCGGGCTCCTGTGGCGCAGCACTTAAGCGATGCATGCTAGGGTTGACGTGGTTATCCGCTCGAGCGTGCTGTGCATGGGATCGAGCGCAGGTGCGCTCGATCGTCGCTCTTGTGCGCTCGATCACACTTCCAGGGAACTTCAACTCCTTTGCTTATTTCCACCCTTAAACCGCAGTTCTCTCCTAATTACCTGCAACACATCAAAATACAAAAAGTAAGAAAAACTTCATAAATTAACACAGCTAAGAGCTTAACAAACATAAGTTAAAGGGGCCCAAATATACAATATTTGGCACTCATCAACCTTTTAAAGACATGAAGGAAGTAATTATAATGACAAGACAACATGAAAATATAGCAAAGGTTCAAGGGTTACCTTGAAGTTGGTAAAACCGCCCTCAAATCTTCCTTCTTGCTCTCTAGAACTCTCCTCTCACTTTAGGGTTAGGGTTTCTAGTGTCAAGGGTTGCTGAGGGGCGAGAAGGGGGTATTTATAGGGGTGAAGGGTGTGTCTCATGCTGTAGAGGTGGGGAATGGGTTAAAAATGCTTTTTAGACTGTCATCGAAGGGTTGGTACTATAGCCGAACGTTTGGTGTACTATTGCTGTAGTGACTCAAATAATTCACTAAGCTTCGGTAGCTTAGTTAGAGGGTTAAATTGGGTTTTGGGTCACTAGGTATAGCTGTAGGGGCATTTTGGTAAGTTTAGACTTTCTGACCGATATACGCATGGGGATCACCATACGTACTCTACAAATAGTACAAAGACATATGTAGGGGGACCACCGGATGTACTCTGCAAATAGCACGAGGACCTATGCAGGGGGACCACAAGATGTACTCTGCAAATAGTACAAGGACGTACACATGGGGATCACCGGATGTACACTGACTTTTGGTTGACCACTGGTTTATGACCATACGTACGTTGCAGCCTTTGGTCCGCTAGGTGAATAGTACGCAGACGTACGCCCCTACAGTACCAGACATACTCTACTTTTCATGACAGTTCCAGCAGCGTCCGCAGGCTTTCCGGCCCTATCAATACCCCTCCTCTCTGGACCCTTAAGCATCATTCTGCCCCTGTTGCACTCTAGAACCCCTGCTTGAGTATTTTGTAAGTTGTGAGAGTTCTTGGAGGAGAATGAGGGATTTCTTAGAGGTTTTGCTTGAAGGAAGTAATCTTCTAAGCTTAGCTTGTTTCTTAGTTATTATGTTGTTTAAGTGTTTTTCATAGTTAGCTTAGTTGGTAGAGCTTCTAGTTATGTTGTTGCCCTTAATTTTGATTTAAGTTGGTTTAGCGTTTCACCTTTGTTGAACGGGTTTTCTTATACATGGAGTCTTTGTTTTGAGATAGGAGGTCCTAGGGATCCTTTTGGTAGTTGTAGAACCAGTTTGGGAGGATAGGAGGACGGTTGAACCAAATGAGGTTCTACCTGAACCTTCTGGGCGGACGTACGGCCACGAACCTGGATGTACGGCCAGAAGCGTTCCAAGGAGCGCTACTTTGGCCAGTTGTTTGATAGCCTCTGTTGTTATGCCAAATACCCACCTAAATTAATAGGCACATACTTGGTACGTTTTACTCCCAAGTGCACAAGATCAAACGATAGTATAACAGGCTAAAGCACTAATCAGACTAATTAAGATAACACTATGCCAAAGCACCAATCATATCAGTATATTTAATGTTTGCTAACCTAAGAGTATGGGGTCTACTCCTTAAGCTATTGATCTCCCTAAGCAACAAATTAGGCATGGGTGTCTACTCTAATTCTTTTCTTTCTTAAAGGATTTAGCATGGGTGTAAACTAAGTTATTTTTTAAGAAAGCATAAATCTGTGGAAATCAACAAACACATGAGGCCTAGGGCATGGGTCTCTATTCCCGGTTCCCCATGTTGATTAACCCAAGAACCCAGTGTGGATTTCTTTTGTTACTCTTATTAAACCCAGGACTCGGTCATCCAAATTGATTTAATTAACTAATCCATACCACATGCATATGTTGATCAGGGTTTAGTCCTTTTACAAGCGGGACTTGGAATACCCTAATATGGAAGGAAAGGGAATTCTGGCCGTAGCTAACTGTTTTCCAGCGCACGGGTATGCTCGATCGCAACCCGTTGAGATCGATCTCCTATGTTAGGTGCTCGATCGCAAATGCAATCGAGGCTGCTTCTTGTGCGCGCGAGCGCAAGGCTGCACTTGCTCGTCTGGACCTCTCTGGAAGTGCACTAAATCGCAGGTCCCTTGCGATAGATCGCACTACCATAATGCTTTTGCTTGCTTCAAATCTTCTATCTTTTTCCCAATTTTGTCCTTTAAGCCCAATACTTCTAGGAATGCTTTCTTTTCTTTCAAACACCTATAAAACAAAGAAAATACAAGAACGAAATAAAATAGCACAAACTAACAAAACTAAGGATTTAACAAATGTAAGTTAAGGGCTAAAATATGAATATTTTGGCACTTAACATATGTTTTCATGTTCTAGGTTCGTTTTAGTTGGATTTAAAACGAATGATAGGTCTTTTCTCAATATTCGTGGTTATGGAGCCTCAAATGGATTTTATGGAGAAGCCTTACAACCCGGGTGAGTACAAACTCACATAGATACTTATTGTTATTTTTCCTTCATTACACGATTATTTTATATATATCAGCCATGCAACTTTTGCAACTCTCATAAAATACATTTTAGAACTACCGTGACCTCTCTTTTGTGAAAACGCATGTTGATTAACAAGATAATGATTATACTTGTAAAACCATGCATGTAAAAGACGGATAAGATTAATTGCACCGTATGCCATGGTACACCGGTACGTGCGGGATAATGGCCATGAGCATACTATACAAGTTAACTTTATGGTCATGTGTGTGTGTGTGTGGGCCTTGGATCTAGTGGTTTTCGTGACCGATACAATCATTGCTAAATGGTTGGTCAGTACAGGACATACACCACTAGTAGCGTGGACCACCCGAGGCTGGACTCGGTCGGGCTACTAGTAGTGGACTATAGCGTACAATGTTCGAGGCACTGGCATTGTATTACAGGTACCTCGGGATAGCGCCAACCCTGTTGAGAAGGAGTAATATCTCGAGTAGATCATACTATTGAACTATGACATGATTATCATATTATAAGCATATATTATATATATATATATATATGCATTCTTGATAAACTGTCATGTCATAATGTTGCATGTGCTTTTTAAACAACTGAGTTCACCACTTAATGACGGGTACATCATGTGCATTTATACTCACTAAGTCGTCAGACTTACCCTTGTATTCTTTCCGTTTTTTTTCTCCTTATGTACAACTATGCTGTTATAGATAGTTTAGCAGAAGATGGATACCACGAAGCATCCAGTTATTTTAGAGGACTTGATCCAGGTGACGCTTGAGGACTTATTGCAAGATTAGGTGGATGCTTATGGTAACTAGTACTTTTGGGTTATCTTTTAGACTTAAGACTTTTTATGCATGCTTGTATATTAAGGTATAGCATGGATCCCTTTTAAAGATGACTTGTATAGTGTGATTTCAGCTACTTTGATGTTCCTTAATAGATACTCTGGTTGTAATAATTAATGTTTATAGACTCTTGATGTTTCCTTTGCTTAGTATCCTCTCTTTTCGAGGAGTAGAAATTCCTGAGTCTTGTTCTTCACAAAATAAGGCTGGGAGACAAACTGTGGAGTTAATTACTAGTTAATTAATTTCCCCGGCATTACAATTGGTTTCAGAGCAGATACTCTTTGGCCATAGGAATGGATCGGTTAAGTATAAGGCGATGATTTATTAGAGCATTTGGCTCCGCGGACCGGAGGAACTGATCTATTAGGTTTAAGGAGATGATCTACCAGAGCCTATGATGGATTAAATTTATACAAGGGATACATATTTTTGAATCTAGATGCCTAATGATCTCGAGGATATTGGACTTGAGGATTGTTGTGCAAATTTTATTAACTCGCAAGTGCACGAATCGTTTGCAATATAATGTTTTGCAAGTCCGAGGTCGAACCCACAAGGAATTGTGTTTTTGAAAGAACAATTTATATCTAAACTAATTTTATCCTAACCTACTTCCAAAAGATATTTGAATTTTTGATTTTGAAAATTAAAAGACTAAACATAGAACAAATAAACTAAGTAAATCAATAGATAAAGGCACTAAAGATGCGGAATCCACACTCACCAAATCATTACAACATACTTTATGTTCATCAATATTAATCCGAAGTTCTCACAATTTAAATCCTATGTATGTTTTACTATGCTTCAGATAATTAATCAAAACTATCCCATATATCAATTCATTGCACAAATCACAAGAGGAATCCAAATTTAATTGAAACACCAAATGTATCCGAAGAACAAATCACAAAGGATATCTAATTTTTAGGCATATAAAACCAAGCAATCAATCATGTGAAATTATCCTAAATCATCAAGTGTATCCTTGAATCACAACAAGATATCTAAGATTCATTTAACACGATTGAAAAGAAGTAAAACAATTGAAATAATAAATTCAAAAAAATCGGAATAATAAAAACATACATAAAAGTAACGTTGTTCTTCATCGATAAGGCTTCATCTCCAACCTTAGTTGAGAATTTAGCTCCACATGACTATGAAACTAAAACCTAAACCTAAACCTAAAGAAAAACTAAACTAAAAAGAAAAGCCGTGGATTACATTCTGTCTCCAAAATTGTCTCCCAAAACTTGTATCTGGAGTTGTATATATTTTCAGGTCTATTTATAGTTTTAGGGAAGTCTTAGAAGCCCTAGTAAACCTAGATAATTCGGAGGTCTGTCTCCCAGTCCAAATAGAAGTCTGAAATCGGAATAGGATTCGTCCAGATTTGTGTCTTTTTATTGTGGGGCGATTTTGGCATAATAACCGTCCGAATTAGGAAAATCCTATTTCACAATGAATTGTATTATTTTGCGTTAACTTTCCAATGCCTCTAAAATCATCTCAATCCAATATTTGAACGAAAATGAATGGTCAAAATACTGAGACGTGTACAGAATTTGATTTTTAATCCAATCCGATTTTGACTCCGATTAGAGAAATTTTGATTTAATCCTCTCCTTTATTGGGTTAAACTTAACCACATCATCTAGGTCTTCTCAAAGTGTGATTTCTTCAAAAATTTGCATTTTTCCCTTTAAAGCTGCAATTTTTCTTCAACAACCTACAAAATACTAAAAACATAAAATTAACCCAAAACATTAAATAACAACATAGCTAAAGGATTAACTAATGTAAATAAAGGGGCCCAAATATGTAATATTTGGCACTTATCAAGGATTCTAGGAATTTGGTATGGTATTGAAGTTAGGACTAGCACCGTTTTGATGATGCAACTTTGGAGATTAGGAATGATCTGCACTAAGATAGTTACATATGGTCTTAAGCTTAGATCTACATTAGGACATTGGATAAGGTGGTAGCTGTGTAGGCGCTTAGTAAGGATCAATTTGCAATTAGGTTTGACATTTTAAGCAAGACACAGAGTGAAGCTTTGAAGTAGGGGCTGATGATTGTTGTGACTACAAAGATGTCACCGCGACCAAGATACGACGATGTTGGGAGCAACGGTGGTAAGGGACCATCCCAGCTCGATGAAAAGATGAGGAACATTCTGAACGCCACCCAAGCATTGGAAACTGTGGCAAGTCTTCTAGTGGGGGCTTTGGTCAACATACGAGGAGAAGGTACTCCAAGTGGAAACAGCGGTTGCTCTTTCAAGGAGTTTTATGAGCATCATTTCCCTGTCTTTAAGGGGAACCTTAACTCTGGAGAAGCAAAGGATTGGCTTATGAATTTGGAGGAGCTGTTATGAGCTATGTATTGCACTGAGGAGCAAAGAGTCAAGTACATGGCCTACAAGTTCTTTGGAGGGGCAAGACGATGGTGGTACGCTAAGCGAAACTCGCTAGTGATGGAATTAAGAAGCGAGAAGGCTATTACATGGACCCGATTCAAGGAAGAGTTCTGTCGGGAATACTCTCAGAGCTCGAGGAGGATGACATTGATAAGTGCTAAAATTAACATATTTTAGCTCCTTAATTTATGTGTGTTAATCCTTTAGTTGTGCTATTTTATGTTGTTTTACTTCCTTTTCATGTTTTTGTCTATTTTTATGTGTTTGAAGGAAAATGAAGCGTTTTTGGAAGTTTTGGGCAACAAGGGCCAATTTTGGGAAAAGCTCGAGTTCGGATTGACCGCACCACACTTAGGCTCGAGTGCATTAGCCCTCGAGCTCAACAGAGGAACAATCAAGCGCAAGTTGCGATCGAGCGCAAGGCATGGTGATCGAGCGCACTTGGGCGACCCGGATGTGGAAAGACTCATTTTTCACTTAAAACTAGGTTTTCTCAACCCAAATTAGACTAGGGTTTTGTTCTCCGATTTTTTATTTTATTTTTTTTTTTTTAATGTTTCCTAGGGTTTCTAGGTCTTTCTAAAGCCTATAAATAGACCTCTAGGCCTCTTAGAAAATAGACAATTCTAGAGAGGAGAATTTGGAGGCTACTTCAAGAAGCGTTTTCCGGTTTCTTCTTTCTCTTTTCTTTTTAGTTTTAGTTTCATTATGTGTAACTAAACAATTGTTAGTGCTAGATTGAAGCCCTAATCATGTCTTTTTAAGTTTAATATTAATGTCTTTGTTTCAATCATATGTGGTTATTTTAATTGATTATGCCTATGTTAATGAATTCCCCTTGTGATTGGAATATGTTAATTAAGTCAATTTAGATGACCAAATCCTTGGGCTCAATAAAGTGACAAAAGAACCTCATCATGGGTTCTTGGCTTAATCAACATGGAAACTCGGAGTAGATACTATGCCGATTCATGTGTTCGTCAATCTCCATAGAATTATGTTTCCCTAAAAAACAAATTATTATATACCATGCCAAATCCTTTAGGGAAGAAAAAAATTAGAGTAGATACCATACCTAATTCGTTGCTTAGGGAGATCAATAACTTAAGGTGTAGATACCATGCCGTTAGATTGACAAACATTAAAATGCCATGTGATTGGAACATTGATCTAATATTTTCTTAATTAGTATGATTTGTGGTGGATATCAAAACCCTAACCTCTTCATTATCTTTATATCTTTTCACCATTGCAAATTTGTGAAAATTTGGCAATTTAATTTGGGAAAATCCATTCTAAATAAAATAAACAATCCTCGTGGGATGATCTTGAATTTGCCCAACTATACTATTGTTGGATTTCGTGCACTTGCAAGTTAAAACGTATTAAGTATTTTCCAATTTAGGTGGGTATTTGGTACAACAAGTTTCTGGTGCCGTTGCAAGGTATTGTTTACTTTTGTTTAGATTATTTTCCTTGCTCTATTTATTTATTTTTATTTGTTTTGATTACCCTTTCCAAGTCCTAGTTGAACTAGGACTTTAAACCTACGAGATTACTAGGATTACTTGGGCTTTTAGGTCTTTCCGAAGCCTATAAATAGACCTCTTAGCCTCATAAATTCAACACACAATTTCAAGGAGAAGAATTGGAGGCTCTTCAAGGAAGTGGTTTTCAGGTTTATTCTTTTCCTTTTTATTTTATTATGAAGATGATTAGCATCAAATTCATGTGTAATTAAATACTTTTGTAGGGCAAGATTGAAACCCTAATTATGTTTCTTTAATATTTCAATATTGGCGCATTTGTGATAATCATATTGTGATGCTTAACTTGATTAATTCCTGGTTTATTGAATTCCTCATATGAATGTGCTTGGCCAACATATGCATGTGGTATGGATTAGTTATTTAAATCAATTTGGATGATTAAGTTCTAGGCTTAATAGAGTAACAAAAGAATCTCCTCACAAGTTTTTAGGTTAATCAACATGAAAAACCGGGAGTAGACACCCATGCCCTAGGTTCCATGTGTTTGTCGATTTTCATAGATTTATGTTTTCTTAAAGAACAACTTAGTATACACCATGCTAAAT
>NC_081549.1:12590979-12592552 GCF_901000735.1 Corylus avellana
TACCAACTTTATTTTATTTTTATTTTTTCTAATTATGCAATATTCTACCAACTTGTACGGAAGTATATTTTCTTTAAGAGGAATGCTAGGCTTATAAACAAGATTTTATAAATAAATTTTTTTTAATAGTATGTACGATGTACATGTTTTTTTAATAAAATTTTTTCAAAGTTTATTCCTACTATTTAAAAAATATGTACTTTTCATGACATGCTCAAATAACACATTATTATTATAAATTTGAAGGAACGCTCCAATTCAATTTGAAGTAACACTCTACCACTCCAAGCCGAAGAAAATCTTTTGGAGCACGAACCTAAATGAGATTAAAATAATGAATCAAAACATTAAGCACAATTTTTTCCAACTAAATTACTTAACCCTAGTGTCACAAATCATAGAAAAAAGTACCGTGCATGTTTTTGCTTCTAGCTAGAAGTTCAAATTAATATTATTCTCATTCTCACAACAATTGGATAGACACACATACATGATAAAGAAACCACACCCTTATCTAATTAATGCTTTGCCCTGAGACAACTCTCACAGGTGCAAACGAAAGTACGAAACCACACTGAATAAATCTAAAAACTCAACTCTGATATAATTTATGTACAATTAAACTGACACGGAGTACCCATATATAAACTATTACATTTACCGATAGTTTTTAATAAAGTAAATTCAATGATTTATGAGCACTCCACGTCAACCCAATTGTACATAAGTTGTTGCTCACTCAGAGATAAAAATAAAAGGGCTGAGGCTGAGATGTAATCATGAAGAATTTTGCCTCAGTGCTGCATGTGTACTCAAAGAAGTTGATTTCCTGCCCTTCCCCGAAGTTCGATCTCCTTGCATATTCGCTCCACTCTCCAATGAGATGCCATCTTTCACCGGCGGTTTTTCTCAAAGTCATGTTCCAGAGTTTCTTGTTAGAATCACAGAAGACAAGTTGGATTGGATTCCCAGACTCAACTTCAGGACAGATTTTGGAAACATTCGACCGTAGAATATAGAGTTTTTGTAAGTCATCTCGTGACAATGTCTTCTTGAAGAGCAACTTAGGCGTGGAGCCGATGAGCACGAGCTGCGGAGCCATGATCCTGTAATAGTTATCAAACAGAGGAAAAAAGAATAAAGTGAAGTGCTTTTCAATAACCAAAAAAAAAATTCTTTCTAATTTTACTTTTCAATTGTTGCAATCAACATTGTATTCCTCAAAAACTTTTACACAAATCGCAACTCAAACTAGGAAGCAAAAAAGTCAATTTTTTTTTTTTTTTTTAGAAAATCACATAGCTAAAAAAATACTTCACTAGTTTTTATTCTCAAAACATAAAACTCAAGTCAATTAATTACACCCCTGCATGAAGTGATCAATGTGAGTATATATATATAATTTTAATACTAGGAATCTTTTGTTTAACTCCAACGAATTGTCCGCCTCAACTACCACAACCAGCATAGCTCTGAATCCATGCATGCAAAGCTATATATAACGAATCACAATCCATGTAAAGTACTTAATCGTTTTAAAAAAAAAGAAGGAGTAAATCATTCTTAAAATAAA
>NC_081549.1:12592572-12594271 GCF_901000735.1 Corylus avellana
GTGGGGTTAGGTGTGCTTTTTAACTTTTCACTAACTTTTTAAAATCTATATAAACGTACCCCCCTCTCTAAATCTCCTTGTCCACCAATCGATCTCATTTGGCTCTTGTCAACCCTTCCACTTATAATTATCAAAGTGAGTGAATCAGTGATGGCTCAATAATACATGGCAATTTTATATATTAGATTAGAATAACTTTGGTGGAAAACTGTCCTTTTAAATCTTTATTCCTTTTTTTTTTTTCTTAATTTGCATGATTTGGTTTTCTCATCCATATATATGTGTGTGTGATTGAGATTGTTAAGATTGAAAATATATGGTTTATTTTAAGAATGATTTTATTCTTTTTTTTTTTAACGAATAAGTACTTTACATGGATTATGATTCGTTATATATATATATATATATATATATATATACTCACATTGATCACTTCATACAGGGGTGTAATTAATTAACTTGAGTTTTATGTTTTGAGAATAAAAACTAGTGAAATATTTTTTTAGCTATGCAATTTTCTAAAATTAAAAAAAAAAAACAAAAAAAGTTGACTTTTTTGCTTACTAGTTTGAGTTGCTATTTGTGTAAAAGTTTTTGAGGAATACAATGTTGATTGCAACAATTGAAAAGTAAAAATAGAAAGATTTTTTTTTTTGGGTTATTGAAAAGCACTTCACTTAATTCTTTTTTCCTCTGTTTGATAACTATTACAGGATCATGGCTCCGCAGCTCGTGCTCATCGGCTCCAAGCCTAAGCTGCTGTTCAAGAAGACATTGTCACGAGATGACTCACAAAAACTCTATATTCCGCGGTCGGAAGTTTCCAAAATCTGTTCCGGAGTTGAGTCTAGGAATCCAATCCAACTTGTCTTCTATGATTCTGACAAGAAACTCTGGAACATGACTTTGAGAAAAACCGCCGGTGAAAGATGGCATCTCATTGGAGAGTGGAGTGGATATGCGAGTAGATGGAACTTTGGGGAAGGGCAGGAAATCAGCTTCTTTGAGTACACATGCAGCACCGGGGCAAAATTCTTTATGATTACATTGAAGCCTCAGCCCTTTTATTTTTTTCTATGAGTGAGCAATAACTCATGTACAATTGGGTTGACGTGAAGTGCTCATGAATCATTGAATTGACTTTATTAAAAACTACCGGTAAATCTAAAAGTTTATATATATATGGGTACTCCGCGAATGTTTAATTGTATATAAATTATATCAGAGTTGAGTTTTTAGATTTATTGAGTGTGGTTTCGTTTGCACCTGCGAGAGTTGTCTCAGGGCAAAGCACTGATTAGATAAGGGTGTGATTTCTTTATCATGTATGTGTGTCTATCCAATTGTTGTGAGAATGGGAATAATATTAATTTGAACTTCTAGCTAGAAGCAAAAACATGCACGGTACTTCTTTTTTCTATGATTTGTGACACTAGGGTTAAGTAATTTAGTTGGAAAAAAAATGTGATTAATGTTTTGATTCATTATTTTAATCTCATTTAGGTTCATGCTCCAAAAGATTTTCTTCGGCTTGGAGTGGTAGAGTGTTACTTCAAATTGAATTGGAGCTTTCCTTCAAATTTATAATAATAATGTGTTATTTGAGCATGTCATGAAAATTACATATTTTTTAAATAGTAGGAATAAACTTTGAAAAAGTTTTATTAAAAAAAATGTACATAGTACATACTATTAAAAA
>NC_081549.1:12594371-12668817 GCF_901000735.1 Corylus avellana
ACCCTTAAGCGTCATTCTGCCCCTGTTGCACTCTAGAACCCCTGCTTGAGTATTTTGTAAGTTGTGAGAGTTCTTGGAGGAGAATGAGGGATTTCTTAGAGGTTTTGCTTGAAGGAGGTAATCTTCTAAGCTTAGCTTGTTTCTTAGTTATTATGTTGTTTAAGTGTTTTTCATAGTTAGCTTAGTTGGTAGAGCTTCTAGTTATGTTGTTGCCCTTAATTTTGATTTAAGTTGGTTTAGCGTTTCACCTTTGTTGAACGGGTTTTCTTATACATGGAGTCTTTGTTTTGAGATAGGAGGTCCTAGGGATCCTTTTGGTAGTTGTAGAACCAGTTTGGGAGGATAGGAGGACGGTTGAACCAAATGAGGTTCTACCTGAACCTTCTGGGCGGACGTACGGCCACGAACCTGGATGTACGGCCAGAAGCGTTCCAAGGAGCGCTACTTTGGCCAGTTGTCTGATAACCTTTGTTGTTATGCCAAATACCCACCTAAATTAATAGGCACATACTTGGTACGTTTTACTCCCAAGTGCACAAGATCAAACGATAGTATAACAGGCAAATACTAGATCATTCCCACGTGGATTGGTAAATTATGTTTAGAAGTAATTTCCTATTTAATTAACAGATAAAATTCAATTGTCACAATTGAATTAAAATAAAGAAATAAAATAAAAGATAAACTAAAACTAAAAAGGATTAGGGTTTTGATATCCATCACTAATCAGACTAATTAAGATAACACTATGCCAAAGCACCAATCATATCAGTATATTTAATGTTTGCTAACCTAAGAGTATGGGGTCTACTCCTTAAGCTATTGATCTCCCTAAGCAACAAATTAGGCATGGGTGTCTACTCTAATTCTTTTCTTTCTTAAAGGATTTAGCATGGGTGTAAACTAAGTTATTTTTTAAGAAAGCATAAATCTGTGGAAATCAACAAACACATGAGGCCTAGGGCATGGGTCTCTATTCCCGGTTCCCCATGTTGATTAACCCAAGAACCCAGTGTGGATTTCTTTTGTTACTCTTATTAAACCCAGGACTCGGTCATCCAAATTGATTTAATTAACTAATCCATACCACATGCATATGTTGATCAGGGTTTAGTCCTTTTACAAGTGGGACTTGGAATACCCTAATATGGAAGGAAAGGGAATTCTGGCCGTAGCTAACTGTTTTCCAGCGCACGGGTATGCTCGATTGCAACCCGTTGCGATCGATCTCCTATGTTAGGTGCTCGATCGCAAATGCAATCGAGGCTGCTTCTTGTGCGCGCGAGCGCAAGGCTGCACTTGCTCGTCTGGACCTCTCTGGAAGTGCACTAAATCGCAGGTCCCTTGCGATAGATCGCACTACCATAATGCTTTTGCTTGCTTCAAATCTTCTATCTTTTTCCCAATTTTGTCCTTTAAGCCCAATACTTCTAGGAATGCTTTCTTTTCTTTCAAACACCTATAAAACAAAGAAAATACAAGAACGAAATAAAATAGCACAAACTAACAAAACTAAGGATTTAACAAATGTAAGTTAAGGGCTAAAATATGAATATTTTGGCACTTAACATATGTTTTCATGTTCTAGGTTCGTTTTAGTTGGATTTAAAACGAATGATAGGTCTTTTCTCAATATTCGTGGTTATGGAGCCTCAAATGGATTTTATGGAGAAGCCTTACAACCCGGGTGAGTACAAACTCACATAGATACTTATTGTTATTTTTCCTTCATTACACGATTATTTTATATATATCAGCCATGCAACTTTTGCAACTCTCATAAAATACATTTTAGAACTACCGTGACCTCTCTTTTGTGAAAACGCATGTTGATTAACAAGATAATGATTATACTTGTAAAACCATGCATGTAAAAGACGGATAAGATTAATTGCACCGTATGCCATGGTACACCGGTACGTGCGGGATAATGGCCATGAGCATACTATACAAGTTAACTTTATGGTCATGTGTGTGTGTGTGTGGGCCTTGGATCTAGTGGTTTTCGTGACCGATACAATCATTGCTAAATGGTTGGTCAGTACAGGACATACACCACTAGTAGCGTGGACCACCCGAGGCTGGACTCGGTCGGGCTACTAGTAGTGGACTATAGCGTACAATGTTCGAGGCACTGGCATTGTATTACAGGTACCTCGGGATAGCGCCAACCCTGTTGAGAAGGAGTAATATCTCGAGTAGATCATACTATTGAACTATGACATGATTATCATATTATAAGCATATATTATATATATATATATATATGCATTCTTGATAAACTGTCATGTCATAATGTTGCATGTGCTTTTTAAACAACTGAGTTCACCACTTAATGACGGGTACATCATGTGCATTTATACTCACTAAGTCGTCAGACTTACCCTTGTATTCTTTCCGTTTTTTTTCTCCTTATGTACAACTATGCTGTTATAGATAGTTTAGCAGAAGATGGATACCACGAAGCATCCAGTTATTTTAGAGGACTTGATCCAGGTGACGCTTGAGGACTTATTGCAAGATTAGGTGGATGCTTATGGTAACTAGTACTTTTGGGTTATCTTTTAGACTTAAGACTTTTTATGCATGCTTGTATATTAAGGTATAGCATGGATCCCTTTTAAAGATGACTTGTATAGTGTGATTTCAGCTACTTTGATGTTCCTTAATAGATACTCTGGTTGTAATAATTAATGTTTATAGACTCTTGATGTTTCCTTTGCTTAGTATCCTCTCTTTTCGAGGAGTAGAAATTCCTGAGTCTTGTTCTTCACAAAATAAGGCTGGGAGACAAACTGTGGAGTTAATTACTAGTTAATTAATTTCCCCGGCATTACAATTGGTTTCAGAGCAGATACTCTTTGGCCATAGGAATGGATCGGTTAAGTATAAGGCGATGATTTATTAGAGCATTTGGCTCCGCGGACCGGAGGAACTGATCTATTAGGTTTAAGGAGATGATCTACCAGAGCCTATGATGGATTAAATTTATACAAGGGATACATATTTTTGAATCTAGATGCCTAATGATCTCGAGGATATTGGACTTGAGGATTGTTGTGCAAATTTTATTAACTCGCAAGTGCACGAATCGTTTGCAATATAATGTTTTGCAAGTCCGAGGTCGAACCCACAAGGAATTGTGTTTTTGAAAGAACAATTTATATCTAAACTAATTTTATCCTAACCTACTTCCAAAAGATATTTGAATTTTTGATTTTGAAAATTAAAAGACTAAACATAGAACAAATAAACTAAGTAAATCAATAGATAAAGGCACTAAAGATGCGGAATCCACACTCACCAAATCATTACAACATACTTTATGTTCATCAATATTAATCCGAAGTTCTCACAATTTAAATCCTATGTATGTTTTACTATGCTTCAGATAATTAATCAAAACTATCCCATATATCAATTCATTGCACAAATCACAAGAGGAATCCAAATTTAATTGAAACACCAAATGTATCCGAAGAACAAATCACAAAGGATATCTAATTTTTAGGCATATAAAACCAAGCAATCAATCATGTGAAATTATCCTAAATCATCAAGTGTATCCTTGAATCACAACAAGATATCTAAGATTCATTTAACACGATTGAAAAGAAGTAAAACAATTGAAATAATAAATTCAAAAAAATCGGAATAATAAAAACATACATAAAAGTAACGTTGTTCTTCATCGATAAGGCTTCATCTCCAACCTTAGTTGAGAATTTAGCTCCACATGACTATGAAACTAAAACCTAAACCTAAACCTAAAGAAAAACTAAACTAAAAAGAAAAGCCGTGGATTACATTCTGTCTCCAAAATTGTCTCCCAAAACTTGTATCTGGAGTTGTATATATTTTCAGGTCTATTTATAGTTTTAGGGAAGTCTTAGAAGCCCTAGTAAACCTAGATAATTCGGAGGTCTGTCTCCCAGTCCAAATAGAAGTCTGAAATCGGAATAGGATTCGTCCAGATTTGTGTCTTTTTATTGTGGGGCGATTTTGGCATAATAACCGTCCGAATTAGGAAAATCCTATTTCACAATGAATTGTATTATTTTGCGTTAACTTTCCAATGCCTCTAAAATCATCTCAATCCAATATTTGAACGAAAATGAATGGTCAAAATACTGAGACGTGTACAGAATTTGATTTTTAATCCAATCCGATTTTGACTCCGATTAGAGAAATTTTGATTTAATCCTCTCCTTTATTGGGTTAAACTTAACCACATCATCTAGGTCTTCTCAAAGTGTGATTTCTTCAAAAATTTGCATTTTTCCCTTTAAAGCTGCAATTTTTCTTCAACAACCTACAAAATACTAAAAACATAAAATTAACCCAAAACATTAAATAACAACATAGCTAAAGGATTAACTAATGTAAATAAAGGGGCCCAAATATGTAATATTTGGCACTTATCAAGGATTCTAGGAATTTGGTATGGTATTGAAGTTAGGACTAGCACCGTTTTGATGATGCAACTTTGGAGATTAGGAATGATCTGCACTAAGATAGTTACATATGGTCTTAAGCTTAGATCTACATTAGGACATTGGATAAGGTGGTAGCTGTGTAGGCGCTTAGTAAGGATCAATTTGCAATTAGGTTTGACATTTTAAGCAAGACACAGAGTGAAGCTTTGAAGTAGGGGCTGATGATTGTTGTGACTACAAAGATGTCACCGCGACCAAGATACGACGATGTTGGGAGCAACGGTGGTAAGGGACCATCCCAGCTCGATGAAAAGATGAGGAACATTCTGAACGCCACCCAAGCATTGGAAACTGTGGCAAGTCTTCTAGTGGGGGCTTTGGTCAACATACGAGGAGAAGGTACTCCAAGTGGAAACAGCGGTTGCTCTTTCAAGGAGTTTTATGAGCATCATTTCCCTGTCTTTAAGGGGAACCTTAACTCTGGAGAAGCAAAGGATTGGCTTATGAATTTGGAGGAGCTGTTATGAGCTATGTATTGCACTGAGGAGCAAAGAGTCAAGTACACGGCCTACAAGTTCTTTGGAGGGGCAAGGCGATGGTGGTACGCTAAGCGAAACTCGCTAGTGATGGAATTAAGAAGCGAGAAGGCTATTACATGGACCCGATTCAAGGAAGAGTTCTGTCGGGAATACTCTCAGAGCTCGAGGAGGATGACATTGATAAGTGCTAAAATTAACATATTTTAGCCCCTTAATTTATGTGTGTTAATCCTTTAGTTGTGCTATTTTATGTTGTTTTACTTCCTTTTCATGTTTTTGTCTATTTTTATGTGTTTGAAGGAAAATGAAGCGTTTTTGGAAGTTTTGGGCAACAAGGGCCAATTTTGGGAAAAGCTCGAGTTCGGATTGACCGCACCACACTTAGGCTCGAGTGCATTAGCCCTCGAGCTCAACAGAGGAACAATCAAGCGCAAGTTGCGATCGAGCGCAAGGCATGGTGATCGAGCGCACTTGGGCGACCCGGATGTGGAAAGACTCATTTTTCACTTAAAACTAGGTTTTCTCAACCCAAATTAGACTAGGGTTTTGTTCTCCGATTTTTTATTTTATTTTTTTTTTTTTAATGTTTCCTAGGGTTTCTAGGTCTTTCTAAAGCCTATAAATAGACCTCTAGGCCTCTTAGAAAATAGACAATTCTAGAGAGGAGAATTTGGAGGCTACTTCAAGAAGCGTTTTCCGGTTTCTTCTTTCTCTTTTCTTTTTAGTTTTAGTTTCATTATGTGTAACTAAACAATTGTTAGTGCTAGATTGAAGCCCTAATCATGTCTTTTTAAGTTTAATATTAATGTCTTTGTTTCAATCATATGTGGTTATTTTAATTGATTATGCCTATGTTAATGAATTCCCCTTGTGATTGGAATATGTTAATTAAGTCAATTTAGATGACCAAATCCTTGGGCTCAATAAAGTGACAAAAGAACCTCATCATGGGTTCTTGGCTTAATCAACATGGAAACTCGGAGTAGATACTATGCCGATTCATGTGTTCGTCAATCTCCATAGAATTATGTTTCCCTAAAAAACAAATTATTATATACCATGCCAAATCCTTTAGGGAAGAAAAAAATTAGAGTAGATACCATACCTAATTCGTTGCTTAGGGAGATCAATAATTTAAGGTGTAGATACCATGCCGTTAGATTGACAAACATTAAAATGCCATGTGATTGGAACATTGATCTAATATTTTCTTAATTAGTATGATTTGTGGTGGATATCAAAACCCTAACCTCTTCATTATCTTTATATCTTTTCACCATTGCAAATTTGTGAAAATTTGGCAATTTAATTTGGGAAAATCCATTCTAAATAAAATAAACAATCCTCGTGGGATGATCTTGAATTTGCCCAACTATACTATTGTTGGATTTCGTGCACTTGCAAGTTAAAACGTATTAAGTATTTTCCAATTTAGGTGGGTATTTGGTACAACAAGTTTCTGGTGCCGTTGCAAGGTATTGTTTACTTTTGTTTAGATTATTTTCCTTGCTCTATTTATTTATTTTTATTTGTTTTGATTACCCTTTCCAAGTCCTAGTTGAACTAGGACTTTAAACCTACGAGATTACTAGGATTACTTGGGCTTTTAGGTCTTTCCGAAGCCTATAAATAGACCTCTTAGCCTCATAAATTCAACACACAATTTCAAGGAGAAGAATTGGAGGCTCTTCAAGGAAGTGGTTTTCAGGTTTATTCTTTTCCTTTTTATTTTATTATGAAGATGATTAGCATCAAATTCATGTGTAATTAAATACTTTTGTAGGGCAAGATTGAAACCCTAATTATGTTTCTTTAATATTTCAATATTGGCGCATTTGTGATAATCATATTGTGATGCTTAACTTGATTAATTCCTGGTTTATTGAATTCCTCATATGAATGTGCTTGGCCAACATATGCATGTGGTATGGATTAGTTATTTAAATCAATTTGGATGATTAAGTTCTAGGCTTAATAGAGTAACAAAAGAATCTCCTCACAAGTTTTTAGGTTAATCAACATGAAAAACCGGGAGTAGACACCCATGCCCTAGGTTCCATGTGTTTGTCGATTTTCATAGATTTATGTTTTCTTAAAGAACAACTTAGTATACACCATGCTAAATCCTTTAAGAAAGAAAAGAATTAGAGTAGACACTCATGCCTAATTCATTGCTTAAGGAAATCAATAGCTTAAGGAGTATACACCCATGCCCTTAGGTTGGCAAACATTAAGTATTCATAATATGATTGGAACATTGGCATATTGTTATATTATTTGAGCATGATTAGTGGTGGATATCAAAGCCCTACCTTTTATCTTTAATCAATCAAAAATCAATATTTCATCTTGTTTTATTTGCGGAATTAATTTTAATTTTACCAATCCTCATGGGAATGATCTCGTACTTGCACCCTATACTATTGTTTTGATATTGTGCACTTGCGAGTTAAAACGCAGCAAATATTATCTATTAATTTAGATAGTATTTGTCACAACATCTTTCCCATTAAATCTAAAACAAGAGGAATATTCCCTATCTCTTTGTTCTCCAACAAAGGATTTGGATTCCTTTTTGAAGTTAGTGTTCCCACAATGCTACATGTGATTACCCAATGTATTAAGGTTATTTCGACCAATGATAGGTCTCACTCTTTGATACATCAAATTAATTTACACTTTACATTTGAGTTCACGAACTCCTTAGGATTTAGAGTAAATGCTATAAGCCGTCATGTGCATACATCATTAGTTATGACATCATTTATAAACAAATGATGATTCACATGGTCCTATTCAGTGTATGCTACATCCCTGCCAATACCCCACATATCAATCTCAAGCCACCTGCTTCTCCAGACCAAGACAAGTCGTTGAAGTTTGATATATTATAGTTTAGATGGAGTTCCCACTGCCATTTACAACTACGAACAGCAAGTTTATAAGTTGTAAGGACCTTTGAATATATTATTCTATGACACCCACACCATCACTCAAATATAATGCATCTTAGGGATCTTACATGAATAGAATCAGACAATACACAATCACACATATATGCCATACAAGAATATAAGTGTATATGTATATTGTTCTATAGTTCTATAATAATAATCAAAACATTATCCAACCAATTGAATTTTTAGACATCATTTCCAACACTGAATGCATGCTAAAACACTTGTCTGATTGTGTCCCCAAACACACTAGTCATGTTGATCTAACAGATCAACTGTAGACTTTAATAGACTTCCAGCAAGGTCTATTCTGGTAAAACAAATTCTCATGTTTGATCCCACTCTTTTAAGAAATATTTCTTTAACCAACATTACTTTGAAGGTTTTATCATTCCCATCTATTTTTCCTTAAGTAATTTAATTCCAATCATATAATTCCCTTAAGACATTTTTGGAAGTATGTCAGACTTAGTTGGAGTACCAACTAGATTTACATAGCTTGATCTTAATGATCTGCATCCATACCATATTATTGTCTTTTGAGATTTGATTCATGTAATGAATCTTAGCTCCCACTCACAATATGGTAGGTATTAGATACTTTAGTAAAATAGGGTACATCTAAAACATTTAAAATGCCTTTAGATGGAATAGAAATTATCCCTTTGTTAAGTATCCGCATGTTTCTAGAATTTCCCATTCTTTCCTTTGAGTTACTCATACAATCTATTTAGGAACTTGGTTGTAAACCAATGTCTTCCTAAATAAGACTCATATAGTAACCAAAACATTTAATTTCTTAAAAATATCTAACAACCAATTGCATTGTGAAATTCATTGTTGTTCTTGAGATATTTTCTCAAAGAAATTAAGGTAGATGATAAGTGCTAAAAATTCATATTTTTAGCCCCTTAATTTATATTTGTTAATCCCTTGTTTTGCTAGTTTGTGCAATTTTCCTTCCTTTTGTGTTTTATGTCTTTTTATAGGTTTTTTAGGAAAATGAAGCAATTCTGGAAATTGGAGCACAAAAGGCAAAAAGTGGGACAAGGCTGGAGATGCGATGACCTACGATCGAGCGCAGCCTTGCACTCAAGCGCACAAGAATAAGACTTGATCGCAGGAGTGCAATCGAGCGCACAGGGGCTGCGAGCGAGCACACCCGTGCGCTGGAGACAACTCAGAATGTGGCCAACCTCCTTTTTTCCTTCCAAATTAGGTTTTCCAAGTCCTAGTTGTAATGGGACTAAAACCTACAAATTTCCTAGGGTTTCTAGAGTTTCTAGGTCTTTCCTAAGCTTATAAATAGACCTCTAAGCTACACAATTTTTAACAGACAATTTCAAGAAGAAGAATTGAAGGCTCTTCAAGGAAACAGTTTTTGGGTTTATTCCTTTCCTTTTTATTTTATTATGAATATGTTTAGCATCAAACTCATGTGTAACTAAACACTTCAGTAGGGCTAGATTGAAGACCTAATTATGTCTCTTTAATATATCAATACTGGCACCTTTGTGATAATCATATTGTGATGTTTAACTTGATTAATTTCTGTTTTATCGAATTCCTCATATGAATGTGTTTGGCCAACATATGCATGTGGTATGCATTAGTTATTTAAGTCAATTTGGATGATCGAGTCCTAGGCTTCATAGAGTAACAAAAGAATCTCCTCACGGGTTCTTGGGTTAATCAACACGGAAAACTAGGAGTAGACACCCATGCCCTAGGTTCTATGTATTTGTCAATTTCCACAGATTTATGCTTTCTTAAAGAATAACTTAGTAGACACTCATGCTAAATCCTTTAAGGAATAAAAGAATTAGAGTAGACACCCATGCCTAATTTGTTGCATAGGGAGATCAATAGTTTAAGGAGTAGACACCCATACCCTTAGGTTGGCAAACTTTAAGTATTCATAATATGATTAAAGCATTGATATATTGTTATATTATTTGAACATGATTAGTAGTGGATATCAAAGCCCTACCTTTATCTTTATTAATTAAAAAATCAATCTTTGTCTTGTTTTAATTACAAAATTAATTTTAAAGATAATTTGCGTCGATCCTCGTGGGAATGATCTTGTACTTGCACCATATGCTACTATTTTGATCTTGTGCACTTACGAGTTAAAACGTACATTTATTCGCCAATTAATTTAGGTGGATATTTGCACAACAGTCGAGCAACTTTCTTAAAATCCCACACTTTCTTTGGTTAAACCAAGATGTGTTTTTAGCTAGGATATCAATCGTATTATGATTTCTTATTCCCAAGAGATACTTCAACATGTAACTTTCTTTGAATTTCTTCAAAGACTCTTATACTTAAATATGTTTGAGTTATCACCAAGTGACTTACTCAATATCTTTTTATAACATATCATAATATTCTAACCAAAACATATTCACTTCCCAACCCTTTCAAAAGAAAAGATTCTCTTGCTCATATCAACCTCTAAGAAAAATTCTAAGACTATGATCTACTGAGATCCAATGGATCCTAGGAATCCATCATGGCCTTTTGAATCTTTGACGTATGAACAAGTAAAATACAAACATGGCAATGTATATGGTTTGCTAGTCTTAAGGATAAACATAGTAATAAGATTCTAAAACATTCATACAAATTATTTGACCATGAGCAATGACTATTGAATAAAGTTTCAATCTTTTATTGGAATTGACATATCTTACAATATCCAATCCATCCTTAAAAAAAAACTCTATTTCCATGGTTTTACATAGTTGTACTTATGATTTTATGACATCTTCTTGGAATCTTCATTTCATTTTGAAATTTCATGTTCCATGTTTTCTTTTCTTGGTTTTCTGGTTTCTTGGAACCTCTACAAACATGAATTAGCACAAAATCTACTACTACCAAAAAAAAAAATGGCATTTTTAAGCCTTTTTTTTTTTTTAATGTCTTTTCACTCAAATGGCACAAAAACATTTTATTGTCGTTTCGCCCAAAATCTAATTTTGTACTGTTTACTGTACAAATGACATAAATTTAAAACATTATAACCGTTTACTGTTCAAACGTCATAAATTCTGTAATTTGTGTCATTTGTATAGTAAACGACATAGTTTTTTTAATAATGTTTACTGTATAAATGTTATTAAATTTTTAAGTTATGTCGTTTGTATAGTAAATGACATAAATTTTATTTTCATTTGCTGTACAACTGACGCAACTTAAAAATTCATGCAGGTTGTACAATAAACATCTATAAAAAATTATGCCATTTACTGTACGAACGATATAAATTTAGTATATTGTGCCGGTTGTATGACAAAAACCATAAAATTTATGCCGTTTGGACAGTAAAAACTGCAGCATTGCACAATTAATTAGAGCCCTGATTTAATTTCCCACCCCTTTCTCTCTCCCTCACCTGGCCGCACGCATCCCCTGTTTCTCTCCTACAAATTTTTTCCCCCCATGCCTTCTCTCTGACTTCTCTCTCCCCCACGTAACCCCCCTCTCTCTCTCTCTCCCCTCTATAGCCTCTCTCTTCTTCTTTCCTCTTTACCCTTCTTCCTCTCTTACTTTTTTTCACATACTTTAATTTCATTTCATTTCTTTTTTCAATATTTTTCAATACTCTCGTCTTCCTTTCTTCTTCTTCTTTCCTCTTTAACCTTCTTGTTCCTCTCTTATTTTTTTTTTTCAAATCCATGGGCTCTTGAACACGCCGAATACATGCAGACAAACACGTCGGCCTAAATGATCGCTTGAGCATGCATCTCGAACTACTTGGTCTGGATGACAGGAGCTGATGCACGGTGTCGAACAACCTCAACGATGTTGCCGGTGCCGGCCTCGCCCTTGGCCGGCATCAAACAGAGGACGCCGACCCAACAAACTCCGCTGGCATCAACATAGGATGCAGCGAAGCTTGTTGGCGTCGATGTCAACAAATTAATTGATAATTAAAAAAATATAAATAATTTTTTAAAAATATAAAATAATTTAATGACGTTTGAATATTTAACATCATAAAATTTAATGTGGTATACTGTTCAAACGACATTAAAATTGATGCCACTTGAACAGTAAATGTCATTATTGTATTTAATCTCATTTACTATTCAAACGACATAAATTAATGTTGTTTGCATCTTAAACGTCAGGAACTTAATTTCTATGTGGAAGGTTAATGCAGTTTACTCAAATGGCATTATTCAAACGTCATTACCTATTTAGTGACATTTTTGTAGCATTAAGTGGCATTAAATGCCCCCTTTTTTTTTTTTTTTTTTTTTCTTGTGTACACACTAGGAATTCTAATGGATTTATGCTAAAACATGTATCATTTTAAAATAAAGACTTTTAACTTAACTTTTGAATGCCAGATACTTGAGACAATTTCTCAACTAGTGACCATCCTCATTCAATGCAAATGTATGTTGTTTACTTTTGTGGTTTAAAACCATGGGTTCAAGGTGCAAGATTAGGAGCTTTTTGGTAGCTTTCAATTTTTTCGTCAGATAGGCGTCATGAGGGGCTCATGACAGCACTTTAAGAAGTACTCTTTGTTTTCTTATCAGATGGCATGTTATAACAGGCTCACAACTGCACTTCAAAGAATGCTTCCTGGTTTCTCGTTAGATGGAACAACATGTCGAGCTCATGACGTGGTTTAAAGAATGCTCCCTGGTTTCTCTTCAGATGGAATGTCACGACGGGCACGTGACGTGACTCAAGAATGAGCTCCCTATTTGCTCATCAAATGGCTCGTCAGGACGGGCTCATGACGTGACTGAAGAAAAAGCTTCCTGTTTTCTAGTCAGATGGCTCATCAGGACGAACTTGTGATGGGACTGAGATGGCCTTACTCTTCACATCATGAAAAGACTCTTTTCCCGTTAAGAGTTGAAAAATTCCAGATCTTAGATTTGCGTATTTTGTTCATCATGTCTTAACACGAAATGAGCCCCGTTAAGACGTGATGAGTAAAATTTCATCCCTATAAAGTCCATTTCCTGTCACTGTTCACATTAGACTTTTTGGGTGATTTTTTCGATAGTTTCAAAAGTTTTCCTCCAAGCACTTTGTTCCCGCGAGTTGGTTTCCAAGAGAGGACGTGGTGAAAGCTTCAGATTGTCCTTATCTTGATGTGTTGATTGTCGTTCCACAATTTACAACCGTATTTGTTCTACAACTGTGAAGAAGCCTACCGAAGGGTCGGTGAGGAAATGAGCTCCATGAAGATGGTGAGTTAGCCGACAAGCAAGCAAACTTGTTGTTATTACAGAGTCTAGAGACTTACAAAGGTTTCTTATGAATCTTCGTATAATGATTTCCCGAGTTTGGCTGCCCCAGAGTGCTTTTTCCGTTTGATTGGTTCAAAGGGTTTTCCACTCCGTCAACAAGTTTTTGTTGTTGTGGTTGTGATGATTTCATTTCCTCTATGCATATTAATTATGTTTATACATTATCTTTCGTATTAATTGGTATTTGGGGGTAGAACATGATCCTCGTGTTATATCAACAACAACAGCCCAATCTATGTAATTTAAAACATCCTCCTTCAGGGAGCATGGCCTAGGGCCTAGGCGATGCGCATTTAGTTACTATGATCTAGGTGAGACTACCATCTCATAATTAACACCTCAAAATGTTAACATCTTGCCGTCTTGTTGCAGGCTCTAACTTTAAGATAACATTGCTCCTTTAGGGAGGTTACTATCTTAAGACAGTCAAGTATATACTATCAATTAGGTTTGATGTGACTGTCAAGTAACTCCACAATACCGTGGTCATCATTGATACATAACCACATCTCCTCTATCCCTTCAAGAAATCCTTTTGTAATCTATGAAGCAAAAAACACCCTCCTTTAGGGAGCATGGCCAAGGATTAAGGTGAGGTGCCTTTTATGTCATCCTTACAACGGATCAATGATGGAGATTGCGAGAACCAAAATTCCACATGTCGCTACAGGAATTCTGAAAATTCCAAATTCGTTGACCAATGAAGAACGAACCATAATTCTTTCAATATAAATCAAAACGTGAATCCGTTCGAACCATTGCGTCAACCACGTATTTTTCATATGAAAAAATGTGCTCAAATATTTTTAGTACTTGTCTAAACATCCTAGAAAAATTCGTAATAACAATAATCTTCGCTGTGGAAGACAACAATACTGTTCTAATAAGTAAATTAAAATAAAATAAAATAGTCTTATGAAGCGGAGGTCACTAATTCGAATCCCCCCTCTCCTCCCCTCTTGTGTGGACATGTCAAAAAATAAAATACCAAACGTGTTCCGATTGACTTGAAACGTTCCAGATCATAACCTTACATGTTATAAAACATGTTTTAAGGTTTGGAACCATCAATCAAAATGTTGGAACTTTTTGGAAAAGACAAAAGCCAACAACAATCTAAACCATGTTTTCTTGAAGAAGGCTTTCATACCCGTTGTTGGAATCGATTGCATAAATTTCAAAAATTTAGTTTTTACGCAGCGGAATAAAGCATAATCTCCAAGACCTTTAGCCATCAAGATAAACATATTTTAAATCATGTTTCATATGACATGGGATTATTGTTAAGCCTTTTGTTTTTTATTTTTGCCAATTGCCAAAACACTAATCCGACGAAAAGAAAATTCTAGATTTAACATAGTATTAAAGCTAGAAGTCCTAAGTTCAAATCCCGATTCTGTCAATTCACCCCCATTTAAATTAAATATTTCACGTGTTGTGTCTCATTTATTAAAAAAGAGTTTGAGCCCACACATGAAGGGGAATGCCAAAGTAATAATATTTAAATTAAATATTCCACGTGTTGTGTCTCACCTATTAAAAGAGAGTTTGAGCTCATACGTGAAGGGGAATGCCAAAGTAATAATATTTACATTAAATATTCTACGTGTTGTGTCTCACCTATTAAAATGGAGTTTGAGCTCACACGTGAGGGGAATGTTAAAGTAATGATTAAATAATTAAATTTACCTCTTCCTATCAACTTAAGCTTTTAAGATAACGGGTAATTTAATAAGATTATCTCTTATTATATAGCATTTAGATATTCGTGTTCATTCATCTATTATCCAATATCAATGGTGGAAGTGGACCATCTAAAGTCAAGATGTTATCCTATCCTCACCAAATTAGCTATTTTGGTGAGACAAATTGCCGAAAACAACAAGAAAGTCTCCCCAGCAATTTTGCTGAACTTCTTTTGGTGAGTGAATCCAAACAATAAAATATCAATACATTCTCTCTCCTTCCTTTTTTTTTTTCCTATTTTATTTTTCTTTGTTATTCTCCAGTCTTCTCTCTTTGTTAGAAAGGTCCTGGGTTTTCTTTGGTGTCTTTGGGGCTGATTCGGCTGAACGTTGGCTTAGTCACTTGAAATCGTATTTTGACAAATACCCAATATCATATTTTGGCAAATGCCCATATCCTGTTTTGTAGAAAGAGTGTCTTTATGTTTCTATCTACCTTGTGTTGTTGAGGTGATTTTAAATGAGATAGAACATTGAAAATTGGGGGAATTGCAATTCCTTGTCTTCATCCATTGTGATTCTTAGCATGGGAGATATGTTCTACATGAATATTTTACAGGGAAATTCTATCATGGGCAATACATTTTTGGGGGAATCTCAACTAGTTTCCATATTTTCTTATCATTCTAAAAAATGTGTTGGCTAGACAAAGACAAATATTAAAAAATATGATTGTTAGAAAAATATGTTTTCTAATCTGACGTTCATAACCGTCCACTCTTATTCCATAAGGCGTCCCCTCCGAAATCCGAACTCAAGATATGGTGCTTGGTTGTGATACTGAATAATACAAATTTAGGATATAACTTACTATTGAAAACCGACTTGCAATGGAAGGGTGACCAATAGCTTATTATATACACATTATTAAGATTGCACTTAAATCATGTAGAAGCGATATCAGATTCATTGCATCTAGACCGAATTCAATCTGTTCTCTTAATCTTCTTCTTTTCTCGGATTTTGGTGTACATAAATTCAGAGTTGAATTTTGTAGAAAAAAATTGATATTTTCAAAAACGGGGGTTGTTTGCCAATGGACCTAAAAAAAAGTCTCAAACTATTCAACTTCAACATTCTTATTACATTTTACTATTATTTAAATAAAAAACTCACTATAAAACAAAATTTTTCTCACTTTTTCATATCAAACATTCTTTCTTTGTTCATACATCAATCAAATTTTGCTACTGCTCTAAACTACTTTCTTTTTTCAAGCAAATGGCAAACGAATTGAGATCCCCTTCGATTGAGGAGAAATTGAAGATTCTTCAATTGTTAATCGTAGCTCTTCATTTTAAATTCAATGGTCTATAAAATGCCAGCTGCTTTTATATAATCGAGGCATTAAATGCTGATTTTTGTTTTATCGAGGTTTAAACAATTTTATAAACCATTTAATTTAAAATGAAGGACCATGATTAACAATTGAAGAATCTCTAATTTCTCTCTAATCGGAGAGAATCCGAATCATGGCAAACAGCCCATGAGAACCATCTAGCGTGACTCTGTTGGGAACAAAAAGGTGAGGTGGTAACCCATTTTGGGCATCACATTGTGTATATCCAACATGATATTATTATAAGTTCTTTTTGCTTTTTTCTCAATTTCTTAGTAGTTGTTGTCGTTGTTCTTTTATCTTTTGGGGCAAATTTAATAAAGACATCAAAAGTGCGGCGCAAAGTACGGAGTCCGTACAACCAATGCAAGCGAGTTTTGTTCCGTTGGGGTTGGGGTTGGGGCAAACAATTTCGTCTTTTATATTACACCATAATTAAAAGATACAAAAGTAGTGTATTTTGAATTATTTATTAAGGCTTTTGTTTAAAAAGAAAAAAAAAATTACTTAAAAAAAACGTAATAATATGTTTCAATGAGCCCATTTTGTAAAGAGTTTTTTTTTTTGAATAACAATAAAACAATGATTATTGTGACATAAAGGTAGAAAAATATTTAAATTTTTTATAAAATAAAATTGAAGAAAATTATTTGGTAATACTTGGAAGAAATAAAAAAAGAAAAGTAGTATGTTACCAAACACAGTCTTCTTTACACACAAACCAACAAGTAGATAAAAGTTAAGAAAGTCGCATGATTCCCCCATTGGATATGAAGTCAAAACAAAATTAAATGAATATAGTTGTGAAGTTTGACATATTAAATTAAATAAGTTAAATTAAGGATGACCTATATAGTCTTATTCTTATGCTTCAACATAACTCGAACCGGACATACAATATAATGGTAATTAAATGGGTCATGACTCATGTTAAGGGTTATAGGAGATAAGTTTAATGATGAGTTTGGGTGTACCATTACCTGCAACATAATGGTAGGCAATTTTGACATATCTCGCAAAAACTAACACAAACTCAATAGAAAATTAGAAGGTTATGATTGACGAGTTTAATCTATTTAATTAAATAAATAAAATTAGTATTGACCTATATAATTTTATACACATTTCTCAATAGGATCCAAATCAACACCCTAACTTAGAATTGCTGACCATAATAAAAGTCCATAGCAAGTCCAAAATATTTGATTTTATTTGACTCTTCCTGTATTTGCGGAGCTGTTATTGAAAAGATCAAAGCGATGGTGATCGCATGCCATTAGATAGTCAAAGAAAATCGTTGACTGATATTGCCAATGCCCAATGGTGTTGGCTTAGTCATTTTCTACCAACTTTATTTTATTTTTATCTTTTCTAATTTTGCAATATTCTACCAACTTGTACGGAAGTATATTTTCTTTTAGAGGAATGCTAGGCTTATAAACAAGATTTTACAAATAATTTTTTTTTAATAGTATGTACGATGTACATGTGTTTTTTAATAAAAAATTTTCAAAGTTTATTCCTACCATTTAAAAAATATGTATTTTTCATGACATGCTCAAATAACACATTATTATTATAAATTTGAAGGAACGCTCCAATTCAATTTGAAGTAACACTCTACCACACCAAGCTGAAGAAAATCTTTTGGAGCATGAACCCAAATGAGATTAAAATAATGAATCAAAACATTAAGCACATTTTTTTTCCAACCAAATTACTTACCCTAGTGTCACAAATCATAGAAAAAATAAGTATTGTGCATGTTTTTGCTTCTACCTAGAAGTTCAAATTAATATTATTCTCATTCTCACAACAATTGGATAGACACACATACATGATAAAGAAACCACACCCTTATCTAATCAGTGCTTTGCCCTGAGACAACTCTCGCAGGTGCAAACGAAACCACACTCAATAAATCTAAAAACTCAACTCTGATATAATTTATATACAATTAAACTGACACGGAGTACCCATATATATATAAACTATTAGATTTACCAGTAGTTTTTAATAAAGTGAATTCAATAATTTTTGACCACTCCACATCAACCCAATTGTACATGAGTTATTGCTCACCCATAGAAAAAAATAAAAGGGCTGAGGCTGAGATGTAATCATAACGAATTTTGCCCCGGTGCTGCACGTGTACTCAAAGAAGCTGATTTCCTGCCCTTCCCCAAAGTTCCATCTACTCGCATATCCACTCCACTCTCCAATGAGATGCCATCTTCCACCGGCGGTTTTTCTCAAAGTCATGTTCCAGAGTTTCTTGTCAGAATCATAGAAGACAAGTTGGATTGGATTCCCAGACTCAACTTCGGGACAGATTTTGGAAACTTCCGACCGCGTAATATAGAGTTTTTGTGAGCCATCTCATGACAATGTCTTCTTGAACAACAGCTTAGGCTTGGAGCCGATGAGCACGAGCTACGGAGCCATGATCCTGTAATAGTTATCAAATAGAGGAAAAAAGAATAAAGTGAAGTGCTTTCAATAACCCAAAAAAAATATATATATATCTATCTATTTTTACTTTTCAATTGTTGCAATCAACATTGTATTCCTCAAAAACTTTTACACAAATAGCAACTCAAACTAGGAAGCAAAAAAGTCAACTTTTTTTTTTAATTTTAGAAAATTACATAGCTAAAAAAAATATTTCACTAGTTTTTATTCTCAAAACATAAAACTCAAGTTAATTAATTACACCCCTGCATGAAGTGATCAATGTGAGTATATATATATAAAATTTTAATACTAGGAATCTTTTGTTTAACTCCAACGAATTGCCCGCCTCAATTACCACAACCAGCATAGCTCTGAATCCATGCATGCAAAGCTATATATATATATATATATATATATATATATATATATATATAACGAATCACAATCCATGTAAAGTACTTAATCGTTAAAAAAAAAAAAGAGTAAAATCATTCTTAAAATAAACCGTATATTTTCAATCTTAACAATCTAAATCTCTCTCACACACACACACACACACATATATATATATATATATATATATGGATCAGAAAACCAAATCATGCAAATTAAGAAAAAAAAAAAAAGAATAAAGATTTAAAAAGACAGCTTTCCACCAAAGTTCTTCTAATCTAATATATAAAATTGCCATATGTTCTTGAGCCATCACTGATTCACTCACTCTGATAATTATAACTGGAAGGATTGACAATAGCCAAATGAGATCAATTGGTGTACAAAGAGATTTAGAGAGGGGGGTACGTTTATATAGATTTTAAAAAGTTAGTAAAAAGTTAAAAATCACACCTAACCCCACTAATTATATTTGCAACAATTGTCACATTGATCACTTCCTATTAGGGGTGTCAACCCGGTCCGATTTTTCGGTTTTTGGCCAAAATCGGAACCGAAACCGGGGTATCCCGGTTCTCAATTTTGAGAAACCGGAACCGGAACTGGGACCCAGGTTAACGGCCGGTTCCGGTTTTACCCTGTCCGGTAACCGGTTTTTAAAAAAAATTGATTTTTTGGCTTATTTTAGGTATTGGGCCTAAAATAAGCCAATTTTTTTTCATAAGTTGGCCCATTTTTTTAAAAATCTATTAGTTTCTTTGTCTAAATTAAATAGGCTTTGTTGTGATTGTTCCAAATAATTAAAAAATAAACCTAAAAAAGTCCAAAAATCCTAAAAAATCTATGTTTTTGCCTATTTGGGCCTTAGAAATAAAAATTTAATTTTTTAAAATACCCTAAACCTGAACCTAAGTGTAAAAAATATTAATATATATAATATATATATATATTAATATATAAATATAATAATATATAAATATTATTAAATAAAATGGAAACCCGATTCCGGTATTCCCAAAAAAAACCGGAACCGAAACCGAGGTACCCAGTTTTTGGATTTTTCAAACCGGAACCGGGACCCCGGTTTCCCAGTTTCCCGGTTTTCCGGTTCCGGTTCCGGTTTCCCGGTAATTTTCTTTTATAGGTTATACTTTTTTTATTCATTCAAATTAATTTGTGTATGTTGCTCTTGATTCTATAATGTTAGTACCAACGAGCTTTTATTTCAAGTAAACATAATTTAATTCAATAAAGTTATTGGAGTAATGCTATATATTAGTAATATTATATATCACCTTTTTATTGTTTTTATATTATCACTTTTTTATTTTTTTTTATTATCACCTTTTTATAGTTTTTTTTTTTTTTGACTTTTAAAATTATTATTAGATTTAGAATAAATTATTATTAATTTAATTATGATTTTAAAAAGCTACATGATTATTCAATGCTATATATCAATCATTATCTTACTATATTAAAAAACTCAACTTAATTTTTTATTTTTATTTTTAGTAAGTGATGGTATCGAATTGAAGCAGATAATTAAGCGTGTGTCAGCATGCATCACTAGATAATCAATTTATGTGGTGGTTAATTAATGAATTTGTACAAACAAAAAGATCAGATCACAACCGTACGTTGTGTTGGAACAAAACTTTGCTTAACGTGTACGTTGGCCTGGGTTTACTTGGAGGCGTGCTGCTGTAATGGGGATGTCTATTGGAACCGAATTGAGATTTCTTACCAAGCGTAAGACATCTTATCCTTTTTTTTCAAAAAAAATAAAAATAAAAATTGAAGAAAATAAATATTAAAGAGAAATTCAAATTTGAGATATTAGCACTAAATTTAAGATGATAAAATCATTTTTAAGTGATACCATCCATAAATGGTTAACCTTCCACCCCTAGGTTTTAGTTTTAAATTCAAAAATAAATTTTGAAGCATTAGAAACTAAATATTAACTCATAAAAATTTAACCAAAAATAAATAAATAAATAACAAAATCTAGCAGGACTACGAAGAGAGAGATTTTTCTACATTTTTTTTTTTTTTAATAAAGCCACGTCAGACTTTGGCAGACACTTGTCAGACTCTTGGCAGCCAGATAGCAGGACTCATTGGAACCTCCTGGTCCTATTTAATAATTTGTTTGAGATTATTATTATAGCCTTTTAATTTATTAGTAATTTTAAAAGTTACATCACAGTTGAGAGGGCACCAGAAAAACACTAAAAAAATACTTAGCATTTTTCAATTTGGTTTAGCCAAATTATTACAAAGATAAATATTTGGACAGTTAAAAATTTTTGTGAACAAATAATTTCATTACGAGGGAAATTCTCTCATAATGTCGTACTGTTAAATTATCTCTTAACGTACCATTTATGTGAAACACACCATATATGTCATCGTTTGTTGTCTTTTTCTTTTTCTTTTTTTTGATAAATAATTTGTGTCACTATTTTAATCATATTTTTTCCGTTTCATCTTACAAATCAATCATTAGATTTTGAGTAATTTTACAAGTCACTCTTGTGTTTCTCTTGAGTCCCTCCAAGATTGATGTGGTTATTAAATTCACAATTTGATCAAAATCCAATAATGATTGATCACAAGCCTAATGGTGAATTTAATAGTCACATCATTCTTGGAAGGACTCAAGAGGAATACAATAGGGACTTGTAGCATTACTCTTAGATTTGTAGACTTATGTGAACCACACATAAGTCAATAGTGCATTCTCACAAATTTAATGGTTGATTTATTAAATTTGTAGGAGAAATATGTGCAAACCGTTAATGCATAGTTACCTCATATTTGGCTCATTCTCCTACAAATTCAATAAATCAACTATTAGATTTGTGAGGTCTACCATTAACTTATGTGAGGTCCACATAAGTCCACAAATTTAATGGTTGATTTCTAAGATGAGATTGCCCGAATATTTAGCATTTCTTTTTTTCAAAATAATAAATCTCATAAAATTGTAACACATCATTTAAGAACTAACTTTTAAAAACAAAAAAGTTGGAAAGTGTGTCACTTTCTCTTCTGCTTTTAGCTTTTCAAACCTTGGATATACAAAATTGATGGTATCTCACCGACCAATTGCTCTCGTGCAAGTAGACCCAATGATAGGCCTAACTAACTTTGTTTGAATTTTTTTTTTTTTTTTCATGGGTGAATTTTTTTCTGATGACATATATCATTTTAAAGTATTAATTACTACAAACTAAATTTATAATTTCATTTTATAAATTTAAAATTTTAGGACACTAGATGATTTAATATATAATCCTAACATTGGTTTGAAATTTGAATCGAGTACGAGACTCTCCTTAAGACGACCCCACTTGACGGAAGGTACAATGTCTACAATACCATCCGCTTTGTCCACGTTACTGTCTTCTACATAACGCCAAAAAAACATTGTTTCTAGGTACACGTGTGGTCTTAGTGAAAGAAAGAAAGATATGTGTGGACTTTCATATGTTTATTTTTCTTTTTGACAAACACAAACAAACATAAGTCTACATATTAATTAATTAAATGTTTAAATATAAAAAATGTCACACTTAAACTTTTTGCTTTAGGCCTCAAAATATATGGAGCCGCCTGGTAAGCAAGTCCACAAATTTTTGTTGCTGCTGCTTTTTCAAGTCCATCACATCTATCATCAATGCTACTAGAAAGTCCATCAAATCATGTTCCGTAATGATTATGGTGGTGTTTGGTAAATGTGTTGGCCTAAACACTGTAATTGATGTAGATTGATGTGAAAAAAAAAAAAAAAAAAAAAAGTAAGAATGTTTTATATAAAAAAGTAAAAAAGTGGTATGGAAAAGTGAAAAAATTTGTTTTGTAGTGATTTTTTTATTTGAAAAATAATAAAAAGTGAATGATGTGATATAAAAAGTTAAAAAATTAAAATGTTTTGATGTTAATTTTTTGGAAAATGGTGATGAACAGTGTCTAAGCCAACTCCAACCCTTTTACCAAACAAGGCCTATATGACTTTGTTCTAGCTTTTAAAACTGCTTGGAATTGCATTAGAAATTTAAAGAATTTAAAAAGTATTTTTAGTACCTAAATAGTTATGTCAAACAAAAGTTAACATGTTTGGTAAAAATTTTTAAAAGTACTTTTTAAACTTTTTTACTCTAAAAATAGCCAAAATGCACTTTTAGTAAAAGTTTAAAAATAAAGCTTTTGCCAAAAAATATTTTTTGACTTAAAAACCTTATTTCTCAAAATCTATCTCAAATCTAATTATATTTTGAGACGTGATGAAAGCAATTTTTACAGATTTTTTTTATTAAATTTAACATAAGGAAAATAAAATACAAGAATTAAATCTATGTTGACATGACAGCTTTTATTATATTTTTCTTATATATCAACATGACAATTCATAATTAAGTGTAGGGTGGAATAGAACATAACTAAATTGACAATGATACAGCTTGACGTAATGAAATTACAAAGACAAACAATAATAGAGTGACAATTCTTTTTAAAATTGAGAATCAATCAAAGATTCGAGGTATAATAAAAAAGAAAAACACTCTCATAGAACCATTTATTGTTGATAATCAACCAAAACAAATCAAAGGTGCATTCTTAGGTCGCTCATAGTTTGTTTTGATAGAAAATAAAACCTACACCTATAAAATCAAAATAAGTCGAATACAAAAGCAACTAGTTTGAACTAAGCCAATGACCAATTTGGATTGGTAAAAACATTTCAACTAATTCTAACTAAACTCACATCATTACATTTCATTTGCTATCACTCGCGCTCAAGATGAAGGGAAGAGATTAACAACATTCATCTTGGAAACTAAATGAGTAAAAGGACTAAACCCAAGAGCTTTAGTAAATAAATCAGGAATTTGATGTTGAGTACTAACCTGTAGAGTCCGAATCATCCCTTCTTGAATCTTGTCTCTCACTAATATGATGTAAAGCTTCGTGGAAATCAATTAACTGGTAATTGATTCCATGGTTCATCTCCCAACCTTATCCCTCGTGGGACAAGATTCAGGGATTTTAACTTCTCCTAAACGAGAGAATACAATGAAAGACTTTAACTACAGGAATAGAAAGCAACAACTAGATACAACAAATGTAATCTCTAGAATAACGATAAAGCATCATGATATAAATAGGTCATCAAATGTGTTGGTTAAAGACCGATCATCAAAATATTACATCCCCAAAATAACAATGTTTGAAAATAAGATACTAAGATTAATGCCTAATTTTGAATAATGCCAAGGAGATAACAATCTCAATCATATCTGCCCGTGTGGTTCCTCAATCATCCCACATGAACTTTAGCTACAGTGGATCCATGTTTTCAAAAACGACTCTAATCAAGTCCTAAGCAATCACCCAAGTCCCATCTATAAGCATCCTCCTTTATACTAACTAAACTGTACATTATATACATAATGGAGGGAGAAAAATAAAGGGATAAGTCTAAAGACTTAGTGAATGTTAATGCACATAATACTCATGCTATTTTAGTAATGAACTCCGTTTGCTAAATAATGCAGCATTTTAGGTATGACAGATAATCATGGATGCAATATAGATATAATACATAATTATAATCGTGAGTAACGGTGATAGTTCAACAGTATAGTCTACCCGAGATATTACACCTTCTCAGCAGGGTTTGCATATCCCGAAGGACATGTAATACAATGTCGATGCGCCGACCATTGTACACTACCGTCCATAACACTAGCAATCCAACTAAGTCCGACCTCGGGTGGCCCACGCTACTATTGATGTACGTCCTATAGTGACCGCCTGTTAAGGTTGTGCTAGTCACAAAACAACAATTGGATCCAAGTCCCATATATCACACATGCATTAACCATAAAGTTAAGATATAGTAAGCCCATAGCTGTTATCCTGCACGTAACGATGTATCATGCCATACGATGCAAGTAATCTTGTCCGCATTTTACATGCATGCTTTTTACAAGTCTCATTGCCATTATCTTGTTAAGCAACACATTTTTACATCACATCAATTACATTTTACTATTATTCAAAAAAAAAAATTACTACAAAACAAAATTTTTTTCACTTGTCCATATGAAACATTCTTTCTTTTTTCATACATCAATCAAATTTTGCTACTACTCTAAAGTACTTTCTTTTTTCAAGCTAATGGCAAACGAATTGAGATCCCCTTTAATTGAGGAGAAATTGAAAATTCTTCAATTGTTAATCGTGGCCCTTTATTTTAAATTCAATGATCTATAAAATGTTAGCTGCTGTTGTATAATTGAGGCATTAAATGCTGGCTTTTGTTTTACCGAGGTTTAAAATAAACCATTTAATCTAAAATGAAGAATCACGATTAACAATTGAAGAATCTGTAATTTTTCCCCAATTAGAGAGGATACTCCAACATGGCGAACAGCCCATGAGGACCATCTAGCGACTAGCGTGACTCTGAGGGGAACGAAAAGGTGAGGTGGTAGGCGATTTGGGCATCACATCTTTTATATCCGACATGATATTATTATAAGAAGTTCTTTTTGCCTTTTTCTCAATTTCTTAGTAGTTGTTGTCATTGTTCTTTTATCTTTTGGGGCAAACTTACTAAAGGTAGAAAAATATTTAAATTTTTTATAAAATAAAATTGAAGAAAATTATTTGGTAATACGAGAATAAAAAAGCTTAACTTTTTTTTTTTAAAAAAAAAAAAAAATTTTGGAAGAAAAAAAAAAAGAAAAAGAAAAGAGTAGTGTGTTACCAAACACACTGTCTTCTTTACACACGAACCAACAAATAGATAAAAGTTAAGAAAGTCACATGATTCGTCAATTGGATTTGAACTCAAAACAAAACAAAATGAATATAGTTGAGAAGTTTGACATATTTAATTAAATGAGTCAAACTAAGGATGATTTATATAATCTTATTCTTATGCTTCAACATGACTCGAACCCGACATACGATATAATGGTAACTAAATAGGTTATGACTCATGTTAAGGGTTATGATTGATGAGTTTAATGATGAGTTTGGGTGTACCATTACCCGTGATATAATTATAGGCAATTTTGACATATCTCGCAAAACCGACATAAACTCAATATAAAATTAGAGAGCTATGATTGATGAGTTTAATCCATTTAATTAAATAAATCAAATTAATATTAACCTATATAATCTTATATAGATTTCTCAATACGATCCAAACCAACACCCATACTTAGAATTGCCGACCCTAATAAAAGTCCATAGCAAGTCCAAAATATTTGATTTTATTTGACTCTTCCCTTATTTGCAGAGCTGTTATTGAAAAGATCGAAGCGATAGTGATCGCATGCCATTAGATAGTCAAAGAAAATCGTTGACTGAGATTGCCAATGGTGTTGGCTTAGGCATTTTCTACCAACTTTATTTTATTTTTATTTTTTCTAATTATGTAATATTCTACCAACTTGTACGGAAGTATATTTTCTTTGAGAGGAATGCTAGGCTTATAAATAAGATTTTACAAATAAATTTTTACAACATGACGTGGCACCCAATCATATTGTGCCACGTCATGTTATAAAATTTTTTTTGTAAAATTTATTTGTAAGCCTAACATTTTTCTTCCTATTATATACCATATTAGAAGTACATAATTTTTTTAATAATATGTACGATGTACATGTTTTTTTAATAAAAATTTTTCAAAGTTTATTCCTACTATTTAAAAAATATGTACTTTTCATGACATACTCAAATAACACATTATTATTATAAATTTGAAGGAACGCTCCAATTCAATTTGAAGTAACACTCTACCACTCCAAGCCGAAGAAAATCTTTTGGAGCATGAACCTAAATGAGATTAAAATAATGAATCAAAACATTAAGCACAATTTTTTCCAACTAAATTACTTAACCCTAGTGTCACAAAATATAGAAAAAAGAAGTACCGTGCATGTTTTTGCTTCTAGCTAGAAGTTCAAATTAATATTATTTTCATTCTCACAACAATTGGATAGACACACATACATGATAAAGAAACCACACCCTTATCTAATCAGTGCTTTGCCCTGAGACAACTCTCGCAGGTGCAAACGAAACCACACTCAATAAATCTAAAAACTCAACTATGATATAATTTATGTACAATTAAACTGACACGGAGTACCCATATATAAACTATTAGATTTACCGGTAGTTTTTAATAAAGTCAATTCAATGATTTATGAGCACTCCACGTCAACCCAATTGTACATGAGTTATTGCTCACTCATAATAAAAGGGCTGAGGTTGAGATGTAATCATAAAGAATGTTGCCCCGGTGCTCCATGTGCTGCATGTGTACTCAAAGAAGCTGATTTCCTGCCCTTCCCCGAAGTTCGATTTCCTTGCATATTCGCTCCACTCTCCAATGAGATGCCATCTTTCACCGGCGGTTTTTCTCAAAGTCATGTTCTAGAGTTTCTTGTCAGAATCACAGAAGACAAGTTGGATTGGATTCCCAGACTCAACTTCGGGACAGATTTTGGAAACTTCCGACTGTTGAATATAGAGTTTTTGTAAGTCATTTCGTGACAATGTCTTCTTGAACAGCAGCTTAGGCTTGGAGCTGACGAGCACGAGCTGCGGATCCATGATCCTGTAATAGTTATCAAACAGAGGAAAAAAGAATAAAGTGAAGTGCTTTTCAATATCCAAAAAAACAAAAAAAAAAAAATTCTTTCTATTTTTACTTCTCAATTGTTGCAATCAACATTGTATTCCTCAAAAACTTTTACACAAATAGCAACTCAAACTAGGACATAACATAACACATTAGAGCTGATAAATACATCTAGGTGATTGAAACTTACATACAAAAGAATGGCTATACAAAAGTGTCACATGCGACAGAAGCCATATACAAAATAACAAAGTCTAAGCATATACATGAATGCTCTGCAAAAAGGGGACTATCAACTAGTCCAACAAAATAAACACCCAATGTATCCAGGCCTCAGACGCCTTGGTTACCTAGATACATGGCCACAGGGTCATCGTCTATTGTCCCTATACCTGCATCAACAACATCGTCTATACCATGGGAATCACCACCACTCATGATACAGGCGGAATTATGAGCCCGCCGTTTCCATAAAATAGAGACGCTCAGCAGTATAAAACTTACTAGTTTTATCCAAAATAATAATTGAACTTTGTTCACACTCACAAGATGCATAGCTCAACAATAAAACATAGGGAAGTCATCATGCAATGTCTAGCCATAACAATATACATATATGTTCCGTCCCATACTAGTCACATATGCATATTGATACGTCTAGTATAAAAACCATACAAAACCAATCATCATCATCATACAATCATATGCTATGCATGCTTATGCTCATGCTCATCATCTTGTGCCATTTTCATTGTGAGGCCAACTCTACGGTAGGAGACTTGTCATCACTACCGGGAGCCGTCACACATGAGGCCTGCCCTGCGGTAGGAGACTTGTCATTTCTACTGGGAGCCGTCACCCCGTTTCTCTTTTACATATGAGGCCAGCCCTGCGGTAGGAGACTTGTCATCACTACCGGAGTTGAACCCCGTTTCCGTTATGCATGGGCCAGCTCTACGGTAGGAGACTTGTCATCACTACCGGAGTTGAACCCCGTGTTCACATCAATGCTTATGCCATGTTCATGCTTATTATGTCAATGAATCCTGGAACTCATGTGCTATAATAACTCAATATCATAAAATCATAGAATCATGTCATAAACCATGTAAACCAACCAATGCACATAACAACATAATCATCTCATTATCTTGCAAACCCATAAAGCTCATAGAAACATTTCATCAAACTTTCATCCAACACATCTCATGAAACATCATCAATAGTCATAGTATCTCAAAACATCATACATCAATCGTTCAACCAAAACGTCTTTTATATTTTAAAAATAGTATCTTTTCACCTAGTAAATAAAATACTTACCTTGTTCGCTTGAGTACCCTCCGGTGAACTCTTGACTCAACCGCAATACACCTAAGCATTTACAACATAAACACATAATTAAGCTCTATTCTTAGCTTAACAACTCATACTCTATAACGATACTTGAGCACTACAAGTATCACACTCCATTAGTTAACCCAATAATTATTATTCTACGACCCTATCATACTTATCTATTTACTACTTATCACATTAAATACTTATTTACTCCCTTATATATATATATATCCATTCCCATTATCATTTACCCAAATTTATAATACTCATAAACACTTACAATGTCATATTAGAGCATAAACCCTATAGGTATCAATTTCCATGGAATCCTATTAAAACCTAGGATTAACTAACACTTTACATGTAATTAACCCATTCAATAGCATTCCTAGTGTTTACATACCAAAAGCCTAAAATTAATTCAAACTATATAAAATTATGGTTTATGTCCATATTTTACCAATAAGTAAAATTGGAGTTTCGACCCATTAATTTAGCAACCCGGAGCTTGAATCATGCATAGCAATCTACTACACATAAAAGCCCCACATTAATTTTAGGAATTAGGTTTCTTATTAAATTTCCCCAATTTTCGGACCTAATTAAAAATTCCCTAAATCCTTATGATTTCAAGCTTGATATCCAATTGGTAGAACAAAACTTTAAAGAGAAACTAAAGATTTTAACAATATAACAAAATCCCATTCAAGAACCCTAATTTTCGGACCCAAATCAAAGCCCCACAAATCCACACAATTTATAGCTTCTAATCTCACAATCATAACGAAAATTACAAGAAAAGACTAAAGTTTTTACCTCACAAGCACCCTTGGCCAAAACCCCCTAAAAATTCGTCACTTTCCTTTTCTTTTCTTTTTTTTTTTTTGCTTCTTCTTTCTTCACGGCCAGCAGCACCTCTCTCTCTCTCTCTCTCTCTCTCAATTTCCAGCTCTTTCTCTCTCAATCTAGGCCATATGTGTGTGTGTGTGGAAGGAGAAAGAGTGAGACAAAGGGAGAATGGGGGGGGCGCTGCTGCGTGAGATGGGGTGAGGGAGAAAGAAAGAAAGGAGAAAAGGAAGAGAGGATGGGGGAGGGCTGCTGCACGTGGGACCCACAAAAAAGGCTTAAGTGGCAATGCTATCGTGGTACACAGGGCTAACGTGTCTCTAATGACGTGGCACAACGCTAACGTGGACCTGCTGATGTGGCGATGATGACGTGGCAGTCTGGTGCGATGGCGCGTGCGGTACATGCACGAACAGTGGCGGCATGGTCTTGGCGCCTGGATCTGACGCGCGAAAATTCTATTGGCGCATGGGGGCGCGTGCAGCCTTGTATGGAGGAGCTGAGGCCTGTTCTGGAATCACCGAGAGTAGATCTATCGATTGGTGGCCTCGGAGAAGTGATCAGACCACCGTGGCGGCTGGTGGCGGAACTGCAGTGGCGGAATTGCCAAAACGTTGGGCGGCGCATGAAAACTCAAATGGGGCTGTGTGCGGCGGCTCTGGGATGGTTGTCTTCCGGGCTTTCAAGCAGTATAGTGATCCGCTGAAAACCTCGAGGAAAAGATAGAGAACTATGAGGAACAGAGGGAACGATTCGCCGGATAACACTGGCGGCGTGGGAAAAATTTAGATGCGGAAAAAAATTTGAAGTAATTCAGACCATGTGCTCTAATACCATGTTGAGAATAATGTTGTATATTAAATTACAAAGTATAATGTATGATAAGTGCTAGAATATTCATATTTTCAGCCCTTAACTTGCATGTTTTAATCCTTTAGTTTTGGTTAATTAGGCCATTTTACTTCCTTTTTGTATTTTCTTTGTTTTATAGGCTTTTGGAAGAAAATAAAGCGTTTCTGGAAAAATTCCAAGCTTAAAGGGCAAATTGGGAAGATCTAGAAGATATGGTTAAGCTTAACCAATCATGGTTAAAGTTTAATCAAATAAAGGAAAGGATTAATTCGGAATTTCTCAATTTGAAGTCAAATCGGATTGGATGCAAAATTGGATTCTGAATACGTCTCGGTATTTTGGCCATAACTTTCAGCTCAGATATCCGATTGAGGTGATTCAAGCGGCATTGGAAAGATAACTCAAACTTATACAATTCATTGTGAAATAGTATTTTCCCAATTCGGAGCGTCGCAAGGCCAAAATCGCGCCGCAAGATAGGACCGCAATTCTGGGCGAATCCTATTCCGATTTGGGCTTAGGTTTTCTTTAACCTAATTGGGCTTGGACTTAAATCTCCGAAATTCCTAGGATTACTAGGGCTTCTAGGACTCTCCTAAGCCCTATAAATAGACCTCTAAGCCTCACAATTGGGGGATCAGACGAAGACGCGCCGGGGGCGCCGTTCTTGGTCGCTTTCCGTGTTTTCTGGGTTTTTGTAGCTTGGAACTCGAATTCTTTTGTAAGTTTTTAATTTTAATGAAGTAATTTAGTTTCTTTATGATTTCTTTTGTCATGAGAGGCTAATTCTTCAACTAAGGTTGAAGATGAAGCCTCACCATTGATTAGTTTTATATTTTTATGTTTCGTTCGTACAAATCCGTCGTTTAATGTAATGTATGTTCGTTTCAGTTCAATTGTGTGACAAAATTGTGATTGATTGTTGTTTATAAATCGTGAAAATGTTGGATATTCGTTGTGTTTCATCCAACGGATACATCGAATGATTTGATTGAGACTTATATCCATTGTGATTTACGGATACAATGGATGATTTGATCTCAATTGGATATTCGTTGTGATTTGTAATAGAGATGGATTCATCGAATGATTCAATTGGTTTATAAAAAAACAATAGAACATATATAGGGTTTAATTGTTTGTCGGATGCATGAATGGAAACATGAGAATGTATACTTTGATTTGGTGAGGTGAATTCTAAAACCTTAGTCGTTTATCTTTTGATTATTTTTATCTTATTTAGTTTATGTTTGTTTATTTTCAAAATCAAAATCATTTGGAACTAGGTTAAGATATAATTGATTTAGATAGAAATTAAATTTCACAAACTCAATTCCCTGTGGATCGACCTCGCACTTGCACACACGCTATATTGCACACGACTCGTGCGCTTGCGAGTACAATTAAATTTGTACATCAATGTACTGAAGCCCACAACAGATGGAAATGCCGATGATGAGGTTTTGGGAGGATAGGGGGTAAATCGCACAAGGCGATGGCAAAGGTGGTTAGAGATAATTCTAAACCAAGAAAAACTGAAAACTTCATGAAAATAAAAAATAAATAAAAAAAAAAAAAAAAAAAGGGGAAGGAAGAAGAAAGGAAGTTTCCCCCCTCCCAGAACAGGCAACAGAGGCGGCTAGGGTTTCTTAGGAAAAGACAAGAGAGGGCAGAGCAAAAGAGATATTTTCAAGACCACCCGTTCGAAAAATAATCTTAACAATGTAAATCACACACACACACACACACACACACATATATATATATATATATATATATATGGATCAGAAAACCAAATCATGCAAATTAAGAAGAAGAAAAAAAAGGAATAAAGATTTAAAAAGACAGTTTTCCACCAACATTCTTCTAATCTAATATATAAAATTGCCATGTGTTCTTGAGCCATCACTGATTCACTCACTCTAATAATTATAAGTGGAAGGATTGACAATAGCCAAATGAGATCGATTGGTGTACAAGGAGATTTAGAGAGGGAGGGTACGTTTATATAGATTTTAAAAAGTTAGTAAAAAGTTTGAAAGCACACCTAACCCCACTAATTATATTTGCAACAATTGTCACATTGATCACTTTCTATACTTTTTATTCAATCTTTTCTTTTTATGGGTTATACCTTTTTTATTCATTCAATTTAATTTGTGTATTTTGCTCTTGATTCGATAATGCTAGTACCAACGAGCTTTTATTTCAAGTAAACATAATTTAATTCAATAAGGTTATCAAAGTAATGCTATATATCAGTAATATTATATATCACCCCTTTATCGTCTTTTTATTTCTTTGATTTTTAAAATCGTTATTAGATTTAGAATAAATCATTATTAATTTAAGTGTGATTTTAAAAAGCTACGAAATTATTCAATGCTATATATCAATCATTATCTTACTATATTAAAAAACTCAACTTAATATTTTTTTTTTCTTTTTTTAGTAAGTGATGGTATCCAAGCAGATAATTAAGCATGTGTCGGCATGCATCACTAGATAATCAATTTATGTGGGGGTTAATTAATGAATTTGTACAAGCAAAAAGATTAGATCACAACCGTACGTTGTGTTGAAACAAAACTTTTCTTAACGTGGACGTCTGCTTGGGGTTACTTGGAGGCGTGCTGACGTAGTGGGAGTGCTGATGTAGTGGGGTGACACGTACACCACTTTATTGGAACCTCTTAGTCCTGTCCAATAATTTGTTTGAGAGTATTATTATTGACTTTTAATCTATTGATGATTTTAAAAATCAAATCATAGTTAGGAGGATACCAGGAAAACACTAGAAAAACACTTAGCATTTTCTAATTTGTTTTAGCCAAATTATTACAAAGATAAATAGTTGGACAGTTAAAAATTTTTGTGAACAAATAATTTCATTACGAGAGAAATTCTCTCATAATGTAGTACTATTAAATTCTCTCCTAGCATACCATTTATGTGAAACACACCATATATGTCATCCTTTGTTGTCTTTTTCATTTTTTTATTTGAGAAATAATTTGGGTCAATATTTTAATTATATTTTTTTTCGTTTCATCTTACAAATCAATCTTTAGATTTGGATTAATTTTACAAGTCACTTTTGTGTCTCTCCAAGAATAATGTAGCTATTAAATTCATCATTTGATCAAAATCTAATAATGATCGATCACAAGCCCAATTGTGAATTTAATAGCTACATCATTCTTGAAGGGACTCAAGAGGGACTTGTAGCATTACTCTGAGATTTGTAGATTTATGTGACCATACATAAGTCAAATAGTGGACCCCCACAAATCTAATGGTTGATTTATTGAATTTGTAGGAGAAATATGTGCAAACCGTTAATGCATAGTTACCTCACATTTGGCTCATATTCTACTACAAATTTAATAAATCAACCATTAGATTTTTGGAGTCTACCATTAACTTATGTGAAGTCCACATAAATTCACAAATCTAATGGTTGATTTCTAAGATGAGATTGCCCAAATATCTAGCACTTCTCTTTTTTCAAAATAATAAATCTTATACAATTGTAACACATCATTTAGAAACTAACTTTTAAAAACAAAAAGTTTAAAAGTGTATCACTTTCTCTTTTGCTTTTAGCTTTTCAAACATTGGATATACAAAATTGATGGTATCTCACCGACCAATTGCTCGTGCAAGTAGACCTAATGAGCGGCCCAATTAACTTTGTTTGAATGTTTTTTTTTTTTTTTTTCATGGGTGAATTTTTTTCTCATGACATATATCGTTTTAAAGTATTAATTATTACAAACTAAATTTATAATTTCATTTTATAAATTTAAAATTTTAGGACACTGGATGATTTAATATATAATCATAACTAGAAAGTCCATCGGATCATGTTTGGTAATGATTATGACTTTGATTCAACTTTTAAAACTGCCTGAAGTTGCATTAGAATTTAGAGAATTTAAAAAGTATTTTTAGTACCTAAAAAGTTGTGCCAACCAAAAATTGATGTGTTTGGTAAAAATTTTCAAAAGTACTTTTTTAATTTTTTTACTCTAAAAATAGTCAAAATGCACTTTTAGCAAAAGCTTAAAAATGAAGCTTTTACTAAAAAAACACTTTTTGACTTGAAAGCTCTATTTCTCAAATACTATCTCAAATATGCTCTTATTATATTTTGAGACGTGATAAAAGCAATTTTTACAGCTTTCTTTATAAAATTTAACATAACGAAAATAAAATACAAGACCTAAATCCATGTTGACATGACAGCTTTTATTAAATTTTTCTTATATATATCAACGTGACAATCCATAATTAAGTGTTGGGTGGAATAGAACATAACTAAATTGACAATGATGCAGCATGACGTAATGAAATTACAAAGACACAATAATAGAGTCACAATCCTTTTTAAAATCGAGAATCAATCAAAGATTCGAGGTATAATAAAAAAGAAAATCATTCTCATAGAACTATTTCTTATTGATAATCAACCAAAATAAATCAAAGGTGCATTCTTAGGTCGCTCATAGTTTGTTTTGATAGTAAACAAAACCTACACCTATAAAATCAAAATAAGTTGAATACAAAAATTTTCCGCAATTAGTTCGAACTAAGCCAATGACCAATTTGAATTGGTAAAAATATTTCAACTAATTCTAACTAAACTCGCATCATTACATTTCATTTGCTAACACTAACACTCAAGATGAAGGGAAGAGATTAACAACATTCATCTTGGAAACTAAATGAGTAAAATGACTAAACCCAAGAGCTTTAGTAAATAAATCAGCAATTTGATGTTGAGTACTAACCTATAAAGTTCGAATCATCCCTTCTTGAATCTTGTCTCTCACTAATATGATGTAACACTCCGTGAAAATCAATTAACTAGTAATTTATTCCATGGTTCGTCTCCTAGTCCTATCCCTCGCGGGACAAGACTCAGAGATTTTAATCTTTCCTAAACGAGAGAATACAGCGGAAGACTTTAACTACAGGAATAGAAAGCAACAACTAAATACCACAAATGTAATCTCCAGAATAACGATAAAGCATTATGATATAAATAAGTCATCAAATGTGCTGGTCAAAGACCGATCATCAAAATATTACATCCCCAAAATAACAATGTCTAAAAATAAGATACTAAGATCAACACCTAATTTTGAGTAATGCCAAGGAGATAACAATCTCAATCATATATGCTAGTGTGGTTCCTCCATCATCCCACTTGGACTTTAGCCACACTAGATCCATGTTTTCAAAAATGACTCTAATCAAGTCCTAAGCATTCACCCAAGTCCAGTCTGTAGGCATCCTCATCTATGCTGGCTAAACCGCACATTATATACATAATGGAGGGAGAAAAATAAAGGGGTAAGTCTAAAGACTTAATGAATGTTAATGCACATAATACCCATGCTCTTTTAGTAATGAACTTCGTTTGCTAAAGGATGCAGCATTTTAGGAATGACAGATAATCATGGATGCAATATAGATATAATACATACTTATAATCATGAGTAACGGTGATAGTTCAACAGTATGGTCTACCCGAGATATTACGCCTTCTCAACAGGGTTGGCACTGTCCCGAGGGACTTGTAATACAATGACGGTGCCCTAACCATTGCACGCTACTGTCCATAACACTAGCAACCCGGCTGAGTCTAACCTCGAGTGGCTTACGCTACTAATGGTGTACGTCCTGTAGTGACCGCTAGTTATGACTGTGTCACACATTTGACCATAAAGTTAACATCTATAGTAAGCCCTTAGCCGTTATCCCACATGCATCGATGTACCATGTCGTACGATGCAATTAATCTTGTTCATATTTTACATGCATGTTTTTACAAGTCTCAATGTCATTATCTTGTTAAGTAGCACATTTTCAAAAAAGAGCTAGAGTTCATGTGCAACAAAGTGTATATCGTGAGAGTTGTAAATATGCATGTTTTGGTACACAAAATAGTCATGCAATGCGGAAAAATAAATGGCGAGCATTGTATGAGTTAAAACTCACCTGGGTCGTATAAGTTCTCCGAATATTCCTCCAAACAGCATGAGTTCTCCAAATCTATTGAAATCCTTATATTAGTCCTAAGTACAACTAAAACGAACCTAGAACATGAAAACATAAGATATTAGACGACTGGTCAAAATGGCGTTCCCTGTAACACTTCTAACTGTACGTCTGGGCTCGAGGCTGTACGTCTGCCTAGAAAGTTCATGTAGAACCTCATTTGTTTCAAAGGTCCTCCTATCCTCCCAAACTAGTTCTAAAGCTACCAAAAAGGTTCCTAGGACCACCTATCTCAAAATGAAGCCTTCATGTATAAGAAAATCCATTCGTCAAAGGTGAAATGCTAATCCAATCTTAAATAAAGGTCAAAGAGAAACGACACAACTAGAAGCTAATAACTATTAACTAAGGTAACTATGAAAAGCATTAAAGAGCATAACAACTAACAACTTAAAAGGTTACCTTCTTGAAGCCAAAAACCTCCAAGAATCTCTTCTCCTTCTCCACAAAACTCACAAGAACACTCATACAAGGGGTTTCAGAGAGTGCTGCAGGGCTGTTCTGAAAAATAGCGTACATACGATACTATAGAAGCGTACGTACGGTACTATTTACCCAGTGGCCAAAAGGTTGCATCGTACGTTCGGGCATTATCCAGACGTTATCCAAAAGTCAACGTACGTCCAGTGGTCCCCATGCATACGTCCGTGTAGTATTTGTAGAGTACATACGGGTGGTCCCCATGCGTATGTCTGTGTACTATAGCAGGCGTACATCCGCGTGGTCCCTAGGCGTACGTCCGATCAGAAAGTCTAAAATTTCCAAAATGCCCTTTCAGCTGTTCGTAGTGACCCAAAACCCAAATTAACCCTCTAACTAAGCTGCCTAAGCTTAGTTAATTATTTGGATCACTATATATGACAATCAACTTCTATATGCTTAGTTTATTCATGATATACAGGATTAGATTCTATGTGAAGAGCAACCTGAATGCTTAATTCAAAAGTATCATTTTAAATTAGAAAAATGCTAGGTTTACTAACAAATTTTATAAAAAAACATTTACAACATGATGTAGCGCAATATGATTAGATTTCTCAAAAGTTGAATTTATCTCTTTTCTAATCATGTTGTAAAAAATTTTTTGTAAAATTTTGTTTGTAAGCCTAGTATCCCTCTTTAAATTAATACTTTTTAAAGTTTTAGAGTGTGATTACAAAACTGATGAAAAATCAAGGTTAGTAAATGAATTTTTTCTAAAAATATATGTCGCACCGACCAATTGCTTGTGCAAGTAGGCCTAATGGCCTAATTAACTTTGCTCAAATGTCGTTTTTTTTCTTGAGTGATTTTTTTTTCCCGAGGACATAGATGTAAAGTATTAATTACTTAGAAACTAATTTATAAATTTAAATTTGTAAGACAGCTTATAATTTAATATATTTTCAAAACATTAGTTTGAAAATTTGAATTATTGACTCCACAGTTTATCTTAGTTTGTTTTACCTGTTATTTGGAGATACACATGACGAAAAGAAAGAATTACATTATTAATTAAATATTTTTCTAAAAGTGATAAACACTTGGGTTATAATGAGTTGGAGCTAGCTGTCACTAAGATGTAATTTAGTTATGAAATTAGTATTTATCCTTTCTATGTAAATCAGTAGTTTAGTCTCATTTTGTATGTGTATATAGTAGGACAATGTATTTACAAATTCAGTTGATTGAATACAGAATTTCAATATTCTTGCATCTCTATTTTTTCTACCCAATAATCAACAGAGTATCAGAGTCAAAGGTCCTGAGTTCGAACCTTGACTCTGTCATTCACCTCTCATTTCAATTAAATATTTCACACGTTGTACCTCACATATTAAAAGGTAGCTTGAGGTCACATGTGAGGAGAAGTGTTAAAGTGTTGATTAAATGATTAAATTTATCTCAATTTATCATCTTAAGTTTTTGGGACATGTGGTAATTTAACACGATATCAAAGCAATAATTATGACTTTCCTCTTTGTTTCATGACTTCTTTTTCATCGTCTTCCTTTTCTTCTTCTTCCATGGAGTCTCTGTCTTCCTCTTCTACAAACTCAAATGTAGATTCTTCCAGTCAGCGTTGCAAGCTAAACGTTGTGTCAATACCCAATGATTTACAATTTGGTTAATGAATGTTCGGTATGGTTCGTTTGCACTAGGGTAGGGCTCGAATGTTCGGTGGTCTCCCAGCAAACGTTCGGTCAAAGGCTGATTTCAGTCTTTTGGGCTATTTTCAAATAAAATATTTTCTCCCAAAAAGAGTTGCACTTTTACCGTTATAATTAAACTATTTTAAAATTAAAGGGGTGTTACTGATTTAAAGGAAGCGTTTGTTTTTAATAAATTTTTTTCTTAAGGGTTGGTAGTTTGGGGCATCACACATAGAGAAGATCTGAAGGTTGAATCAAGAACATCAAGAATGTATTCTTCATCATTCAACATGCAAGAAGAATTTCAAGCCAGACTTATATGGCCATGCATGCCTAGGAGAGGCCGAATTTGATTCTAAGTATCAAGAAATTGTCTATTTAATATTAAATTTAGCCTTATTTATTATCTCAAAGCAAAAATCTCTAGGATCTTTCTTTCTGCTGCACATATTTTACGTGCAAGATCCCAATACTTCACAAATGCCTTCTATATGGTGACCTACAAGAGTGGCTTGCTCTTTAGCTTTATCTTCTAGGCACTGTAAGTTCTCTGCAACATGCTTAATGAAGGAAGATTGTAGAGTTGCAATGTCCCTTTGAACTTGAGCCACTTGTTCGAGTAGAGCCAAGTCTCTACATTCACAAAAGCCTTCCTTAACCCCTTCAATTGATTACAATCGAGTTAAGCTTTTGACATCCCAACAGCTTTTATAGTATTGTTTGAGAAACGTGTGTTTATTCATCAAATCTGAAAAATTAATGTTTACACCAACAAATTTTATAATACACTACTTTTATAGAATTTGTAAATAAACTCTTAAATAATAACTTAAAGTAAAATTATACAACACTCCAAATAATACTTTGCAAACAACTCCAAATAAAAGTATGGAAGAAATAATAATAGACTTCTGAGCCAAATAGACTCTTTAACATACCACACTACCCCACACATTGCACTATAGACAGAAACCTAAATGCATTAGGAACCCAGTAATATTTGTAAGATTGTTGAAATGTTTGAGGTTCTTAATGATACCCTTTAGTTTACAGCGTAATGGTACTATATAACTTAAGATACTATTATTAAAAACATGGACAAATTACAGTTTACCCCCTCAAAGTTGACAGCGTTTTTCAATTCAAACATCGAAGTTTCAATTTTTACAATCCACCCCCACAAAGTTCCAATTTTTTTTCAATTTGACCAATATTATCCCAAAATTCCCATATTGCCCCTGATTTTTATTTTTATTTTTATTTTTTTTATGAAAAAAAAAACAAATTTGGGGATGCAAAAATGGCCAGATGGGCAAAGGGTGGCTACGAACACCCCTATTTTTTTTTTTTAATTTTTTATGAAAAATTAAAAAAAAAAAAAAAAAATTAGGGGCAATATGGGAAGTTTTGGATACAATTGGTCAAATTGCAAAAAATTGAAACTTTGGGGGGGTGGATTGCAAAAATTGAAACTTTGGTGTTCGAATTAAAAAACGTTGTCAACTGTGAGGGGGTAAACTGTAATTTTTCCTAAAAATATTGATAATCTAATCAATGATAAACGTGTATTCTTGTAGAAAATATGGAATGATAATATAGATTGTTTAGTTAAAATAATATATATATATATATATATATAGACTTCATTTAAATATTGATTTGGATGCAAAGAGAAAGTCCATTCAAGATTGCGACTATTACAGTAACATGCTCTACTTACTGCCATACTCCACATTTGTTAGCATTCTCCATTATATAGGCATGCTAGTAGTGAGATATCAATGATTTCTAGTTAACTTGAAGATGTTTTCCCAAACTAAAGAGTATATAAAGATAGAGGTGACATTTTCAAACATTTGCTCAGGTTGTGGTGCAATGTCAACTTGATTGTGTCTTGGACCAAATTTGTCCAATTTAAATCTTGTTACAAGGTAGGCAATTGACTTGAATGAGTATGCTTGTAAGAGCCTCAAACTAAACCATCCGGAGGCAAAGGTTAGAAATGAATAGCTAATGATTTGTTGTCGTTGTTGAAGGAATTGGAAAAAAAATATGTATTTATTTTTCCTTGGTTGGAATTGTTTAATTTGTACAAGAGTATTCGAATTTCTTTGTAAATAAAAATGTTGATGATGGCAATGATGATGGTGATGAGGAAGAAGATTGTGAGATGTTTGAAGTTGACAAGATGTTCACAATATGTTATGAGTTACCTAAAAGAGACCAAAAAAAAAATGTGGATTATATCTTAAGGTTAGTTGAAAAAGTTATGAAATTATGGTGATGAAGAAGACTCTTGAAAGTCAATTTAGTGAATGGGTAATTGTAGGGAAACTATTAAATATTTTGTTACTCATAGTTACAACTCAATGATCTTACCTTGACCCAATGATATTGATGTTATATGCGGTGGGCCTTATTTTCAAGGAAAGTAGGTTTAATCACTTTAGAAATGAAAATAATCAGTTTGATGACAAGAAAAATATAAACTTGAGATTTATATGAAATTAGTACAACATCTGATATCGAAGTTTGTTTTAATGGAAAATGGTCAACATTGTGAACTATTTAAATGGCTTACTTGGATGATATGCATTGGGTCGTCTAATTTGAATGGGGATGATGGCAGCAAGTGTATACAAGCTTCTACAATTTTGTATGCGTTTTTTCGTATAAGGGGCTTGTTCCAATGAAATTGCTTCAATTCTCATTGCTGACTCAGGATCTTGTTAAGAAAGGGTTTATTTCTCTAGAATTTGAGATAAACACAATTGCTTTTAATGAAGGTTACAAGCCTAATTTGGAGGAAAAGCTTATTCTTCATAATGCAATTTCAAACCTTCCTACTATTGAGAACTATGAACAACATGATGAAATGTCATATGATAAAGCTCCCAAGACATATTTTCAAATGTTTATCATATTAGGCAAAGATGAATTTTTGGGTGCTTCTTCAAACCCTTGACCATTTGAACATCTCCTCTATGATCATTGTCCATTGAAATTGAACGAGAATAATTATCAACATGTTTGTAGAATCTTTAAGGAAAATGGATAAAATTCAAAGATTTATATGGTGTTCGTGTTTGTCCTGAAAATAAATTTGAATATGAGCCTAACATAAAGAGGGTACTTGGAGTTAGAAAAACCTTTGGTACCTGATTATGAAATTAGTTTTGTTAATGGCAATTCAACAAAACCCTTTGGATGTTTATGGCAGGAGGAGTTGTACTCATAGTTGTTTCATGAGTAGAGCTTCACAGCCAAACGATCTTACACCCTAAAAGAGATAGGGTACTAACAATACATAAAAGTGCCACACTAATGGCCTTTCTAGATTATTACAAGCTTTTTCAGCCTATTAAAGAGATATATGTTCAAGTTGAGAATGTCGTCTTAGTTCCAGTTGCTCGAGCTTTGGGCTATGTCTTAGGTTTAGCATGTCAAGCCTCCAGTATTCTCGATGAATCCTTGTTCAGGTTGCCTCCAAAATTTACAAATATTTTGGATTTTATTCCTTTATAACATTAGAAGGTGATGTTGATACTTTATCGGAAAGGGAGATATTGTATTTCAGCATTATTTATGTGGTTGTAAATGCCCTTGTACACTCAGATTTATATTCTTATCACTCTAATATCTAGCATTGTTACATAAACTCAGTGCAAACCAATTGCGTATTTAATGTCTTTCTCCCTTTGGATAAAAATGCAAGTATTTGTTAGTGTTAAAAAAGTACAATCTCACTAGAAAATAAATACCGCAAATCCGATTAAATCAATATCCCACTTATATCGCCACTTAAATAAAATTTTTTTAAAAAAAGAACTATAATGCATAATTTATTCTTCACAAAACCCTTTGTATCACCTTGCATAGGAAAAATAAGGGAGAATAGAAATTAGGAATAAATAAATTACATAATAAAAATAAAAATAAATTATAAGTAGATAAAGCATAGTTAGGCTCATAGGCTTTGATAAAGAGAAAAAGAAAAAAGAATGCTAATATTTTAGGGTGTAAAACTTTGAAGATTCAAATATTTGACATCTAATTTGAACAAGACCGATTCTTGTTTCAATGAGAATGAATCTCTAAGTGTCAGTGGGGTTTACGTAAAGGAAGAAATTAGCGGTCGAGATCAAATTTAGAACAATCTCGTTTGAACATGTAACATGTTGTTTGAACAAGAATGACATCTCCACATGTCATCACACGCAAAAGTAGTCGGCAAAAATCAACGATTCATATTTTCACATGTTTGAGTTAGATGATATTTGACACTTAATTTAATATGCATGCCACGTGCTTGTTCGAACAAGGCATAATCTCGTTCGAACGAGATCAATTTTTTTAAGTGTAAAAACCAAGGGTTTAAAACAAACAAAAAAATAAGGAATATCATTTCCTTCATTTTGTTTTGTCCAAGTAGAGGGAGAGGCCGAGAGTGAGTGGGAGAAAGAGAAAGATAGAGAGAGAAGCTAAGAGAGAGAAATGAGGCCTTGAAGAGAGTTTGGGGAAGAGCTTAAAAGTGGTAAGACTTTCTACCATTTTTCTTCGTTTTCGTTGTTAGTTTTTAATGTATTGCTATTAATATTTTGATAGATGATGATTGTTAAGAGTTCGGTGAGTTTTATGGAGGGGTTTTTTTTTTTTTTTTTTTTATGGAGTTGTAATTTGTAGTATTGAAGTGAATGGTTTAAATAATATGGTATTTTGATGTTAAAATTGTTAGTGTTGTTTAGATGTTGAAGTTGTTGATTTGGGTAATTGTAGGATTGAAGTTGGGATTGTGTTGTTTGGATGTATGATGGTGTGTTGTGAATTGGAGAAAATGAGGAAAGTGAGATAGGGTTTGACTAAAAGGTTTGGTTTTTAGTACTTTGTATGCTATTTGAAGGTGAAGTTTTGATTGATAATGTGTTGTATAGATTGGAGAAAGGTATTGGTAAAAAATAAACTAGAGTCGATGTTTTCACGTCGAAAAACACTAGGAATTTCAATCTTGTTGAAATAAGGGTGGTTCTTGTATGAATGGGATTGTCAGAAAATGTCTCGTTCAAAGTTTGTCTAAACGAGATTGCCATAATGGAAAAGTAAAAGGTTTCTACAAGGAAAAATAGAATTTTAGGGTTTTTAGTGAGATAGGTTTCGTATGGGGGATTCGAGAAAATTTAAATAGGCTATTAATCCATTATGAAAATGGGATTGGTACATTGAGGATTTGAGGAATAAGACTCAAACTAAATAAGACATAAATTAATTTAAGGACCATGGAGAGTATGTAAAGTAATGAAGATTTAGTTTGGGGTCTAACCCTAATTTAAAATAAGAGAGAAATGTTACGTAGGGGTCCAAACAAGAATGATGGCTTTGGGAAATTAGTTGAAGAGATTAAGGAATTCAAGCATCCTTTGAAGATAGGGTTTTAATGGGACATATTAATTAAGGAAGTTCAGTGACATGATTGAAGGTCAAAGTGATCTCTACTTGACATCTGAGTTCCTAGTGCTCTCAGAATTTAGAATCAATATCATAAGAAATTCAGGGAGTTACAGTCATTCTTATTGATAGTATTTTTGAATTAAAACAACTCCCATAGTTAGTACATTATACATACACATCCATATGAAGTTTCCCACTTCACTTGATCAAGATAAATCATCATGGTTGATGTGTAACAGTCTTCGCAAATTGAATGCCTAATTCCATTACCGATTACAAACAATAAAAGGTTTAAGACTACAAGGTTTATGGCCTAAGATCTTGTGTGATAATCTCATTACTCATACCATATACCATATTCAATGTAATCTAAGCATTTACGTGCACAAACAATGTAAATAATAAAATTAACATGTAAAAAGGATCAAATTCCATATGCTCAATTAAATGGATCAGTGAATAATAACTTTATTTATTACAAACTGGAATGTCATTCAAAGATAAAAAAAAAATTGGGATTTAGAGCACAATCCCCAACATTGTATTGAGTGTTTGATGAAATGTCTCTTTGGTTGTGTTGTAATATGCTTGTTTGATGAAATTCCTTGAACGTCCTCTAGAAGCCTCTATATGCATTTAGGAGTGAGACATTTACGACAGTCAAAATTATCGGTGTGTTGAGTGATCACAAGTAGCATTGTAAGAACACCTTTCTCAAAAAGGAATCAAAGTCTTTTATTCAAAGAATAAGAAATTTCCTACCGAGATAGATTTTATGTATTGAACTATTGTTAGTCTCTAGCTAGGGAATTTTGGTAAAGATAACCAAAATACTTATGTATATGGTGAAAAGAGTTTTACAAGTACGAGAATAAAAAATAAAATTAATTACTCAATGATGAAGATATGGAGAATTAAAGTGAGTGTCATCATCTTCAATTCTGCTTCGAAAGATTTCGTGTAGGAATCAACAGTCAATATTAAGAAATATCTATGAGATTAATTGACTTTAAGGAAAGAAAATACAAATTAGAGTGCAATTACTATTATTTAGTGGAATCAATTGTAATTAAATAGTGATTTGTGATAGTCAAGCCTATTTGAAGCCAAGCCTATTTGTTTTCCCAAAAAGGTTTTCTATCAAAACAAATGGAGGCTTAATATCAAAAACACACGCATATATAAGCGTGCGGAGCGCACCCCATGGATGACTTGCAAAACACACACGTATATGCGCGCGCACCCCATGGATGACTTGCTGTTTTCTCCCCTTCCATGTACTAAAACCCAAAGGTGGGTAGGAGTAAACAGGTCTCCCCATGTGTGCACTATTGCACTTCAAGACCATCAATGGGGTGGGCAAATAACTGCAAAAGCCATTCCAATAAGGATTTTTTTTTTTTTTTGAGCAAAAATTCCCATGCGTGCTAGGTTGAAAGTTTGAAATGGGGGTTCAGAAATGAACCAACGAATCAACCCGACCCTTAACTTGCACATGACTGCATCAAACGGCCTTCTTAATTCCCTCCCTCACCTTGCATACGACTGTATCAAACTGAACCAAGGGAGAGTGAAGACTCCGACAGAGTATTTTCCCCCACTGGTCCCTGTTGGCTATGTCATGCCCAACGACGCGCGACCCAACTTCTGAGCCAAAGGTGTCGATATCAACTTATCTTGGAAGAAAAATTTCCGATACGGTCGGGTTGGTGACCACCCTTGCTATCATTGGATATTTTGAGGTTACAAGCAAGATAGTTGCTTAGCAAAAAAGAAAACAAAATGAAAGCAAGATAGTTTATGACTCCCTCTAAGGCTTAACAGTGCCATTTAATGCTAGAAATTAAAATATAAAGGATAAAATGTCTTTCATTTCAACCCATGGAAACAATAAAAACTGGTCCGAACCAAAGTGAAAGACCTTGCAAAAGCGGATCAGAATTGGAACTGCATCTCAGGGGCATATCCAAGGGCATCAAGGTGAGCACTCATGGCCTTGTTCATGGGTGGTGGACCACACCTCAGAACCTGAGGATTAAAGGATCAAAATTAGCTACTATCCATGGTTATGTAATCTGCTATCTTCTTTTTCATCACAAAGTATAACCAGCACAGGATATATAATATGCTTGAGATATTTCAAGGAGCAAAACGAGGGGGGTATAAGGCAACCCTCAGAATTAGTTCAGCCTGATTGGAACTAAATCTAAAATAAAATCAGATCAAATATATATATATATATATATGTGTGTGTGTGTGTGTGTGTGTGTGTGCGCGCGCGGGCGTGTGGGTGATTACCAAGCCATGCCAGTGGTAAGTTTTGGCATTTTCACAATATTGTATATTAATTTGGTTGTGATGACTTATTTGCAAATTATTGCCCACCTCAAGTTGTTTACCAAATTTTGTGATTTTATTGTGCTGAGCCACATTTATCACTTTTTTTCTGATTAGATCATGAGAATCATAGGGTTTATGCATGCGTGCCAGCAAGCAAAAAAGAGAGAGATGCCTGTCATCTCCTACACATTTTTTTGGCTCAATACCACAAGTTGATTTTGGTGAATCCTAACCAACCAAAAAGGAAAAACAAGAAGTTTTGACTTTGTTAGAAAGAGAGAGGGGATTTGGTAGGAAGGGAGAAGGGGGGAGCAAGCATTTACAAGGTTGAAAGTCCCAAAATATTTAGGAGGGATAAATTATTTTCAGAAACTCTGAAAGAAATAACAAAACAAATTTATAACTAAATTTTGGGGGCAATATATGTGGAAATGCCAAATTTAAACTACTTTTTGTAGGAATATAAAGAGGTCCTTACCTGAATATCAGGTGCCGGTGCAGGGCAGTGGGTTTGAATCATTTCCTTTGATACAAAGCCAACACCGCCATTCCATACTTCAGGAGGCTGAGAAAGTAACATTATTCAAGCAGTTAGTTCAAGATAGAAAATCAGCTAGGCTGCTTGAATCATGAGATTGCATGCATTACAGCAGCCATAATACTGCTGCCAATGATACCCATAAATGATTATTACTTTTTTCAAAACATGAAAAACAAAAGCAAAAATTTAAATATCATGGCTAATTAACCCGTCAGGCAAACCGTTGCAAATATAGAATACATTCCAGGCATTTCAGATGACAGGGAGATGCAGCATTTAGTGCTCTTAAAATCAAAGACAAGAAACTCTTTCATGTCAAAAAATGATGCCATGCCTCGGGGCCAGGGGGGCATTATGTATACCTATTCTAAGCAAATGGTTTGGTAAAGTTAGCTATAATTCCACTATCTGGGGAATATGGATCACCGGCTATCACACAAGAAAATGAAAAATGAAGAATAAAACTGAAAAGATTTCATGCTCTTGCAAAACCACACGAAACAATAATAACCACAAGGAGGAAGAATAACTTAGGGACAAACTGCATAATTAGGAAACAAACCTGATTCAAGACATAGTAGACTTTAAAGCGGTCTGGGTAGTTAGTAGTAAGACCATCCAATTCTTCCTGCATATATTTAAGATTCAATCATCAGTTTTATTCGCATCAATGACAAATTTTATATCTTGAGATCTTTCACGTCTTAGATCTTATCTATTTTAGTCCCATTAATAGTCCACATAAACTTCATACTCAGAAATTCAAGCCACGACAGTCGGCAAAAGTGTTAACTTAGATAAACATCAACTGAACCACAAGAAGTTGCTTCAATAGTTGAGGGGGCATTCACAAAGTTCAACTACGATGATTTGAAAAACTTGAATCCAATGAACTGAAACAAGGCCCCTTTTATAGGAAAGGCAAAAGAGAATAAGCATTTACTTAGAGATGCAATTGAAAGGGCTCCCATGAATGAATCTTTCTTCAACAATTAGAAAACTTAGTACACAAGAACAAACATAATCAATAAATCTCGTCCTACATATTCACTCCTCTATCAACATATATACGACCAAATTTATTCAAGGATGATCCTGAACTATGTTGAATGGATTTAGCTACGATTCTTGGGACTAGACAAAAATGATATCAGTACATTCTTATCCGGGACCCCAAAATACAATTATGGACTTAGCCAGGCATATTGGGACTAAAGAAAACTGTCAAAAATATTCAGTTCTTATTCTTAACCCCCAAAAAGAATAGTCTGTGTAAAGTATATCATTTAGGAAACAGTAATTCATTACACTGAAATCCCCTCTACAAAGTGGCCATTGTCTCACAAGGATCTGTTAGGTCCACTGGCGGACTGAACATGCTACCTTTACAAACACAAGTTATAATAGGACATCATTGTTTGCCCCACATAGACTCAATTGAGTCTCAAAAGCTCAAGTATTTCAATAAAGTTAGGAAAATACTGAAGCAAAAAGATACAAGGACACATTATAGAGAGCATAACAATAATTACCTTTAAAAGAATATCCTCATATGTAACATTGGCATAAATAAGGTGCACCTTCGTTGTGTCTTTGGGGTTTTCTAATATGGCTCTAGCAACCTAGAGTGAGAGTAAGAAAGAAGCAAAATATGTTATTAATACCAAAACCTTCTGAAAGATATATATAGTTTTTTTGATAAGTACCAAAACCTTCTGAAAGATGATAGTACCAAATCTTAAAATGAACAAGTACGCAGAAAAAAATAATTTCCATACGTACTTGGAACATTGGAGTAATTCCAGAGCCTCCAGCAAGCATGCCAAATGCTCTAACTTGGCCGGGTTGATACTTGAAGCGGCCCTGATAGCAGTATCACTTTGTAAACAACTTCTAGATTTGGGAAAAAAGGAAGCAACCTTCTAGAGGGGGAAAAAGGAAAGAAAAAGAAAAGGAAGAAGCCAAAAGTGATTGGTAGATAAATATACATAAAGAAACTGTACCTTGGGTCCCTTTACAGAAAGATAATCTCCATCTCGCAACTCACGAAAATGGTGTGACATCCTTCCTTGTGGATACATCTAATTACAGGAAAAAGCAAAGCAGAAGAGCAACTCAAAAGGGTTGAAATCAATAGCCATGTAACATAATCCAACAGAACAAAGTCAAATTTACCAATAAAAAGTTTCAAATATGAACCTTTATAACTAGCTCAAAATATCCGACATCAGAATCCAAAGTAGTTGGCGTATATGGTTTGATAACGTCTTCACCTTGGCTGTCCTTGCCTCTGTTTTAGAAAGGAGCTACTGATAAGACCCAAAAACATTGATATATAGAAAGGAAAAAATTACGAACATCCTGCTGATTGATATCACTGACGAATATTTGCTGAGACAAGTGCCCGGCAATCATTTAAGAAATTATGCTATTCGAGTTAAGGACCTCATAAAGTTAGGAAAAAAGAAGGAAGTTGAACTTCTAGAATGCAGAGAAATAGAACCAAACCTGCAACTTATATGTTGTCCAATTGGAAGACCCAGAACTGCAGTTGGTGCAGGAAGTTCAAACTTGAACTTCGCCACATTATGGCTCAATTGTGTGCGCTTTACAAGTTTAAACTCCTTGAAATTCTCAGGATCTAAGCAGCCTGTGAGCACAAACCATGATGTGGGACACAGAACACAAATAAATGTATATGGTGCAGAACAAAATGACTTCAGATAGAAGCAGGGCCAAATTAGTCTTCCCAAAAGGGCAGGGGAAGCAAGAGACAACACAGTTTATATGTGAATGAATAGATCCATGTGCAGATGAGCATCAGCCAACAATCATGTAGTTTGCAAAATATGGTAATTTTAAAGGAGGGAAATAGTTGCTATGCTTAGCTTCTATAGCATAGAGACTGTTTTATACATTTAGGAAGTATTTAACCAGATATAGATAATAAAATGAGCTGTGATCAGCGATTTTGAAAAGACAAAAAAATAAGAGATCAATGAAGGATAGAGGATACATGAAAGTGGGGGTACAAAGAAGTCAGACAAGCCAATCTTTTCCATTTTCTTTTCTTTTTCCTTTCTTATTTCAATAAAATTCCTGCCAAGCCAACCATTGAGTTGATCCAGCTTGGTTTGATTGGAAGCGGATAGACATAACTCAAGCGTGAGCTTGAGCTGCCCTAAAGATCAAACACAGCTCTGTATGCCATTACATAGGGGTGATTCTACAAAGCTCATTCCATCTTCTGTCATATATCACTTGTAAGTATTATACCTCAACTATCAAAAGCATAAACTAGAAAAATTTGAAAGTGCTCAAGGTACGCTTGTGCAACTATCATGCCTTACGCTTAAGCCTGACATGTATTATTGGCAAAATGGACCTGAATGAGCGTCTTAACAAGCCAAGCCAAGAATGCTCACAAGTGGTTTAGTTGATTACTAGTCCTTCAAGATATCATCACAAATATCAAATATGACTCCCTTTACAATTCCGTTTCTTTCAGGAAACTGGAACTAATAGAGTTGAAATTATTTCTCCCCAAGTATCAAATATATAAAATCAGCTTTACGAAATTCCCAACTGACCAATAATGAGAAACAACTCACTCATAAGTGCATCGGAGGTAAATTTATTAAAATCATAAAGTTTTTTATTTTCAGGATCCAAGTGACTAACTTCTGCAGAATGCAATAATTAAGTATTACCAATTCATAAAGATGCATCCAATGACAATTACAAAAACTCAAATAAACATAATTAAATAATTAAAAGAAAGAAGCAAATATAATCAACCTCTGATTCAGTTATAAAATATGCACCTAAGGATGCTGATCTAATGCATTTAAACATTCTTCATACTAACATATAGATACCATCGCCAGGAGAAAAAGACTTTGTAAGCACATTCTAATCAGATTTTTTTTTTAAAAAAAAAAAACCTGAAGACTATTTTATAAAGCAGAAAATAATCTTATTAGCCGTTTCTACATCAAAATCACCCCTCCATAGCATTAGGGGAAAAAGGAAAAGTATGATTATGCAACAACCCTGATTAGAATGAGCGTATTTCACAGAAATGCACAATTCGTAGCTCCTCCAAACAAAAAACATTAAAACAAGACAGAAAGTCTGTACTAAAAACATTCAGCTATCGATGACATTTCATCTCAAGAACATATTTCGAAGAAAAAGATCATACCTTTGGGTTTCTTGGAGGAATAGAAATAGACAGCACCAGCCCCAATGGCAACAAGAGCCACTGCTGCACCCACAAGAATCTGGGTATCTAGTGTCTGTAAGAAATCCATGATATGATGCTCCCGATGGTGCAGAGCAGATTTAAGGGAAATATCAGCAAAAACCAGCTGAATTAAGAAATGGGAAAATTCCTGGGTCTCTCCTAATCCTGGTTGCCCTGACAACGACTGGGGAAGAAAAAAAGAGAGTGAAAATGACAAATTTGGTAGGTGAGAAAGACTGTGTCCGGCGAGCGGAGAGGAGAGGGTGGGCTTAAGACTATCAAAGGAGTCTGGTGCACCTACCCACCTCTAGTGTGCTGACGTCATAACCCTCATATTAAAAGTAAAAATAAAATAAGATTTATCTAAAAAAATATACTAATAAGAATTAATAAAAGCATAACCCAACTCCACTAGAGCATTAATAAAAATTAAAGTGATTAATACTAATAAGACATATGTGAGTATTTTTTAGTGTTTGATGGACAAAAATACTAGTCAAATTAAAAATATTGTTCCTTCAAATGAAAAAACTTAGTAAATTATTTTTCGATTTTGAACGAATTAAAAATATTGTTCGTTCGAAAGATCGGCACAAGTGCAAATAAAGCAATGAGATCAACCGTTTTATTCCTAATGTATTGAATAAATAATTAAATAAATTATGTCATTCCAATTAAATCATGAATGTTATGAATGTTAATTTTTCTTTTTTATTTATTTATTTATTTATTTATCTGGAATGTTATGGTTAATATTCATTCAACAATGAAATGATGCCCATGCCTCCTTATTGACATTAGTTGACCCAACAACCCACGCTACCTAAAACGGCGTGTAGCCAACGGTTTTGTATCAGCCGCACGTTGTTTATATTTTCTATGAAATATAATAATAATAATAATAAAAAGAAAAGAGCAATTGAATAATACTCTTTATTTTATTTTGGGTAAAGTTCACGTACTCTCTCAAAGTATTACCAAATTGACAATATTTTCTCAATTTTTTTTTTTTTTTTTTTTTTTTGAAATTGGATTCCATAATCATATAATAATAACTTCTTGCTCAGCAAGAACTGTTTCAATAATACAAACAGGAAAATCTGTAAACCAGATCTGTAAATCATTTTGATGCAAACCCATTTTTGCGAGTTGGTGTGCAGCCTCATTGGCTTCACGACGCACATTTTGGACTTTCCACATAATTCCACACTTCATCAATTCTTTTGCATCTTCGATTATCTGTCCTTGAGGTCCCATACTGATTTCTTCTTTCGTCAGTGCTTTCACTACTTCTAAGGCATCCCCCTCTAAAATGATCTTCTGCCATCCCATATCTTTGCCCAATTCAATTGCTTCTCTTGCCACTAGTGTCTCTGCCATCGCTGGATTAGAAATGTGGTAACGTGATCCACATGCCATTGCTACAACTGATCCCCCATAATCTCTGGCTATGATTCCCAAACCTATCTTTCCATTGGTTTTATCCACCGCCGCATCCCAGTTAAGCTTCATTGTGTCTTCCGGAGGTTTCTGCCATCTTTCTACAATGTGTTGCCTACCATTAGTCCTGGAACACTGTTTCTCCTCTCTGCATCATCACATGCTTCCACTTGCTCTCTTGCCAACCGCACTAACGCTGATGGTGATAAAAATTCCCCTCCGAACACCACCTTATTCCTACGTAGCCATAATTGCCTAGCTACTGTCACCATGAGATGCAGTTCATCCTCATCCAACCTCTGCAAAAGATTGTTTAAAAGGTCCAAAAATCCTACTTCTCCAATATTACACTTCTGTAGCTTACCCTTACATTCAGCCCAAACATCCTGGGCAGAGGGGCAACTCCATAAAATGTGCCCTGGTGTTTCCGTTTCCCTTCCGCAGATGACGCAAAGAGGATCTGGTACTGTTTTTTTCCGATACAACTTGTCTCTAGTCGGCAGTATGTCACTACACGCTTTCCACAGAAAAAATTTGACAACCCTGGAACCTTTTATTCCCCAAATTTGTTTCCATAGAGCTTTTTTCTGGTGTATCAACGAACAGCTACCTTCGTCTCTCCCAAATCTCTCTGAAGCCAAATGATATGCACTGCGTACAGTGAATAGCCCATTCTTCGTATGCTCCCAAGCCAATCTATCTGTCCCCCTTCGAGGACTTACCCCCATACTACAAATCATAGCAGCTTCCTCTACATTGAAAACCTCCTTCACTAAATCAGTTTTCCACCAATTTGTGTTTTCATCCAACAATGCACTGACCTTAGCATCTCTACTAATAATACTCACTGAAGACCGAGCTGCATGTGCTGTTGGATATGGCAACCATGGATCATCCCATATTCGGATACTTGAGCCATCCCCCACCCTCCATATAAGTCCTTCCTTTAACAGTTTTTTAGAGTTCCAAATACTCCTCCAGGCATAAGAAGGCTTGCGCCCTATATTTGCATTCATAAATGTGCCATTCCGATAATATTTGTCTCTCATTACTTGGCCAACCAGAGATTCAGGGTGTTGAATTAGCCTCCAACCTTGCTTTGCGAGTAAGGTCATATTAAACCATTCCAAATCACGAAATCCCAACCCCCCTTCTGCTTTCGCCTTCCCCATCTTTTTCAAGCTCATCCATGCTATACCCCTCTATTTCTCCTTGTTTCCCCACCAAAAATTTGACATCATACTTGTAATATCCTGACATAAAATTTTAGGTAGCTGAAACACACTCATTGTGTATGTGGGAATTGCTTGTATGACCGCCTTTAATAGTACCTCCTTGCCGGCTTGTGACAAAAACTTTTCTCAAATTTTTAATTGTAATAATATCCTCTCTAAACTGAATAGAGATTTCCGGCAGACATCTGACCTTTTTTTTTTTTTTTTTTAATTTGTTTTATAAATTGAAGAAGACAGTATTAAAGGGGAATCCAAATTTGAGGTATTAGCACCAAATTTAGGATGATAAAATCCTTTTTAGGTGATACCATGACTAAAGGGTTAACCTTCCACCCCTAAGTTTAGTTTTAAATCCAAAAATAGGTTTTGAGGCATTAAAAACTAAACATTAACTCATAAAAATTTAACCAAAAAAAAAAACATAACAAAATTTATTATTATTATTATTATTTTAATATTTGTCCAATGCTAGCATAGTAGGACTCCCTCCCAATGGAGTAGAGATTTTTGGCAGCCTGGGGTCATCCCAGCGTCTGCCAAAGTTGACGTTGTCAATTATTATTATTATTATTTTTTAATTGAAGAAGAGAGATATTAAAAGAAAATCTAAATTTGAGGTATTAATATTAAATTTAAAGTATTAGCACCAAATTTGAGGCATTAACATCAAATTTAGGATGATCGAATTCTTTTTGTATGATACAATCCTTAAAGGGTTAACCTTCCGTCCTAAGTTTTAGTTTTGAACCCAAAAACAAGTTTTGAGGCATTAGAAATTAAATATTAACTCATAGAAATTTAATTAACAAAAAAAAAATAACAAAAAAATTGTTTATTATATTTTTTAATATATGTCCTACGTTAGAGACAGCCGCATAGCAGGACTCCTCTAAACTATCAAAACATTGTCAATGTCCCCTCAAGACTAGCAATAAAACAAAAATGCCCTTATAGATTTTTCAATAAGACAGAAATACCCCTATAAATAAAAAAAATGATTTTTTTTAAAAAAAAGGAATATTTTTAATTTAAAAATAATATTTTTTAAAAAAAGAATTTTTTTTTAAAACGAAAATTTTTAATTTTTAATTTTTTTTAACGGAAATTTTTATTTAAAAAAAAAATTTTATTTAGTTTTAAAAACGAAAATTTTTATTTTATTAAACGAAAATTTTTCTTTTTTTAAACGTAAATTTTTATTTAAAAAAATTATTAAACAAAAATAAAAATAAAAATCTAAAAATTTTCAATTTTTATATAAAAAAATGATCGAAATTTTTTTTTCTTATAAAATGGATTTTTTTAAAAAAAAAAAAAAACAAATAAAAAAATTTGGCCAACGTTTGGATTTTTTTTTTATTTTTTTAGAAGGTTTTAGTATTTTTATTTTTATTTTACTCATGGTCATTTCGTTATTGGAGGGAATTTTGACAATTTTTTGTAGTTTGGGTGAAACATTGTCACAATTGAAAGTTTGAAGATGACATTATCAATTGAATGGTAGTTTAAAGGGGTACGTGAACTTCCTCATTTATTTTCTTAGACAAAGTGCATATAGCCTTATGGCTCTTGGAAAAGCCAAAGAAATGAGAAAGTGAGTAAAGAGAGTTTGTACGTACTGGCGTTTAATCTTCTGCGTATACATCAAATATATATACAGTAATTATATTACATAGTTTGGAATTAAAATTACAAACTTGTGGTGTCCTAACAATTTCACATTCTATAATCGGTCTATTATTCCTACCATCAATTTATGAAGATATCAGTTAGTCGTACACTTAGATTCGACTCAACTAGATCAGATCATGTTGGATTGGCCAAGAGTGGATTGCATTCGGCCGACCTACAGGTTTAGTTGACTATACGTCCAAATAGAAATAATTCGATAAAAGCTTTTTGGGTTTCGTTTAGGGGTGTTAAACGAGCAACCCGTTGGCGAGCAAGCTCGAAATCAGCTCGTATAAGTTCTGCTCGATTATTAAATAAGGCGTTTCGTGAACATAAATACTGACTCGAATATTAAATAAAGCAAGTTCAGCTCGACTCGATTAGGCTTGTGAACAATTCGAATAAGGCTTGAATTGGTAGTTATTCACATAGTTGCTCATATTAATATTAAAAATTGATTTTTTTTTTTTTTTTCATAGCATCCTTTTATTATAAAATAATGCATATCATTTCTCTTCAAAACTAAGTGTCTTACTGTCTTGACTCAAGCTCTATACTTAGCTATCCACGCTAAGCAAATGTTCATATGCAAGCTGGCTTCTTGAACTGTTTAAGAGTACTTGAAGTTAAAATTTATAATAAAAAAAAATTAAATATACGAGTCGGCTCGGCTCGACTTATTATGAGCTTGAGTTCGGGCTTGATTTTTTGGCTCATCATTAAGCTCGGCTCGAGCTCGAGTAAAATTTAAACGAGCCGAGCCCAAATAAGGGAAGCTCGCTCAAGCTCAACTTGTTTAAACCCTATGAAGACTCTCATTTTACTCATGGATGACTCACAAATGTCACACCCCCAACTTCTATATAAGTCATAAAAAGAAATTATTGCAATTTCACATGAAACTACTACTATATATATACTTCTACACTCTAACAAATAATACACCAGAGCTTCTAACTAAATTCACATATAAAAATCAAACAAATTGTTACTACAACATCATAAACTACTATTGTCTTTTCTAACAATTCAAAAGATGTCACGTTAGAACTTCTACACATAAACAAAATTGACTTAACACAAATCAGTCTTTCAAAAGTGAATGGCCTTTTGCCAACCTCATGGATAGAAATATATATAAGAACGCATACGAGTTGTCTTTATCATCCTCCCCAATAACCCTTTTTGTTAGAGCTTAGAAGTTCTGATGAAAAGAGACTAGAAAGAAAAAAAGGAATCAGGACTAAAGAAAGAAGAAACCCTGGATGTCCCTAAAAGAAATAAGTATTTCTAGAAAACAATAAAGGATATTTTGAAATAGGGTTTTAGATGTGAAAACAATGGAATTTAACATCGGAAATGAGCTCACCCTAACAGATACTTAGTGATCATCACAGCGTGCACTCTAGAAAGAATTTTTTCGGATTGGGGTCAACCTAAAGGGGCGTTTTACTGTACAAGCATATCTAATTTTTAGTGGGGTCGTTTGCACAGTAAAACATCCCATATGGACACATTTTATTAGAAGGCCTCTATTTCAAGCGTTACTAAACATGATTTTTTTTTTTTGGTAATGGTTATTTGTGCGATTCCGACACATGTAGCAAAAGTTATGACCAAATTACTGTCAAAGTGCGTAAACTTTGAACGAGTCATTTACTCGTCGGAATGAACATGGAAGCACATGGAGAGAGCATATGTTAGCTTTAGTGATGCACAAAATCTGCTTTATTGTACGCTGGATCCAAGTAAACCTCAGAAATGAAGTCACTGCATGCAATGGGAGCCACTCCCGCAAACAAAAGTATCACAATTAATCCGTTGAGACCCACAAAAAGAAGCTACAGAATTCAACTTCTGATTTGTTGTACTAATTCATGTCATCTTCTTTCCAACAAAAATGCTTTTCATGTATTTTCTGAACAACATTCCAGACTGGTAGGAATATTATCAGCGAGAGATAGACGCCCATGTACGCTCTAGAGATCCAGCGAATTCCTTCTCTCTACCATGGATGACACTGCCATGGTCACCATTTTTGATGACATTAACCTCTGCCTCTGGAGCTTTCATCTTGATGTTCTTGGAGCACTCCAATGGGACAACCTGGTCCCCATCACCATGAACAACACACATTTTCACTCCGGCCTCCGCCAAAACTGTGAGACACCCATCCACTACTTTCGCTCCACCACATATCACATTATGCATCGTATGCCAAGCTGAATGATGGGTGTGTCTACTCAAATCCATAATCGTGAAGTGGAGATCCCTGGAGAATTGGAAATTAAAGAATGGTGAATCATAAGAAAACAAAAATCAGTTAAATTTTCTCCCATTTCAGCCAGGATATATAAATGTGGTCTTTTACCTTTTCCAAGTAAGCAGCCTCAGCATTTTCTCCCATGTCCTGTGGTTTCGGCAAAAAAGAAAACATACACATCGACCCAAGTGCTCATACCATGACATAAATGATGAACCAAACGATAATGGCGGCCACAATCTCCTCCCAGCAACTTTATTAAGCACCATTAAACTTTCTCCATCTTTAGAAGGACCAAAGTAAGGCTAACCCAGAAAAAAACAATAATTAGTTATGATGTTGGATGCATGTCACAGAAGAAACTATTATGTGATTACTGCCAATAAAAATAAAAAAAAAAAATAAAATAATTGAAGCATAGAGAGCTATATATAGTATATAATTTTATGCACTTACAGGTGCTACGAGGGTGATTGATTTGACAGAGTTTGAGTACTTGGCAGCTAAGGCTAGAGCAATTATACAACCCATGGAGTGTGCAACTAAATGAAAAGAATCCAACTGAAATGGACGACTCACAGACTTTTCAATCATTTGGACATGATTATTCAAAGTGTATGAACAGTCCCTTGGCTTTGGGCTTCTTCCAAATCCCAAGAGGTCAACAGCAAACAACCTATAATTGTGGTCAGAAAGATTTGGAAACACTGTTTCTGTCCAAAATGAGGAGGAAGAAAGGAACCCATGCAAGAATATCACGTTCTCAGCAGGCTTTCCCCTACAATCTTCAATCATTGCTGTTAAACATAAAACTATAAACACATTAGTAAAATCTTACCATCCATTCAACAAAAACAACATAATTTCCCCCATGTTGTACTCTATTGACAGCTTGGTCATTCTTCATACAGACCAGAAAAAAAGCAAACATAAAATTTGTAGCTTTGTCCTCTTCCATTTCCTCAGCAACCAACAGCACAAATTTCAATTCAACAAACATAGTGAAAGAAATAGACAAATGGGTACTTCTCAAATTACCTTTTGAAGGCTCCCTCACTATAACATGAAGTTTCTGATCACCCTTTTTCATCCAAGAAACACAAGATTCACACCCACACTCAGACCACCTATTTACCTCCACTCCACCACCTCTTTTCTTGGAATCTTTGCGTTTTCTTGGGAATCCAAGAAACCCCATTTCCCTGAAAACATTTTTCCTTGCATACAGAGTCTCTGACATTTCACCTTCTAGTTTACCTTCTCCATCATGAATAAGCTCTCTCCTCCTCTTTCCACAATAGCACGGGGAGGCGTCTCCTTCAAAGTACTCATCAAGAATCCCATACAATATGCAAAAAAGAGTGTCAAGAAAATCAAGTACAAGGAAAACAACAACGCTAACAACTGACATGAGTTTTCCGGCAGATTCTCCAAGCCATTTTCCTGAGAAAACTGCCGGAACCATGATGATGCAGAGAGAGCGAGAGGAAGGAAGAATTGTTTTGGGGTAGGCGTGATTCGTGAAGGCCCTGATAAACGCTGAGCCACGTCGTAGAATCCAATGGCGTATTACCTACCAACAAGGAAAGAATCTGGTGGAGGAAAAAGAAACCATTAATTTGCGAGGAAGCTGCTAAGTGGTCCTCCGCAAACATCCAAAAGCCATACACCGAGTCCCTTTTTTTAGCACAATCGATCAGTCAAAATTAATTGATTATGTCGTTTTTGTTTTTCTTTTGGCCTGATAAAGCATTGTATTTGTATATATTCATATCAAATTATTTGTTTGTTTCGAGAACATCATAGAAATGACCAACTTTTTTTTTTTTTTTGAGTTTTAACGAAATTTTCGAAAAACTTGGAGAGATTTGAGATTTGACACCTTATGGCACCTGGAGACGATCTTTCAAGCCAAATAACTAACCATACAAGGTGTACAACAGAAAGTTTCCAAGGTTTTTCATTTCTAGTTTTCTTTTAAGATAATTCTCGAGGAACAAGATTTGGCCACATAATTAATCGTCTCCCAATACAAAAATTCAATCTTCTTTCAGCTACCGTCCTCTTCCTTCTTCACTGGATCAGAGCTCACAATTGGTAGATTTCTTCTGTACTGAGGAGATGTCAACCTCCTCTCCAATGGCGTTTTCCGCTTACTCACAACAAACCTGTTCACACCCTTTCGCATTGGCATTATTGATGGGAAATCCTCATCAGGAATCTCACTCAGCTCTGAGATGTCCTTAATCTGGGCAACACGCCGGAACCACCTCTCTGCCTTGGCCTCCTCCGACATGTCCAGGGGATCTGGTTCCTTCACTGCTGACCCCTCCAAGCTCTCTCCCGTCCACCTCTCTCTAATGTTCCCATTTTCAGATGGTTCCGGCAAACTTGTCGAATTCTGTGTCTCACTCCTATTCTCCTTCCTGGGATTCCAACTGCTCACACTGTCATTAGACTGGGAATTAACATAACTCTCTGTTGAATGTCTAGTGGATTGTTCCCCATGAACAGCACCTGTCTTGTTCTCACTCAAGTTCTCTCCAGGTGTTGCGTTCCAGCTCTCCATACTGATGTTTTGATTTCCTGTCTGCTGAAAATTGTCCACATCAAGCGCCCTGTTCCTAGCATCATATGACTTCTCCGGTAGCTCCTCTGCCACGGCAGAAACTGAAGAAGTTTCCTCAGCAGCTTTATTAGGCAAATCTGCCCCTTCTGGCTGTTGTTTGTCCTTGTTAGCAAAGTAGTCAGGTGGAAAGGGTACAAATGGGACATAATTGGTACTGCTAGCTTGCTCCATAGCCATACGTCGCTTGTAAGCAGGAGAAGTCAAAGAACGATCCCTCTTCTTACTGACCACAAATCTGTTCTCTCCTTTACGCATTGGCATGATCTCAGGGAAGTCCTCATCTGAAATTGCACCAGCGAGATCTGTAACATTGTGCAGCTCTGCTACCTTCTTGAACCATCTGTCAGATTTTTCAGCTTGTTCTTTCTCCTTATCCTTGCTCTCAGTCTGACTTGTTGGGTTCTCAGCATGCCGTATGCTGCTTCCCGATTTATAAGGCTCATTGCTCCCAGAAGCATTGCTCGTCCACTCAATAGTGTTGGAAGCAACAGATTTCTGGTCGTCTGTCACTTCCTTCTCACTCCCCTCTGTTTTTGACTTTTCAGGCTTCTTGGCAAACATATCAGCAGACAACGGGACAAAAGGAACGTAATTTGAATTGTTTCCTCTGGGGGGTCCTTGCTGTAGAGAAGCAGTACCAGAGATATAAGGGGGACTATCTGATTGAAGGTTCTGTCCAGCAGTTACACTCTTATTATTAGATTCAGAAATGACAGATGTACGGCCAAGAATCTCATCTAAACTTCGACTGATTGTCGTGTTTGGACCTGCATTTTCAGAATTATTACCCTCAGGAATGCCATCACTACCCAAGTTTCTTCGGTATTGAGCATTGGCCAACCTCCTTTCCAAAGGCGTCTTCCTTGTGCTTACAACAAATCTGTTAACTCCTTTTCTCAATGGCATTATTTCAGGAAAATCTTCATCTGCTATGGCACTGCTCATATCAGAAGTACTATCCAGCTGAGAAACCTTACTGAACCACCGCTGCGCCTTCTCTTCATTGGCAGCCAACCTGCCATCAATGTCAACCTTATTGGTACTTTTCACAGTTCCATACCCTACTGATGTGTTGTTGGTAGTAACAGGCGAGACTCCTCCAGGCCGCTTACAGTCACACCTTAAGCAGACCATATTCCTCCCATAATTAAAGAAATCACATCTGAAAATGAATAAGTCAAAATTGAAGTTTACCATTTGCATTCAGAACAGATGGGCCAACCAACAAGGCTGAGGAGAAACAAAACAAAGAGGGCAATACTCACTGAGGACATTCCCACTCCCCTCCAGTCAACTGTCTCTTTGGTCGTGCCTCCTCACATTCAAGGCATTTCATGTTTCTCGCAAAATTCATGAAACTACATCTGCTCGACAAAGATGATAATAGAAAACAGCTCAGATACATCAATTCACAAAAATATCAGTCAAAAGAACTAGAAAACAACTTTCCCTAATTCAAGAAACTTTATGCCATAAAAAGGATGCTACCTTGAGCAAATCCAATCGCCTCTTTTCATTTCAATTTTTTGCCCTACAGGCGTCAGTGTTTGTCCAAATCTATCAGGGGACTGATTTTGCACTGTCCCAAAAGAGTTGGACTCTGAAATGCTATAGCTCAGCTTGGAAAATTCCCTCAATAGACTCCGGACAGATGATTCTACACGTTCTTCATTCTCAAAATTATTTCTCTCTGAAGAAACCGATGGATTGCTGGCATAACTCAATATAAATTTCATCAAATCAACAGTGAGCGCTTTATCGGTATCCAATACCTATAAATTCGCAAACAATTGAAGAGCATGGAAAACATTACTTTTAGTGATTGTGACTATCAAATACTTATAATTTAAGTATTTGCGTCAAAAACCTAAAATGAGAACACAACTAAAGAAGTGGAAAATTCGAATTATTAAGTTTTTAAATAAGAGAAAAGGATAATCACAATAGATGTATAGCGCATAGCATCTTTCTATTTTTCAAGTCATCTATACTCGAAATCATAAAGTCACTCAAGTATAGGAACACATAGCATCCATATATTTTTAGCTTAAGAGTCACTAGTATCTCTATAATTTTTAGAATTTCTAGATATGGGCTTTACATATGAGCCGTGATTCATGTTGTGGGTTTCATATGTTATAGGTTTTATTTGTGGGTTATATTATGTTATTGATTTTTCTTAATCGTAGCTTTAAAAATTCTTTACTTTAGACTTGGTGGTCAAAGCCCATAGAGTCCAAGTTTTTTAGGGTTAAGCTTCATTTTCTATAAATATTGATGTAATGCTTTCAATTCAATAGAAAATAAATCTGAATTATCAGTAAACAATACTCTTAGGATTGTGTGATACAGCCCCTATCCGAGATGTGATGCCGAGGAACTGTACTTATGATGCTTAGGAGAAAAAGGTGATGCCAAATTCAATCTTCTTCTATCTGATTACAGCAAACTCATACCTTTTAATTTTCAAGCAATGTCAATCTGATTACAGCAAACCCATACCTGACTTGTGTTCTCATCTAATCCTAAAAATTCAAATCTTAAAAGCCCGAAACCACCCCTTCATCAAATTAGCTTCTACTCTACCCAAGAATTCAAATTTACAGTACTCAAATACTATTCACAACACCCAGAACAGAAATCTAAACTTGAGCTTTCCTCCTAGTTTGATCTCCAAATCCTAATTTTATCTACCTTTACCACCAAGAATCCTGAACCCAAGTTCTTCTTGAATCTAGAACGAGTTGTTGTCTGGAAAGTTCTACATCAGATTTGGTATCACAGCCTTAATCCTACATAATAACACTTTTTTTTTTTTTTTTTTATATATATTTATCTTCATATCAAACATAATCTGCACCACATTCATTGGTCACTTTGGATTACTCTCTGAATGTTGTCATGTGCATGCTTGCTGCATTTTCTCACCGGAAATAATTCATACTATACAAAAAGTGGCATATTATTTATTGAAACTAAATTTTGAGGCAACCACATAGAAGAATACATAGAATGTGAGGGCATACTTCAGCAGTTGAGAATTAAACAATTTAAAAAATCAAAAGAGACAGCAAAACTGAGAACTTAACATGAAGAAGATAACAGATTTCCAATTCTCCCTTACGCTCCCATTTACAGAAATCACTAAAACTATAATTACTAAGTTATTAGATAAAAAATTTAAATAAGGTACCACTTAGCTTGGGATTATATTCACTTTCAGCTTCAATGTAAGCAGCAATAAGTTTTTCACTCAGTTTACTGTTCAACATTTTAGTGGAAGTGGTAGGGCCTGCTTAGTGTTTGATGAACTAGCACTATCTTCTCGTCTAAGAAATAGACAAATTACTAATATTCTTGTGGCCAATAAAACCCATGGTGATGATAGAGTTCATGGAGTACAAGGATATAAATTTAAGACTGAATCCAAAACAAGCATATGCAAATTGCGAAGTATGCTTATGATCAATTTGTGGGGCTGAAAGAGGTTGTTATGCAAATTCTATTCACCTCCAACAGGCTGAGACTTTTGAACAAGTGCTAAATGATGCTTGCAATGAGCTAATATTAGATCTAATAGACATAAACTTCCTCATTTTGAGAAAATTACAATTAACCCCCAAACTAACACCCCTCTCTTGCAAAGACACCTATATATATTGGAGTCAAAATTTTATATCCCCACCTTTACTCATTCTAATTTAAAATAAACCTTTAAAGAAAATATTAGCTTTCCTTGGTGACTTCACGCGGAACCTAACTTATGGACCTTAAAATGTAATTCAGCTCACACCTCCTTAATCTCCATTCAGCAGTTTGCCTATATTTAATTTGAGGACTGCAAAATCGTTAATCATATTTGTCATTCCCTTCTTCTCCATCCCACCAGATTCTCTATGAATTGCTTGAAGACAAAATTAAAAGATTAGTTAAACATATCTCTAGCAGAAAGTGACCCGTGTTAAGGAGGCATATGGCCTTACTCCTTTGCACTTACATCTAATATCAAGATTAAGAATTATTTATTCCATCAATCTCCACTCACGGTGCTCTCATACAATTGGTTTATCATAAGATGTTTCTTCCCCCAAATATAAAATATGTAGTAATTATCTAAAAAACCCTATAGATTAAATTGGGTTTTTTTTTTTTTTTTTTGAGTAATTCAATAGCATTTAAAAAGCTCAAAGGGGCGAAACCTACACATAAAGAATACAAGCTCCCCCCTTTAACCCCTAACGTCTTCATTAGAGTCACGTCATGCAGTGCTGACAGTACGACATAGCATTACTAGGTGGCTTTGATACCATTGGTAATGATCCAGAGAAAAGCGCTAGCTAGATGTGCACTATCACCCCAAAAACTAGTCAATTTGGAACTTTTCTAGAATCACTTATAAAACATAGTTTCACTTAGTAAGTAAGCAATATGGGACTTAACATCAATGAGCATCTCTTATAAATTTCTCACTCTACATAAGCTACTCATCTCTTCCCAATATGGGATTGGGGTGTTACAGCTGATATCTAGGTATAGCATGTTAAACATAATCCCTTGTAGCTCTATCACCAACGTCTCAACATCTTCAAAGCTCCGAACATTCTGCCCCCTCCAAATGCACTACATTAAACACAATGGAACCCACCTTTTTACTTCCTCAATATTACCACACCCTACCGTACCTCCCCAACTCACCAACAAATCTCTCACCTTCTAGACATAACCCAAGTAACACCAAACATATTAAGAATAAAGCTCTATAATAGCACTCACATTGGGCAAGCTATTTTGGCTAGCCCTATAGCAAAAAAGTCTCAAGAAAGCTCCACATCCGGCTAACCAAAATAGCTAAGGATTTGTCGAACTACTATAGTGCTCAGCAAAATTTGTTGTGCATTGTAGCTCAACAATACACAGTTTCTATTAATAAAAAAAGACAATCTTGTTTTCTCTCTTCTTTCAAAATAATATTAAAAAACTTTAAAGGTGTGAAAGTTTACTGTAGCAAATTTTGACAAATTTTTATTTTGAAGTATGTGTTGGAGGAGCAAAATGGCCCATAATAGCTATATTTAACTATTATGGGCCATTTAGAGCATATGTTGGAGATGCTCCAAGTGCAGCTTACACGGGTTTCCATTACTTTCAGTTAACTCACTAAGCTTCAAAAATGTAACAATTTTGGAACAATGTCACAACAGAATTTGCATCAACTTTAATTACCATGTATAACGTCTATATCAAAATGGATGATAATCAAAGAACATTCAAGAAATTAAATTTAAAAAGATAAAATAATAATAATAACGATGACGTATAAATATTGTAAATCCTAACACTTACATTGGATTCACCGTTGCCCAGAAATGATCTCATCCTCCTCACCGAAACATCACCATTTTTGAAAAGAAACGGTGCCCCATGCTCTACCACCACCTCAATATCCCTCCTCGAAAGCAACCTGAACGCACAGCCAAAAGTGGAGGAATTGGTATAAAGGGGAAGCTCAAAAAGAAAGAAATAAGAACACCCACTATCCAGAAATCGGATTGGGACTTAAAACACAAACCCCAAATCGCTGGCTCTATCTCTGGCGAATGCAAAGCACGCGCCCGCCGCGCGCACGAAATCATCCGGAAGATCAGCGGCCGCCACGAACTCGTCCTCACCGCCAATCCCAAGCGACCCAGGCCGATAATCACTAGTATCATTGAAGTAGCCGGCGAGGGAGAGGTTGTGAAGGAGAGTGGACCACTCGGGCCACAGGTGGGGAGGCAGATTGGAAGAATGAATAAAATGCTCGTCTCTGAGGGCGGCGGAGGAGCGAGTGTGGAGTTGTTGGTGGAAGGCTTTGGTTGGCGGAGAGGGAGAAGGGGAGGGAGTGGCGGTGAGGCGGTAGAGGCGTGGAGAGGAGAAGAGTTTGCGGTGGCGAGAGAGGCGGAGGAGGGAAGGGCAGCGGTGGTGGAGGAGAGGGAAGGGGTTGGCGGTGTTGAGAAGCATCAGGAACCTGGTGGCGCCCCCCATTCTCTCTGCACGAGGGATAAACCCTGGTTAGAAAGTTTTTGGATGGAAATTATCCTTCTCTACAAAATATCCACTCTCCCAAGAAAAAAAAAAAAGAAAAATTAAAAAACATTGTCCATTTAGCCCAACAATAGCATGTTTGGCAAATGGTCAAATTATTATGCTATACTTAATGTCTCCCAAACTTTAATTTGTTTTTTTAAATTGTAAAAAAAAAAACTGTCAATTTCCCCCTTGAAGCTAGCAAAAAATAAAAAAATATTCCTAATTTTGAAAAAATAAAAAAATATCCCTATAAATTAAAAATTATAAGTGGGAACACCTTCATTTGGCCAAATGGGGATGGCCAAAGCACTCCAAATGACCCTGGCTGATTCGGCCACCCCCTTAGGCCATATCTAGTTGTGACCGAACCACCTTATAGCCATCGAAGGTGGTTTAGTCACCCCCGTCATTTTTTTAAGATTATTTTTTTATCATTTAGAAGTGACCCAACCACCACGACTATTTGGAGAGTCAAAAAGTAGTTTGTCCACCATCAAACTAGCCAATAAGAATAACCAAACCACCCTTATGGCTTTGAGGGTGGTCCGATCACCCCCCATTTGGACAAATGGAGGTCATCGGCCTCTCCCTATTCCAATTTCGGTTTTGTTTTATTTAGTTTTGTTTTTAGTTTTTAGTTTTATTTATATTTTTTGAAATTTTATTTTATTTTTATTAATGTTGTTTTTGTCATTTGAAGGGGACATTAGCAATTTTTGATAATTCAAGGAGACATTGACAATGGGGTAATAATTTGAGGGGAATATATGAATTTTTTCCTTGTCAATCTAATTTGGATTTTTTTTTATTTGATTTAAGAAAATATTTTGGTGTCAAATAAAAGTAAAAAAATTGATTTTTATATTTTGAAAATGTTTTGTATTTGAGTTGTTTGTTAGTAAATTTGTCTTGAAAACAAAAAATAAAGACAAAAAAATATAGTGTGTGATGTGAAATGTTCGAATTTTTAATTATCTCTGGATTCTTATTTGGATATTTATTTCTAGATATTTGATAAAGAAAAACATGTAGAAACTAACGGATTACACATTACTCATAGCTCCAGACTTCACAACTAAACAACAATCATAATTTGTTTTTCACGTTCAGGCTTATTAGTTAAGAAAGAATAAAAGTTTTAGAAAAGAGATTAGCATGTGCGTAAGCTAAGATTTTAGTTCAACTAAAGAAAATTACTTTTACAATGGTACATGAGATAAGCAAAAAATGAGAATTTATGATCAAAGTTTTAGCACGTGACTAAGTAATTAATGTTTTAATACATTTGGCCTAAAATTCATGTTTGACATTCTATATTTTTTTTTCATATTATTTTCTCGGCAACCAAGTAGAGAAAGTGCAAATTCAAGTGCTTGTTATAGCTGGTAAGTACGAGGTCGATCCATAAAGAATGGTATACATAAGCCCAATCTTCCGCTCTCGGAACATACACATACAAACCCAACTAATTTTATACATACTTATATATTATATAGCTTAGTTACATCTATAGACATACATTCAATATTTTGGGTGAACACAAGTTCATAAGCATAGCTAAATAATAAAACATATAGAAAGTCATCATGCATCATCTATCCATAACGATATACATATGCGCGGTTACATTTCCCAACACATATACATACTGATATATCTAGCATAAAAATCATCATATGCAACCATTCGTAACGAGATGCATATGCGCAATTACATCTTCTGACACATAGGCATACTGATACGCTTAATAAAAGCTCATATAAAACAAATCCTCATCATCATAAAATCATATACCATGCATGCTCATACTTGGTACCCAGTACCATATTTGTGCCTCTTCCTTCTCATCTTCATCATTCCATGTCTCTACTTTCACATTGATACCTAATACCTCTACTCTTAACCGGTACCAAATTCCATATTAGTGCCATTCATGTCATGCTCGCTATCAAACTCTTAAACTCATATACCACTACAAGAATAAAAAATAATAAAAAAAAAAAAAAATACACCTTTAATGACGTTTGGATTTATGAAAACGTCATTAATTAATGACATTTCACTGTTCAAACGACACTATTTAAAAATAGTGTCATTTGAACAGTAAAACGTCACTAATTAGCGACTTGTGAATAGTGAACTCGCCACTAATTTCAAATTTTGAATTCAGAAATTTTAAAAACTAATATTTTAAACTTATATAAGTGTACAACTGGGTCGTAGACCGTAGACGCATTTTCAACGTCTTCTTGCAGCTGTTTCCCTTTGGACATTGAAGAACACAACAGTTACGGGAAGGCCAAGTTCATTTTCTTTTACAAATTTTCTGCTGTTACAAAGATCCCTTGGAGGAGGGATAGTGAAGCCTGTCTGCTTGCATTTCTGCTTGAATAGGAGGAACACAAACCTGTGAATCCCTATGTTTGAAGTTGTCGTATTGCCTTGTAGCTTCCCTGCTGTCAATGGTTTCTATATACCCCTCTCTTTTTGGTGCTGGGTTCTGGGAGAACTGCGGGGGACCAGCAGCGACAGATAATCCCGTTGCAGCTTCCTTCAAATTCTCCACGGCTTCGGCAATGTCGGATGTTGGTTTGCCGAGTGTGCCTTCACGAGTTGTCGGCGCAGCCCGCCATGCTAAACGGCTCGACCTAGTTCTGTTAGGTCGTAGACGCATCCGAGAAGAAGGAGAAAAGAAGAAGAAGAAGATCTGAAGGAAAGAAGATTTAGAGATCGATCTGAGGCAAAGAAAAAACTGAAAAAATAAATCGAAAAAAAAAATTGAAAAAAGAAACTTTAATGATGTTTTTAGAAGGTGACGTGCCACTGACGTGTGAACAGTAAAAATGACACTACCCCTTTTCTAGTCAACCCCATTTTTTCCATTTCAAAAACATTACCAAAGACTCGTCACTAACCATATGGTGACCTTTTTGGCCCAAAACGTCACTATATAGCAATCATTAAACCTCAATATTTTTGTAGTATACTAAATGTATATTGTATCATCAAATCATAGGGCCATGCCATAAACCATGCAAACAATCAAAATATTCATAACAACATAATCATTATATTAACTCATAAACTCATGAAAGCTCATATAAATCGCTCATCTAACAATCATCATAACACTTCATGAAACGTCATCAATTCATCAAGATATCATAAAACATGCTTTATTTCAAGTAATGTAGGCTTGAAGTCTAATATTAATTATAATTTTTAAAACAGTTTTTGAAAACAATAAACAAAGAATATTTGCCCAGTAAGTAAAGTACTTACCTCGATTTTCTTAGTTACATCTAGTGAACTTTGTCCTACTTGCAATTACCTATGTATTTACATGATAAACACATAGTTAAACTCCACTCTAAGCTTAAATAACTCAAACTTCCCAAAGATACTTGATCAACAAAAGTATCATTCTCCATGAGGGAATCCATAGCATTCTAGGGCTTCCATTTGACACCACTTTAGCTAATAACACTAACGCATAGAAAATCTCTATGGTTAGACACTCCAAAATACCCAAATCAACACTTAAACAAAAACTAGGGTTTTGGGTCTTACTTTCATCTTTGGTCAAATTCAAAATTTCAAGCTACAAAAATTCAACCCGACATTCAAGGAATGTTTAGAAGTCCTCTAAACACAAAAACCCCAAAGAAAATTGAGAAATTAAACAAAACCCTCAAAAACCTCAAACTCAAAAAAAACTGGAGTTTGTGGATTTACCTTAAACCAATCGATAGAAACGATGATCTAACGGCAAGAAACTCATTCCCCATGTTAAATTTGCCTTTGGAAAGCTCAAAGATTCAATATCTAGGGTTTGGGTGCAAACCCTAAGAGTGAGAAAGGAGAAAAATTGAAGGAGGAGAGAGAAAATGTGATTTCTCACATGTGCTAGGTATTTATACCAATGCACCTCGTCCGAACGAGTTGTAGACAAGGCATTCTGTGACAACCACTGGAACATCTCATCTAAAGACCGATCGAATGAGACTTCCGATGAGACCTTCTGTGCTACCTCAGAGTCACTTCATTCGAAGAGCATTCGCACAAGACTGCAGATGAGGCATTTTGTGACACACTGTGACATCTTGTCCAAAAAGCGTCCAGATGAGATAGTAGACGAGCCAACAAATAAGCAGATTTCTAGTTCAACTTCTCCCGCAGGCTTCAGGCTTCAACCTACGATGCATCATCACTTATTTCCATTATAAATTATATGACCATTTACTTTAAGTTTACAATGTAAATATGGAAATACCCCCCATTTGGACACAAATAAAAATACTAAAAAAAAAAAAAAAATCAAATTCTCACTATATCAAAATCTAAAATCAATTTTAGTACAAAATATGATTTTTGGTAGCTTTTGACAAATGATCCATTGATGTTCATTAATGTAAATCCTTTAATAAAATTCCATAAAATCACATTTGACTATCCAGTGTATGAGGAAAAAAAGAGGTAAAAATCAATAAATGAAAAACTCATTTTTCATACTTAGCCAAATTTGGACTGCATAGTTTCCTACGTTATCTTCTATTTGGCCTTCGACCCACGTGTTTAACTTCTATTTTTTACTTAAAACTTTATTAACTCTTAAGTAGTTCTCTTGGGCGTTACACTGCTAGAGAAATCCTTGTTTCAATGTGTAACCCTAGCACAATTCGAAATGTAAAGTTGCACAATGCAAATGCCACATAATTTTCTACAAAAAGCCAAGGATTTGAGTCTAAACTTGGAGACCAAGTTTTCCAAGTCTATTTAAGGCCTATTCATGACGATTATTAGAGGACTTTTATGTCATAGAGCTTTGTATTATCGGAGGTTTCTTAGATCCTGCTTTCATGCTGTTAACCTACATAATCGAGATAAAGTCCCCACATCACCTTTGAATGAAGATAGCAATCTATCAGGTAAGAAACAACAGCATGAGACACCTAGTTACTCTCCAAGTCTATCAGCAAGATCAAATCTATCAATAGATTTGAATTCAAGTCATGAATGCTTATCAAGAGATGCCACAGCAAACAAGATTTCTCATTTATCTTCACAAGCGTTAGATAATGATTGACAATTAGTTTGAATGTATTATGTTCTTATATATCATTGGTTTAAAACTCAAATGTATTTTTATCTCCATTGATTGTATTATCTCTGTAACAAACTACTTTATACATTAAAAGCAAAACATACGGGCTTGGTATCTTGCCAAAACCCTTTGCATCATTCACTCTTTCATGGTATCAAAGTCTATTTAGTGTAGTTGCCCAAAATAATTAACTAGGTTTAAGACAGCTTGGTTAAAGGATTAATTGGACTTTGGGTCACCATAGACAGTTGGAGGGGCATTTTCAGAATTTTGGACTTTCTGAGGTACAGTACACGAATGCTCGTGTGGGAGACCACACGAGCGCTCGCCTGCTACAATACACGAGCGCTCGTGTGAGGACTAGGTCGAGCTCTTGTTGACTTGTTCTTGACCGATGGTTTTTACCTAATTGTACACTTGAAAAGCATTTTTAACCCGTAGTGAACAGTACACGAGCGCTCGCACCTTTTCAAAATCGTACATCTGAACAACTTTGACTTTTTGTGAATAATACACGAGTGCTTGCATGAATAGTACGCGAGCACTCGTTGACTAATCTTTAGACCCTTGGATAATACCCAAATCGCACACCTAAAAAGCATTTTTAACTCATTGTGAACAGTACACGAGCACTCAACACCAAAGTTCATGAGTGTTCGCACCTTTTCAGGATTTCTTCTGTAGCGCCCTCAACTTTTTCCACCTATATAAACCCACCCCCACTCGACCCTTCCGCCTCATTTTAGCCTTTGTTACTCTCTAGAACTGTTGTGGGAGTGTTGTTGTGAGCCTTGAGTGTTTCCTTGGGGTTTTTGGAGAAATAAATGAGAAAGTTTGAATCCTTGCTATCTTCTAAGGTGATTTCTTGACCCTTCCTTTGTGGTCTTTTAGTTATTGTTACTACTCTCCTAGTGTTACAAGTTTTAAAGATGTCATAACAAGTTCTTGTACCATTTTCTTGTAAAACCAAGAACGATTTCGAAAGGTTTTCAACCCCATCCCTGTTCTCTTTAAGAGTTGCATGATAATATGTTTTGCACTTGGATGTGCCTATTTCTTAACAAAACCAAGAATGTTTTCAAAAGGCTTTTAAACACCTCTTTGATTCTTTGTGTTGTGTTTTCTTGGGATGTATGTGTTTATTTCAAGCCTAGGAAAGAAGATACCAACCCATAGCCTTAGATATAAGCCTAGAAGCATTTTTGGGATTTCTGGCCAAACCCTAGCCCCTGGCCGAACGCTCGCCTTAGGGAACGAGCGCTCGACTAGAGGGTGGGTTACATGCCCCTTAGCCCCAAAAATGTGCACAAAGGTTTTAGCAGTCCCTTTTTGTTAGATGGAACCTCGTAGAGTTCTCTAGTATTGCTTATAACAATGAGTCATATTTTGTTATAGTAGGGATTCGTGATGTCGAAGGACTCAAGCGAGCGTACGAGGTAAGTAAATACTTACAAACACTTTCCTTAAAAACATGGGATGTGAGTTGACTGACTACGCGTATGATATGAACATGTCTACATTTTTGTAATAACTTGGTAACTAGTTTAATAACTGGTTGATAAGATGCATCGTATGACATGGTACACTAGTGCATGCGGAATAATGGCCATGGACTTACTATATAGACTTGATTCTATGGTCAAATATGTGTGTTGTTATATGGGCCTTGGATCCAATAGTTTTCGTGACCGGCATAGCTATTGCCTAATGGTTGGTCACTATAGGACGTACATCACTAGTAGCGTGGGCCACCCAAGGTCGAACTTGGTTGGGCTGCTAGTGTTATGGACAGTAGCATACAATGGTCGGGGCACTGGCATTGTATTACAGGTCCCTCAGGACAACGCCAACCCTGTTGAGAAGGGGTAATATTTCGGGTAGACCATACATGATAGTTATGACCTATAAAATATTAGTTTTTCTGCATTAAAATACTTAGGCAATTGCCGCCGGGAGTACACCACCCTTTATCAAACCAAACAATATTTTCAAGGTGTATTAACGGAGACAAGACCTCTTTTCAATGTTTATGAAAACTGTACGTTTATTTTTGCTTAATAATAATGAGCTCATGTTATACCCAATTGTGAGGTTTACTTATTAAGTCGTTAGACTTACGCGGTTATTACTCTTATAGGGAGCTTGTTCCTAGAACCCAAGGGTGGTGCGGTTGCAATTACAGACTTTGCTTTAAGATCTTCATGTTGTTATCAGGTTTGCTTTATATTATTGTTAGTTGCTCCAAGTCTTTAATTTGAGGATTATAGTTGTACTTGTAATGATTTATAGATTTTCTAGATTTATCTCACATTCCCATGCATTAACTTTGATAATGCTTAGAGGGGTGGTTCCCTATTTAGCCACCAATTGGTTAAACTGGGGTAATTGCCAGTAAATCTGCTAG